>NC_134876.1:39760311-39800311 GCF_041734735.1 Babylonia areolata
TAGTACTGAAGTGGAGGGGGAGGGTGGGGTAAGGGGTGTGTAGTACTGAAGTGGAGGGGATGGGTGGGGTAAGGGGTGTGTAGTACTGAAGTGGAGGGGGTGTGTGGGGTAAGGGCTGTGTAGTCCTGAAGTGGAGGGGGTGTGTGGGGTAAGGGGTGTGTAGTCCTGAAGTGGAGGGGGTGGGTGGGGTAAGGGCTGTGTAGTCCTGAAGTGGAGGGGGTGGGTGGGGTAAGGGGTGTGTAGTCCTGAAGTGGAGGGGGGGTGTGGGGTAAGGGCTGTGTAGTAGTCCTAAAGTGGAGGGGGTGGGTGGGGTAAGGGGTGTGTAGTCCTGAAGTGGAGGGGGGGTGTGGGGTAAGGGCTGTGTAGTCCTGAAGTGGAGGGGGTGTGTGGGGTAAGGGGTGTGTAGTCCTGAAGTGGAGGGGGACGGTGGGGTAAGGGGTGTGTAGTCCTGAAGTGGAGGGGGTGTGTGGGGTAAGGGCTGTGTAGTACTGAAGTGGAGGGGTGGGTGGGGTAAGGGGTGTGTAGTACTGAAGTGGAGGGTGTGTGTGGGGTAAGGGGTGTGTAGTCCTGAAGTGGAGGGGGTGTGTGGGGTAAGGGGTGTGTAGTCCTGAAGTGGAGGGGGTGTGTGGGGTAAGGGGTGTGTAGTCCTGAAGTGGAGGGGGTGGGTGGGGTAAGGGGTGTGTAGTACTGAAGTGGAGGGGATGGGTGGGGTAAGGGGTGTGTAGTCCTGAAGTGGAGGGGGTGGGTGGGGTAAGGGGTGTGTAGTCCTGAAGTGGAGGGGGACGGTGGGGTAAGGGGTGTGTAGTCCTGAAGTGGAGGGGGTGGGTGGGGTAAGGGGTGTGTAGTCCTGAAGTGGAGGGGGTGGGTGGGGTAAGGGGTGTGTAGTCCTGAAGTGGAGGGGGTGGGTGGGGTAAGGGGTGTGTAGTCCTGAAGTGGAGGGGGTGGGTGGGGTAAGGGGTGTGTAGTAGTCCTGAAGTGGAGGGGGTGGGTGGGGTAAGGGGTGTGTAGTACTGAAGTGGAGGGGGTGGGTGGGGTAAGGGGTGTGTAGTACTGAAGTGGAGGGGGTGGGTGGGGTAAGGGGTGTGTAGTACTGAAGTGGAGGGGGTGGGTGGGGTAAGGGGTGTGTAGTCCTGAAGTGGAGGGGGTGGGTGGGGTAAGGGGTGTGTAGTCCTGAAGTGGAGGGGGGGGGTGTGTGGGGTAAGGGGTGTGTAGTACTGAAGTGGAAGGGGAGGGTGGGGTAAGGGGTGTGTAGTAATGAAGTGGAGGGGGAGGCAAGCGGCTGTCTTGTCAATTATCATTCAAAGTAAGTAAAGAGGTGCTTACGTTGATGGCTGTGATGTGAAGTGATCCTCTGGTGTGTGGGTTGGCGCGCGAGAGCGTATCTTTGTACATATGTGTGTCTGTCTGTGTTCGCGTTTATATGCCCGAGCGTATGTGTGTATGAACGCTTTTGTGTGTGTGCGTGCTTGTGTGCGTTTATGTAAGTGTATATGCGTGCGTGCGTGCATGTGTGTGCGCCAGTGTGTTTGTGAGTGCGTGCGCGCGCGCGCGTGCGTGTGTATTCTATGCGCACGTGCTCTGTCTTATTTGCACACGTCTTCAGTAATTTACGCAGCCAACACTACAAGCAATCACACAGCTGTGATTTCAGGCGCAAAGAATGGGTGGTTGGCTGCGGGCAACCTGTCAAGTTGTTATTGTCGGTCGTTCATTGCATGGTCATGTCTCACACGTGAGTGTGTGGTTAAACCTCATTTTTCTGAATTCCCCGTATCTCTCTCCAGTGACGCCTTTGAAGACACTCGGCGTCTGATGAGGAGGCGTTCATGGCCGTTATCACTGAGTGCGGGGGGGGGGGGGGGGGGGGGGGGGGAGTAGAAGGAGGTGATTAGGGAGGGGAGGGGTGTGGGCAGATCAACTGCCCGTCTTGTTTGTTCAAACAATCAGTGACAGGTTGTCAGATATGTTTTTACCGTGGTGATGGAGTTTTCCGTCGCGCGCGCGCGCGTGTGTGTGCCCGTGTGTGTGTGTGTGTGTGTGTGTGTGTGTGTTAATAATAGGAATGCAGCCTATTACACTGAGCAAACATGAGAGGGAAAAACAACGAGAGAGAGGGTAGTGTGTGTATGTGCATGTGTGTGTGTGTGTGTGTGTGTGTGTGTGTAAATGATGGGAATGCAGCCTATCACACTGAACAAACGTGAGAGGGAAGAAGAAGGAGAATGTCACTAGGTCAGTTGTATATCTCTGGCTGTCCACGCGGACCAGGGGGACGTGTGTCAGTATCACAGCATCACGGCGTTCCCTTGGGAAGGTGAGCACGCTCAGTACAGCTCTGACAGCTACAATATACAGCTCTCCCACAGCCCTGACAGCGACAATATACAGCTCTCCCACAGCCCTGACAGCTACAATATACAGCTCTCCCACAGCTCTGACAGCTACAATACACAGCACTCCCACAGCCCTGACAGCTACAATACACAGCTCTCCCACAGCCCTGACAGCGACAATACACAGCTCTCCCACAGCCCTGACAGCTACAATATACAGCTCTCCCACAGCCCTGACAGCGACAATATACAGCTCTCCCACAGCCCTGACAGCGACAATACACAGCTCTCCCACAGCCCTGACAGCTACAATATACAGCTCTCCCACAGCCCTGACAGCTACAATACACAGCTCTCCCACAGCCCTGACAGCTACAATACACAGCTCTCCCACAGCCCTGACAGCTACAATACACAGCTCTCCCACAGCCCTGACAGCTACAATATACAGCTCTCCCACAGCCCTGACAGCGACAATACACAGCTCTCCCACAGCTCTGGACGGCCACAGTATCTGATGCTGCAGTGACCCGGCTGACCTGTGCACGCGAGAATGGAAGGTAGCTTGGATGTATGGTGGTTGTTGTTCCTGTAATGATGACGGATGATGATGATGATTACCATTATTATTATTGTTGTTATCGCACGCGACTGACTCCTTCAATTATGCCTGTTTCTAGCAGGTACAGATTTATTTGATATGGAATTCATAAAAAACAAAACAAAAGAAAACAGTATGATGTCTGACTGTGCGAAGCATGTCTCAGGTGTTTAGCTTTATTCTTTTTTCCAGTGGTGCCAAATGCCGAAAACAAGTTTTGTGACGATTCACAATGGTGAACACATGTGGAGGGATTCTCTCTTTTGTACAAAGGGTGAAAAGCTCAGTTTTGCAAAAAAAATCAGTTCTGATACTGTGCGAAGCTGTTTTCAACAAGACAAATTGGTGAACGTCAGTAGAGCAGAAGGTTGTGTGTGTGTGTGTGTGTGTGTGTGTGTGTGTGTGCCAGTGTTGAAAATAAGATTGCCATTGACTATGGATTTGAATCGCCCATTTGAATTAACCCTGACCCCATTTATAGGGTAACCCAGCATACAAAACAGTATTGAGCAGATGAAGGGAATCCATTTAGTGGCGGCTGGAAGACTTGAAGACTGTTCCCGACGACCCACTGCTTTGTTGGTGACAGGTTTGCTGGAGTTGAACGGCGGGCTATGTGAGAGCAAACACAGTGAAGAGGAATTTGGTGGGAACGGTTTGAGGAGCGTGTTCCCTGCCACTGATTGCCGGGCCTCTATGCAGGCCGCCTGTCTGTCTGTCTGTCTGTCTGTCTGTCTAAGGTTACACGCTCGCAGTTGGCAGTGCATAAGTGCATGGTGCACTCTGCAGCAATACAGTAAACTGCTGAGGGTTCCCATGACATTAACACCGCGTTTACCTGTCTGACCTGGCTTTAGCCTCCGTGTGTGTGTGTGTGTGTGTGTGTGTGTGTGTGTGTGTAGTGAACGAGGCTTTTTCTTTCTTTCTTGTTGTTCTTCTTCTGTTACTACTTCTTCTACCTACTTCTTTTTCTTCTGTTCACTTTTTAATTGCTTGTGAAGCAGATAGTCTTACCTCAGTTTGCTTTACGTGAACTGTTCTTTCTCTCCAGCTGCTCACCTCCTCCTCTCCCCCCCGCCCCTCTCCCGAAAGGCTCTCCCCCTTCCCCAGCTGCTCACCTCCTCCTCTCCCCCCGCCCCTCTCCCGAAAGGCTCTCCCCCTTCCCCCAGCTGCTCACCTCCTCCTGTCCCCCCGCCCCTCTCCCCCTTCCCTCATCTCTCGTTTGTTTTCCAAACAGTCGTGCATCGTCACTGCCACAGTAATGTATGTAGTACAGTGTGAGCTGCTCTGTGTGCCGGTGAATCATCGGAGAAGGTATGAGGAAGGAGGTGGGTGCAGCCACGGGGCTGAATAGAAGTGTGGTGCAGGTTTGAGGTGTACACCACATACCATTCTCTGGGTGCAGCCTGCCCCCTGTCATCCGTCTGGCGCCACGTGGGATGCGGGCAAGGTTAGCGGTACCACTCTCAGACATAATGATTGCGCTGCATGTCTTGGGGTGCCTGGTCCCTCTCCGGTGCCGGTCCTGTGGGCGGTAACTTGAACACGTCTGGTCAATGCTGTGCATGAGGTAGGACTACGGCAAGGGTGTGGTGCGTTGAAGGAAGGTTTGGTGCCTTGCATAGGATTTGTTGGAACAGAGAGGTGTGTACTGGGGCTGTTCATGGGATGACTGGACACCCTCATCTACAGTGTCAGCTGGCAAGGACTAGACCACTGCCTGTCCATCCTATGGTGCACTTGCTGGGTAAATTGTGATTATCTTCAAAGGTAAGAAACGTTAAACATGTCGGTTTATTGAACCAAGAGAACTATGCGTTGTTTTCTTTCACGATTTGTATAACATTGTGACTGTGATGAACAGAAATGAGCGCGTCAGACTCTGAACATGTTTTCTTTTACATCAATTATATCTTGTAATTAAAAGGTGAGGTTGTAATTGCACATAATCATTATCTGACTTGTCAGTGCAGCAGCCGAGCGCATCATGAATGAACCATACTTCTGTCCGTGTGCCTGTCCTCTCATGTGTACCTCCGGCGCACGGGAAGAGACCAAAATACGCACGTTAATGACCGGCCTAGACTCATCATTCACTGCATGTCAGAGTCTGGTGGATAACAGAAACATGAAAACACCCAACTTACTCTGCATGTAGAACACGTCTTTACTTTTTCAGTCCATTGTTGTGAATAAACTGAACTTAGGATCGTGTACAGATTTCGTTTTTTTTTCTTCTGAATATTGAAGAGAAAAAAAAGTCATTGCCGGCAAGTCATCCTTTGGTCTCTGAAGAAAGGAAGAAATATCCCTTTACACATATGGTGATTGTAGATTGTCGATATATCTGTTTCAGTTCTTTCTGACAGAAAATCTTAATGTTTTCGAAGGACTCCTCTAAGCAGATGGCCGTGACATAGTGTAGCCAGCCTTTAGATTTTACGGCTGTATGTTGGCACTGCCTGCTGCCAGTTGCAGGTTCAAAGCTGAGGTGAAAAAGGAGTTAACTCATTCTACTTCAGGTACGAGTTAACTCCTCACATGATTACTTCCCCTGTGGACAAGGTACGAGAATTCTACACACTATTCTAATCTCGTTCATTCTTGATTGGTACAACTGGCATTCAAAACTGAACTGTTAACTGATCCCGGAAGCATGAAAACGAAACTTTGACCGATTAAATCAAAATTCTCCATCTGTTTTTGTTGTTTTAGTGAGCCATCCTGTTTTGTTTTTCTGCAGTGGTCTGACGTAGTGCTGGTCCGGGGGAGTTGTGGCAGGCATGGAGCTGTGGGGCAGAATGAGTTATGACCTTGGCTCCAGTTAGAAAACAAAGTAATTGATAAGACTTTGTTTCGGTTACAGTTCACAGCTTGCCTTCGAACCAGTCTCTGTCACTGCCATCTCTCTTTCTCTCTATCCGTCTCTTTTTGTCACTCAAGCGCGTGCAGACACACAAAATGCATGCACACACACTTACACAGGCATAACTCCAACCCACATACCACATACGCGAACATACACACACACACACGCACGTACACACACCAGTACTTGCCCCCCCCCCCTCCCTCCCCTCGCCCTCCAACACACATCCTCAAACATAGACCACACACAATGTACTGACAACATGGACTGATACCTGTATAGACATTGGCTAAATATATTTCTGTGCACAGTGGAATACAATATTATGCAGACGCATGTATAGGGGTGTACGGAGGAAACAAGGTATCTGGGATACATACAGCACGTGTGGGTGGGGATACTGGTGGTACGGCGAATGAGAAAAACCGAGTCTGTTGACGTACTGAATGTACACCACACCGCGTTATTCGACCTTTTTTTCAAAATAGCATATTTATTTATCTCTTCGTATTATTTCACTCGTTTTTTAACAGACTGTTCGTAGCAGGAATATGTAGGAGTGTCATCGGAAACATGTTTTCTGTCAGAACTGATACAGATACCTGTGTTCTCGTTGCTGTTGGAGAGGCCTGAGAAAGAGAGAGAGAGAGAGAGAGAGAGAGAGAGAGAGAGAGAGAGAGGGTCCTTTTACAGATCAGCCACAACTGTGCCGGGTGGGAATCAAGAAGTCTTTTTGTTCAGAAATCCCTTACATTGGTTTAGCTGTGCTGTGGATATGTGCTTTGCCAAATCTTCTCTGATAACTGGTTGTTTTGAAATGTTTTTTATACAGCAGGTTATATTTCGTCTTGAAAAAAAAACACGAGCACACTCATATTGTCAAACTCTATGTGTGTGTGTGTGTGTGTGTGTGTGTGTGTGTGTGTGTGTGTGTGTGCGCGCGCGCGCGCGGTCGCGCCGCGCGTGCGTGCGTGCGTTTTTATGTATGTGTGTCCGTGTGTGCGTGTGTATGTCAGTGCAAATGTGTGTGTGCGTCAGTGCGCTTGTGCGCCAGCTCAGTTGTGTACAGAACAAAATGGAAGTGGATACAGCTGGGGGAGCAGTGATACAGGGGGATGTAGAGGGGTGTGCCAATGAGTATGTGTTTTGTGTGCATGCTAACACCCGCTGTGTCGTTGTTTTTATTTTGTTTTGTTTTAAAATTCACTAAGTATCATTCATTTGCTTGTTTGGTTGTCTGTCCATCTGTTTATGTATTCATTTATTTTCCCTTCAACAGTCAGCGGGTAGCAGGTCTGCTGGCAAAACGTTCGTGCTCTTTATCATTCCAGTCTCTACTGATGTGTAGGAACTAAACTGGTTGGCAAAATCTTTGCCAAAACTATTTGAGAGAGAGAGAGAGAGAGAGAGAGAGAGAGAGAGAGAGAGCGTGTATGTGTGAGTGTGCGCGTACTCATTTAAAAGTTGATTTTGTATCCCACTGCGACGTGCAGATAAGAATTATTAAAGTGTTTACAGTAAATGATCAGTAGCCGTTTGCAGCCTGGGTCTTGACTGAGAAACAGGAATATTATACAAAACTAGAATGCTGTACGTACGTACGTACGTAATTCATATAACTGATGTTGTTTTTTCCCCTTGTGTTTAAACAAGCAACATTATTGCGTTTGCCTTTTAACGAGGGGCAGTCACTCTTGTGCATCCGTGCTGAGAGCAGACGACTCCACTTTGGTACAAAAGTGAGTTGAGCAGCAGAAGTGTTTTTTGCATATCGGCCGCACTGGGCAGGCAGTTTACAACCAAGCTGCCTTTAAAAAGGGAAAGGAATTACCAGCAAACTTGCAGCTGCCTTCTTGTGTGAAAAGACAGTTTGTTTCTTCCGACAAGCTTGTATTGTGAGGTGAAAAGCTCAGTCAGTCTGTGGCGTCAGTACAGAACTGTATCACGCATGTGCCATGTGAAGTGGTCGGCAATTTCCACAGTTTTCCCCCTAAAGACGGAACAAGTAGTGTTCACAACAAGGCGTGAACGTTCTCTCCACCATTCACATTGAAACGTGGATTTTGCTGTGTGGTCTCCTTGGAACAGTCTTCAAATCTGCGGTGGTGCGTTAGTTTCCTTGTTTCACTCTCCCCCCTCCCTCCCCCTCTCTCTGTGAGTGTGTATGTGTGTGCTTTTTAGAGCCTGATTCATGATAACAAGGATAGATTACAGGCTATATGTCATTTCTCAATGCCTAAATCAATGTCGTAAATCGCACGAAAAGGTCCCAGAATTTACTGGAATAGGAAGTTATATCTTTTTAGAGATGAAGAAGAGAAAACATCTTTAAAAGTGACCTTCTGGTACTGGTTCAATCACACAGGTGATATCAGGTTTCTGTTTGGAGACATACCAATTGCCATCCACAGTGTACTTTGTTGCACAAGTGGACGCCAGCATTTGGGTCTTTTTGATTTCTTCATAAGTCCCACAGAAACTGGCATTTCTTCCAAATTTGGGTCGGGAGACTTAACCGAGCCATCATCTATATAACGCGCACGGTTTATAAAACGAGGTACACTGTGCGGCATGTACGTGCACAATTTTAAAATGTAACTAGAAAGCATCGGTGTTTTTATTAAAGGCACAGCCGGTACAGTTTTCAAGTTATTTTGCGCACAGACGATTGAGAGCACATGTTGTAAAAGGGAAGACATCTGTGTGGTGAAGACACGATTAAGCTAATGATGGGTGTGATGCTTTAATTGGTAAAACCGTTTTTCACTTGCGCATCACAGCGGTTGATGATGCATGCTGAGTTTCCGACTTGGGCCTGGCTGCTCATTTTTAGCTTCTCTCCTGCAGTATTGCGCTCTGTGTCTCTGTCTCTCTATCCATATATATATATATATATATATATATATATATTGTGTGTGTGTGTGTGTGTGTGTGTGTGTGTGTGTGTGTGTGTGTGAGAGAGAGAGAGAGAGAGAGAGAGAGAGAACGATAACGATGACGGTAACGGTAACGATTTTTTATTCAGATAAAGGCCAAAGCCCCTTACTGAAGGGGGTAACATTAAAGAAAGATAAATAAGATTTTACATGACACACTATGCATCTGCAACATAAACCAACAAAAAATAGCTAACACAGATGTTCAACAACATTCACGTCGTAACAGTTCTCAATCCTTTCAATGCCTCATATATATAAATGGCCAAGTTACACAGAGTAGAGTCATATCTTGATATGAGTAAATTAAATCTAAAGATAGATGGATCTTTATAACACTTTGGTTGGATTAGTTTTTGTCTGAGGTCACTCAAGGCAGGGCATTATAACACAAAATGTAGCTCGTCTTCCTTACCCAGATTACATAAACGACAAGTAAACACAGATTCCATTAAATTTCCGTATCTAAACCAATGAGTAGCAATATCAGAAACACCAAATCTAAATTTTGTCAATGGACATTTGATAAATCTGTTCAATACCAACTCAATGTATGGTTCGATGACATGCGATGTCTTGAAGAGTTTAAACTGTGCAAATCTATCACTGTTTTGTATATGATCATGCCAGTCTTGTCACCTGCAATCAATAATTCGTTGTTTAAAGCACTTTAAAAAGCCGGCAATATCTTCAACCCCCTGATTGTCCCACACAAATGCAAAACCATAAGAATTCAAACACTGCCGAACACTCGTTGCCCTCGTCTTTTTGCCATTATTATCTAAAGAATATAACATATTGTAAGCTTTAAATGGAAATATGTTTCATCCATTCTGGTCAGTTTCAGCCAATATTTGATACATTTAATATATGAATTCAAATAAATCGGATATCTCCCCAGCTCACCATAAACAAGATCATTTGGAGTTCGACTGTCTACATTGAGAAACCGTTTCATTGCAAATAAATGCGTTTTTTCTGTTGCTACATTATTTTCCAGTCCACAATTTCTGCTCTATACTGCAATATTGGCTGAACTTGAGAATCAAACAACGTACCAAATACACTAAATGAGCTGCAATCTATTTTATACAAAATATGAAGTATTACAATAACTGCTTTCTTTGCTTTGTTAGCTATATCCTGACATGCGAAATTGAAACTGAGTCTAGTTGAAAAATAAATTCCAAGATACCTGTATGGATTGACAACATCAGTTCTTTCACTACCATACGTCATTTCTTGCCAAATACCCTCCCTTGCGAAAAACAACAATGCTCGTTTTGTCCATGTTTACTTTTAAGTGCAGATTACTGGCAGCAGTATATAAATTGTTCAATTGTCGCTGTAAACCAACTGTTGTTATGGATAACAAAATCATGTCGTCAGCAAACAGTAAAACCAAATCAAAAGTAACGCCGTGGTGACCATTCTGCATAGTTTCTAAAGCAAGTTCATTGATAGAAAGTGAAAACAAAACAGGGCTACAAACATCCCCTTGTTTAACCCCACGAATACAGCCACGGTGAGAGAGAGAGAGAGAGAGAGAGAGAGAGTAAACATGTTCTTCTCTGCATGTTCTCCTCTCGACAGGAGAAGAAACCGCCGGTTGAAATTACAAATGCTTCAAAAACACGTTTAGAACATGTCATTATGAATGGCATATAGCTTTGGTTGTCAAGATAATGGCAGTCAGCGGTTCGCCCCGGCTGTAGTTTTACACACACACACACACACACACACACACACACACACACACACACACCTACGCTAACACAGGAACAAATACACACACATACACACACGCGCGCACACCGGCACACACAGGAACAAACACACACACACACACACACACACACACACACACACACACACACACACGTGTGTGTATGTGTATGTATATATATATATATATATATATTGAATATTTTGTTTACCTGGGACACATATGATAAACGGCACACTTTGGCATCAGAGAAAAACATAGAAAGAGAGAAAGAGACAGAGATAGGGTGCTTAAACTTGGGGTATACATCGTACATTTTCGGTGAAATATTAATCATACTTACCCATTAAACAACGTGATGGAACCCTGCACTGTAGACAGCGGGCTGCTCCATCAGATGTTTGATACATGCTGTGTGGATGTTTACGTTCTGACGACGCTGCCAGCTGTTTGTTTTCCTATCAGCGATCCCTGGAGCTATCAAAGAGAGATGCTGTATGAACGAACAAGAACCGTCTGAAGAAGTGCGATGTTTGATGGATGGAACCCTGTGTGCTGGGGCTGACGCACTGGTTTGGCAGCAAACTGGTTGTGGACGACATCCATCGATGAAGAGGGTTTCATGATGAAGAGAGTTGGTGCATTGGAATGGGAAACCTAGATGCATGTTATCCCGTTGTCTCTGTCTCTCTGTCTGGCCGTTTCCCTGTCTGTCTGTCTGCCTGTCTGTCTGTCTCTCTCTCTCTCTCGCTCACTCGCTCACTCACTTGCGCCCGTTCTTTGCATATACCTGTCTGTCCCTCCTCGCTTTCTCCCACCCTCCTCCTCCTCTCCCCCTTTTCCTCCTCCTCTCTCCCTCTCTCTCCGAGGCTCTCCCCCACCCACCCTGACGAACATACGCTATGCAATGAAGATAACTGTGTCGAGACAGAGGTACGTCAGATAGAGCCTGCCCTGGCATTTCAGTTAAGCCACGGAGAGAGAGAGAGGCTCGACACTGACATTTTAATTGACATTGGCGGCTTATCTTTAGCCTGTATGTCAGTGGGGTTCAATTTTCCAGTGCAGTCTCAGAAGCTAACGGAAGAAAATTATAATTCGTGAAGTAAATTTGATTTACATTCCATTAACACAGTTCATACTGATGAGTTCATCAAGTGTGTACATGTATAAAGATCATGAAATACTTGTGGAAATCATCATGATTATTGTTGGCAAAGCCATAGTTGTATTCATCGTTTTGGGATGATAAACAAGGCCAAGGCATATCTTCTCTACTGGCAGCAGTGACTCTGAGGTGTGTAGATACTGGCCATATTTCTTCATATTACACTGAGTTAAGTATGAGAGAGAGAGAGAGAGGTGGGGATCATATTCTTTCACTATCATTGCACACTTACACGCGCGCGAGTACACACACACACACACACACACACACACACACACGTGCGCACACGCATACACACACAAGGGAGAGAGGGAGAGCAACGAGCAGAACAGCATAGAGAAAGAGAGAGTGGAAGACATGTCGGGGGATGGATGACTGGGGAGGGGTGGTGGACTTGCTGCTTGCTGCTAAATATAGATGGCAATGTTATTTTCTGGGAACCTTCCCAGTGCCGGAAATAAAAGTGAGCTGTGCCGAAAGCCTCCCCGCTCCACACACACATCCACTGCATCGTGCGTGGCCCGTCGGCTCCTCGTTCCCTCCCCAGCCTTTCAGGCACCCGTCTATCTTTAGACCTGCATGCTTGTTCAGCCAGTCGTCGGCGATGATAAGGATGGCGTGAAGTTTGGATTCTCCCTTTCTCTTCCGCGCGCGCGCGCGCGCGTGTGTGTGTGTGTGTGTGTGTGTGTGTGTGTGTGTGTGTGTGTGTGTGCGCGCGCACACGCACTCCCCGCCGGCTTTCTCTACGTGTGTGTGTGTGTGTGTGTGAGTGTGTGTGTGTGTTTGTGTGTGTGTGTGTGTGTGTGTGTGTGTGTGATCTAAGAGATAGAGAGAGAGAGTGAGGGGTTGGGGAGGGGGGGGAGGAGCTGAGTACTCAGTTGCGCATACCTTGCATATGTGGTTTTGTTAATCAACTGAAAGAAGCCACAATTTTCTCTCTGTCTTTCTAACAGACAGACAATACGCACGCACGCGCGCGGGCACACACACTGACACACACACACATATCTATGCATACACACAGAGGTGTGTGTGTGTGTGTGTGTGTGTGTGTGTGTGTGTGTGTGTGTGTTTGTGCTCAATGCCTTCATGTTTGTCAGTCTGAGCATGCGCACAAGAGAGATTGGGAAAGAGAGTTGTAGGCAGAGAGAGAGAGAACTCATAACTCAGAACTCAAAACGTTTTTATTCAAGGATTAAGATTTTTGGCATTGCCTATTCTTCCAATCTGTCCTTGCTGATCTACATCTATTACAAATAGCACACACATAAATGAGTACTCAAGAGAGAGAGAGAGAGAGGATTCAAAACTCGATCGTTTAATCCGGTTTTACTCAGTGATAAAGATTTTGGGCATCGCCTAGTCTTCCAGTTTGTCCCTGTGACATTAACAGTAACAACACCAACAATACAAATATGGTAGGATAACAACAGTAATGATGATGATGATGGTGATGACAATCATAATAATCATAATAATTATCAGAAGAAGAAGAAAAGAAGAAGAATAGTAATAAGAATTATAATGACGATATTAAGCACACACACACACACACACATTGACAAACAAACAAACACACACACACATATATATACATGCACACAGAGAGGGAGTGAGGGAGGGAGGGAGAGAGGTGGGCACCAGACTGAAGAAAGGGGATGGATGCAAGCCGCTGTACCCTCAAAGAGGCAGATTTTAGTCCACGATTTGTACACTGATTACCTTCAAGCGTACCTGTCTGCCGTTTACGTTACCTGCGTTTAACAGGCAGATTCCATGCCGGTGATGTGTTCGGCAGAGTGGCAGCGGTTCACGCATCGTTACGCTGATCTCCTTCGCCTTCCAGCAGACAAGGGAATGCTGCACTTTGTCACACAGCGATTCATAAAATAGGTAGGTTGGGAACGTACTTTTCGAGAACGTTTCTTTATTGGTTTCTCTTTTGCGTTTATTTACGGTTGGGGGCACTGGCTTAGCTTGTACCATGTCTTGTTTTAAGGAAGGAAAATACTGTATACTTGGTCATAGTTTACAGTGTTACCATGTCACATATATATATATATATCCTTTTTGTTGTTTTGTTTGTTCTGTGCTGTATCATATTACATTGCAATACATTGTATTGTATTAATATTTTGTCGCAACATATTTTTCTGTGTGAAAGTCAAGTGTCTGTCTAACCATCCATTTTTCCATTTTCCTTTCTGTGTGTTTGTGCTTTCTTTATTGGTTTTGCCAGGGACGACTGACTCTCTTCTGGCCTTTTTCAATAGCGATAAGAGCGTGCTGCACACAATGGGGACCTCAGACAATACGATTGACCATTTGCAGTACTTGGATCAAAACAGGCAGCAGCCCAGTCAAAACTGCAGTACTTGTCAGACTTGCTGGAAAAAAAACAACTCTGCCAAATGACTCCATGAAAGTGAACATGGCGGGAAAGAGCAAAGCACTCGATACAGCCGTGTTTTCTTTCCAAAAGTAGCAACAGTAAGAGGATACATCCGCTGCAGACGGCATTGCTGCCATTGACACAACAAATTGCAGCGAACGGAATTTCTTTCGTGCTCAGAACGACGGGCGCAACGTCCGAGTGGTTATTGCATCGAGTGGATGTTAAATCTTAGCGAGGTCTATAAGACACACGATCAGTATATGCACTACACACAAAAAGTCTGTAAACAATAAACAAGAGAGAACAATAACCCAAAGAAAACATAACCATCTAACCGGGTAATGACGTTTCTGTCAGCAGTTGTAAACAAATCTTCCTAACATACCTACGTGATTGTCTTCCAGTATATCTATCTATCTATCTATCTATCTATCTATCTATCTATCTATCTATCTATATATATATATATATATGTGTGTGTGTGTGTGTGTGTGTGTGTGTGTGTGTGTGTGTGTGTGTGAATAGAATAGAATAGATTTTATTGTCATGAAACCGTAAGGTTTATAAGACACAAGTGCAATGGTAAATGAATGAACGAATGAAAAAACACAATCAATCAGTTAATGCAGTAAATTGCAGCAGCATTCATAAACAAATTTTCCCAATCTTGTTTGTATATATTCATCATCTGTTAGCATCACCTGACTGGGAATATGTCCTGTGTTATTCGAATTTTGAATATCCTTTAAAAATTGTTGCCTTAAGGTTTTATATTTAATACAATGATCAAGAAGATGGATTTCATCTTCCAGGATGTTACACTTGTTGCACAATCTGTCTTCTTGTGGAATATTTAAATATCTACCTTTCTCAATCTTTAGGTCATGCACGCTTATTCTGAGTTTCGTTAAAGCTTGTCTGTGTTTTGTATCTGATATATTTAAAAGATAGGTTTCAGTTTTGTACTCTGCTACATCGTATTGTAAAAATTTAGCTTTAATGATTTTTCTCTTTTATCTTTCCAGTATTTGATATATTCATTTTCTAATTTTTTATACACGACGTATTTCAGTCTATGTACGCTGAATGTGAATTGATTTTTCCAAATGTGATCAAGGTCTATAATTTCGAGTATCTTTTTAACAAATATCAACCATGGGGAAGTTGTATTTTCTTGTTGGTACATGGACTTATATATTTTGTTGATGAGGGAAGTTTCTGGCAATTGAATAATGTGAATCCAATATGTAATAATTTGGCACATTATCTTTAAACTTATTGGGAATCTGCCCAGTTCACCTAACACAGGAAACACCATAGCTTTTTTGTATACTCCAAGTATTTGCTTACAGAATTTAATGTGTAATTTTTCATGTGGAAACTTATTCGATAAGCAGTCGTCAAAAAGATGTGTTAAATCGAAAGAATCATCCGGTTTGACTTGGTAAGGTAACCATACCTCCGCCCAATAAATCGATATTGGCGTTATCAAAGTATCATATAGTTTAGATATGGTACCTAGATTGATGTTGATAGTTTTGAATGTTCTTCGTAAAGTATGCAATGCTTTGTTTGCTTGTTTAGTTAGGTGTTCCTGTGCTCTTATCAGACTTCCACTTTTGTGGAATATAACTCCTAAATATTTATATTCTTCTGCTGTTTGTATTATATCTTCCCCACAGTACAAATATATTGGTACTTTTGGGTCAGATCTTGAAAAGATTACCACTTTCGTTTTTTCTCTATTAATTTTTAATCCCCAACTATGGCAATATGTGTTCAAATTATGTAATTTTTATTGCAATCCTTTTCTTGTTAAAGACAGAATAACCAGATCATCAGCATAAAGTAAACATAGTACATTGCTGGGTGAAACAGCATTGAATTTTGGAGAATCGTTACTTTCCATAGATTTTACAATATCATCTATGAAAATATTAAAGTTGGGCGTAGTGTATTGCCCTGTTGTACACCCTTCTGTACAGTTATTTCTGTGCTGAGACCTTCGTATGAATTTATTTGAATTTTGGAATTATCATACATGTCTTTAATTATATCAAAGCATTTTCCAGTTATGCCCATTCTTTTCAACTTTAGGAACAGGGCATCGTGCCAAACATTATCAAAGGCTTTTTCAAAATCTACAAAACAACCGTATAATCTACCATTTTTTACTTTTATTACTTCATTAATGATCTTTTTTAGAATGAAGATTTGATCAGTTGTTCTGTAGTGTTTCCGAAATCCAATGTGTTCCTTTGTTAGGCGTTCACCTTGTTCTAGGTACTCAGTTATTCGATTATTTAATAGTGTGTGTGTGTGTGTGTGTGTGTGTGTGTGTGTGTGTGTGTGTGTGTGTGTGATCATTGTTTACTGTTGCACGTGTGTTTACGCAGGATTAACACATGCAAGTTAAAGATCTCCGAGTCAGTATTAGTATTCGGTGTATGATTGAAACATGACACGCTCAGCTGGAGACTGGACCACACTCAACCCCTGTCGGCACAGAAGAATCCCGCAGTGACAACGAAGGCTTCTTAATAAAGGGTTCAAATCAACGACGTTCCACATCCAGCTCTGTCCGCGACGCAAACCAGTCCGCCGTGGAGGCGGCATGGTCCTACATTCCGTTTTCCTTTAGTTTGGATCCATGAAATGAATTGTCATCTGGCTGTCTGTCTGTCAGTGATGTGCATGTCACCTCAGCGAAACTAATTTTGAAAAAATTACATGAATATATTGAAGACAGAGTAACTTCAGTATGTTAACACTGATTGTTTTTATGTCAGCCGGACACAAAAGTTCATACACATAAACGCAGAATGAAATTTTCTACTCCTCCATGCCGAACAAAAAATTCCTATAACATTCCCATGAAAGAAGAGAAGTACCACACAGTAATTATCTGACAGCCGATGAGAAGCCATCGATCAGACGAACGAACACCATTCATCTCAGATTTGCGACCGGAAGGATGTTAGACAGGAAGTGGCGATCTGAACCAAGTGCGCATGGTTCAGTGACATTACGTGAAGCTGCTGGGCGCTGCTGTTTGTATCCTTGATGAAGGCACTTCCGCACTGAGCATGCTTGCTTGTAGATCACGTGCAGACATTCGGTTCGTCAGTTTGAAGTTGTTTTTTTTTTTGGAAGAAAACAGGCAGGTAGGGGTGAGAGTGTTGTGGGGGAAGGGGTGAAGGTGGCGAGAGGCCAAGAGCAGGGAGAAGGTGTGGAGGGGGGATGGAGGAAGGAGAGAGTAGCGGGGAAGGGAGGGGGGGGGGGGAGAGGACAAAGAAAAGAGAATGAAAAGGTTGTGCGGTAGTTTCGGGGAATGATTCCAATTCCATCACTCTCTCCCTCCCCCTCACACACACACACAGAAGGAGGGGGGAACAACGGATGAAATGAAGGGTATGTATTTTTCACTCCCTGAATGACGATGGCTCTTCAGAGGGAAACATCTCACCTGTGTTTCATTATCTTCTTTGCGCACCTGACGCTGCCGTCACGTCTGAGTGTGCTGAGTGTGCTGCAGACCTATAGATTACACGTGTCGGGGAACGTGTTGTGTTCTGCGATGGGAGATACACACACACACACACACACACACACACACACACACACACACACACACACAGAGAGATTTATAGTGTGTGTATTTGAGAGACAGAGAGAGAGAGAGAGAGTGTGTGTGTGTATGTGTGTGTTGGCGTATTTGCATGTTTCTTTCCCTCCAAAGAGTTATAGTGTGTGTAACACACACACACACACACACACACACGCACACACGCACACACACACACAGGGAGGGGGGGGGAGATGGCGGGATGTTTCTTAATTAACAAGAAGATAAAAATAATCTTCCAAAATTATAGAATGATCCAGCATAAAAGGTATTTAACTCAAATGTGTTTCTGTTTCAACTCCTTAAACATTCTTGTGTCCGTTTGTGTCCGTATCTCTGAAGTGGTATTAGACGAGGGACGTCGCCTCGTTCCACGATGTTTATACATATGTGTGTGATTAGAAGCATGTCCTTAAACAACAACTGGTACTACATGGATAAGGTTCAAACGGACTTCATCCCTCTGTGTCAGTGTTTGTTGATAGTGGCGAAGGGAGCGAAGAGGCTGTTTGGGTTATGATAAGGTTATCCCCATGTTGATGTTGACAAGAGCAACTGCTGACACTGTGATTATATTCGTGTTCTTGTGGGACGTGACCACACGGTACGGTTCTGGGAGAAAAGCATCTGTATTTCAGCCTTCTTCATCAAATGTAAGTAGGTAGGATCTGGGGTGGGAAAGGGGACTGGGGATCTTGTTGACAATCCGTTTATTTTCTTCTCACTTATTAGAGCTAAAATGTTAATGTTATTTATTCATATATTCATTTATTTGTTTATGCCTATTTATTAATATAGCTATTTATTTTCATACCAGATCCCAACCTTGATAAGATTTCTTCGATAACATATCGCAGTGTCGTTTTCAGACTAACAGATTTTGTTAATTATGATGAGGTGTTTTAAATTTGGTTTTCGTTTGGTTCGTTGTACGACAAGGAAGGACAAGGCTGTTATGAAAAATGAAATACAAATCTTTATCAACGTGGGTATTCGTTTAAAGGCTTGGATGCGCTTTGTCTTAATATCTAGCCTTCGTCCGAAAGAGCGATTTATAGGAAAAATAAGCAGCGAACTGAAAAATGCAGATAAAAACAGAATGTAAACAGACATAATATTATGCGGACCCCAACTTACCCATCCTTCCAGAACCCTCCCCTCCTAAAACACGTTGAAATACCGTGGGGGAGGTGATAGCTGATTAATTCCAGGCGAATAATCGGTGCCTTGTATCTGGTCAACGGATGGGTTGGGTTTGGCTGTGAGCTTCTCCACTCCACGGAACATTAAAAAAAAGTTGACATTCCTCTTTTCTGATGTCCCTCTTCTACATTTTCTCTTCTCCTCACAGCTAAAAAAAAAATTTCGGCTCTGTCAGTCAGTTTCTCTCTCTCTCTCTCTCTTCTCTCTCTGTCCCAACGATTTTCCCAACTCTGATCGCTTGACAGTATTTCATTGCGTATAAACGGGAACTCGGGATTTCGCTTGAAGAGAAAACCTTTCCTAAATCACCATTGGCTATCTTGTTTGAAGTTAATATGTCAGATGGACACTGTAGGATTGGTTAGAGTTTGTTTTTTTGGTGTGTGTTTTGTGTGTGTGTGTGTGTGTGTGTGTGTGTGTGTGTGTGTGTGTGTGTGTGTGTGTGTGTGTGTGTGTGTGTGTTTTAAACTTAAAAAGGGCCTTGTCCAGTAATGGTCTGACACGTTCAGAAATCGTGACATAAGAAAATTACTGATCGTTTAAAACATTTCAACAGAATATTGTCACACAATATCACTGACATAGACTGTCTTCGGGTTTGCTTTTCTACAAATAATATTCACTGTACAACCTCATAATGTGAATGTACACTTGTACATTATTCTGGCCAGAACAGCAGATGTCCATTTTGTAAGTCAGAAATTGAAATTGAAAGTCCTTTTAATTATTTTTTTTAACTTGTTTTGAATACGCTATATACTTCGGTCCTGAAGTTAGTTTTCTATAGAAAGATAGAATTGAGATTCACGTATTGCACTAAATGACAAATTCATATTAGATTTGTAATGTCTCTTGTTTCATTCAATTTATAGAAAGAAAAATAAAAGGTGAACAGTTACCCGGTCTTTTAATGTGAAATACAAGATTTAATATCGTTTGTTCACAAGTACGATAAGAAACCGTTAGATATATATTGTTAATGCCTTGATGTGGATTTATACCATATCAAAGCAAACATTGATGCCAGGGATTTGATTGCACACTGAACAGAATAGAACCCATGTTCTCGTTTCAACAGCAGCATTATTTCATCCATGTTTTTGCGGGAAGGGCATGTATTTTTTCAGCTGACGAACCCTATCCCATGACAAGCTGATAGCATTTTTCTCATGTCACTTTCACATGCCGCCTTTTGTGTACTTACCAGATGCCGATGTTAAAAAAACAACAAAAAACAAAAAAACAACCAAACTTTTAGTCACGTGTTCTCCTCCTGTCTCACTGCGTTTGCGTTTAACCCACACAATAGGTGTTTAGCTGTGTGCGTTTGATAGAAAAGAAACTTCCCCCTCATAAAAGTAGACAACCCGTAACCCTTTGGTGGTCTCTAATTGTATTCACTTGAACATTGCACATTAATCCATCAACGATACCCACTCTGTAAATGGACCGCGATACCTTCTTGACAAACAACAAGGTCATAATCTCTTTCGTGAACATTTGTATTTTCCGCACGCTATAATTACCACTTGGTAGGTATTTAGTTTTACCCACCGGTTAGGTAATTAAACTGAACCCTCTTGTTAAGACCGAGTGGGAAAGGTTCATGCGATGGGTGTGCGGAACTGTGGATGTCATATCTGGAAATCGTTAACATTCTTCATTTCACGGGGTGTCTACGTTGCCGAGCATGTGTTGGCAGCTCGTCGTGAGCACAGGTTAGTCTGCAGTGAGGGTGAAGTCAGGCCGACGAGGTGTGTGCCGCGTGACTCAAGTGAACAAGGCCTTTGTCCGTGTGCTGGAATGCGCTTGACTTTTAATTGCCTGTCGGCTCGCCGACCTGTTGCACGTGCCACTACTGAGACCTGGCTGTGTGCTTTGAACTGCTTGGGATAAAGCCACAAAACTGTGCGGATATTTCCCCCAAACAGCAAGACAGCAGCACCGGTCGTGGCGTGGTTGTGTGTGATGTGATGTGTGTGTGGCATTGCGGCACGGTCGTGTGTGTCTGTTCGTCTGCTTGCTCGCATGTTTGTGGATAGTTTTAGGCCGCTGCGATTCTGTCCAGAAAAAAAGACAGACAAGGTAAATGTGTTTTGAAAAAAAAGAAAGAAAAAAAAAAGATCCTATGAGCTCCATTATTTTCCATATTCAGCTAGAACAGAATATCGGTGTTTAAAGCCAGTGCGGAAAAGATTGCGATTTTGAATGCATTTAGCACATGCAAAGGTAAAACCGTAGTTGCATGCATGTCGTATAATGCATATATCGTTTTAAAGAGCCACATGTGCATCTGCTTTCTGTATCAAGGTCGTGCTATTGTGTATCGCCATTGTATTGTTCTGCACAAGCATTGCATTGTACTGCCCTGCTTTGAAAGACCGTTTGTAATGTCTCTAGCGGCTGCCACTGCACCAACAGAAGCCTTACACGGAATGTATGTCACAAACTCAGTGTACAGTTTTGTGAGTTTATAAGTGGAGTATCAAAAGTTCACTATCATGATTTCTGCTCTACAGTGCGCTTTTTTGCTAGACAGTACAATTGTCCTAAAGCATTGATGTCCACTTACTTAAAGTTTTGATTGCAGACTAGGTATTTAAGTATATGAAACACAACTGCACTTAAATTCTAACTGAACTCCTTTCGCCACACATAAATCTTAAGTGAATCGTTCGGGATTCTGCCGTCAGTCATTTGCAATACTCAGGCACTGCGTATAAAAAGTGGGTCACATTCCTGTGATCTGTGATGGTATCTGTGTTGTTTACCTGTTTTTCCCTTTGATCAACAGGTTCAGAAGGCATCTGAAACAACTCTTGAGGATTATTTCAAGATTTTCGGGTCACCGTCGCGGAATTAAAGGATTATTGAATCACAACCAGCAGTTTTAACCTGGTTTGAATTTACTCATTTTATTCAGCATGGCCAGCAATTACAGTACAATTTCTATGACTGAAGGTTAAACAGTGGATTTAAACGAAAGTGCTATCAAGAGTTCTGTGTCACGGTCAACAATCGCCTTCCACGTAGTTACAGTGGAATCCGCGCGTTTACTGGCTGCATGTAGCAGTGATGACTTACCTGTCAGTGAGACTGTCAGCTAAACATGGTGTTTGTGCCAAAGTTCTTTACTACTTCCAGACTTTTTTTTTTTTTTTTACGCTGTGAGCCATTCCCAGTCCAGTTATTTATAGGGCAACCAAAATATCCCTCTCACTTCACTATCGTTATACACGAACTGGTGCTATTTTCATTTTTTCCCTTTCTCTTTATTTGAAATTAGGTCCATGTTACTATGAACGACTCGGTTTCTTGATCCGTAAAAGTAAAATGAATCTTTGAAATACAAACAAATGCACGCAGTCACTCCTCCATGACTCTCCCTGAGTTTCTGACTCTGTTTCTCTCTGTCTGTCTGTCTCTCCCTCCCCCCCTCTTTGTCTCTATCATTCTGCCTCTCTCCCCCCTTCTCTTACCCTTGTTAGACTTTAAGTAATTTTCTGTCATATAAAATGTTGTTTTTAGCTGAAACTGACGGACATCACAATTTCTTGACGTTTAGGAGACCTGTCATCGTGATGGTATCAGGCCAACGTATGAAACAGATCATCAAGGGTTAATAACCTCTGCATTTAGTAAAGAAATGGTTACGCTTGGGATTGAACGGCTTGTGAGTGAGTAATGGCACTTACAAGGGTGCGGGAGCTGGGGCAGGCTGCACAAAAAGGAGGGGAATGGGGGTGGGGGTTCGGAAGAGGTCGGGTAGGAGGGGTTTGGGAAGAGAGAGAGAGAGAGAGAGAGGGGGGGGGGGCTCAAGGATTCAAATAGATTCAAGTGCGCGACCACATTTTCACGATGATCAAAGTCTAGAAATATTTTTCACCCCCAATTACGGTATTGATGGAAGGATTGTAAGCAGGGCTTTACCCCTCTGGTTAACAGGCGTGGCACGTGCTGGCGGCCAGACAGACTGAACTGTAAACAGACGTTTGGTGGGAAGGGGGAAGGGGGTTTGGAGGGGGGGTTGGGGGGGGCGGGGGGGGGCGGCAGGGAGGAGGGAGAGAACGAAGCAGAGAACGTATGAAGGGTTCCTACATTCTCTGGTGGAGTATAAAAGGATTTGGTTTAAGCTTTGAGGTACCTGGCTGCTGCAGCTTGTGGTTTGTGGAAGGGTTTTATTCCGGTGGGCAGCCCCTCACCTGTCGCTCCATACGTCATCCCCACCGCTATTTCGGGTACAGTCGTGAGAAAGACTCGGGAGGGGGGATGTGGTGAGAGGGGAGCTGTGTGGTTTCTTTGTTTTGTTTTGCTCTCTTTCTGTCTGCCGTCTTGACTAGGTGTGTGTGTGTGTGTGTGTGTGTGTGTGTGTGAGAGAGAGAGAGAGAGAGTACAACGTTACTTTATTTGTACTGTGTCTGGTTGTCTCTCAGCCTGTGAGTCTGTCTGTATGTCCGTCAGTGTGTGTATGTTTGTATGTCTTTGTGCCTCTGTTTCAGTGTCTGCTCGTCTGTCTGTCTATGATTAGGTCTGTCTAATTATCTGTCGGTCTCGGTCTTAGTCTCTCTCTCTCTCTCTACCCCCCCCCCCCCTCTCTCTCTCATGCATGCACAGTCTAACTGGCACATCTTTTGTCCAGTCTACAAAAGCTTGGCTATGACTTGGCGTGATTCACAAAATATTGAGCGTGATGTCATCAGTTTTAGTCATGGTTCTCTTCATATCTTCTTTGTATTCCAGTTCTGATCTCTGAGCGACACAACCTCTGGCCGTACATTTTTTTGCCAGGTTCTTTCTGGATATTTCTGACATCTTGCGCTCTTGTCTTTCATAGAAAGGTAAAATTGTCAAGAAGTGAAACGAACAAGAAAAAGAGAAACTACAGTTATCGAAGATAAATTATTCCGGAAGCCCACACCCTCTCCTCGCTCCTCTACCTGTTTCTTTTATTTGTGCAGCAAGATGCATTCCAGGTGATGACAGGCAGGCTGATTATGGTAAATGGCTCAGACCTATTCTGGGGCATCACTGGCTGTTGTAAAGGCAGGGGTGAATGCGTTGCAGGGCCTGTGAGCAAAATTGTGGAAGGTGAATTGAAAAAAATATTTCTGTGTGTGAAGTCATCGTAACAATTCCTTGAAAACAGAACAGAATGCCGGGAAGTATCCATTACGTGGGAGTGCTTTTGGAGTGAATTGTGGTTAAGTCACATAGCCTGCCGTGCCTGTGAAGGAGTAAATGGATTCTAATTCTGATTCATATGTGCCATGAGTTTTCCAAAGAGTCGTGTGGCATGATGGACGTATTTGCCGATGGACAGTTTCTGTTCTTGCTTGGCACTACAGTCTTTGTGTGTGTGTGTGTGTGTGTGTGTGTGTGTGTGTGTGTGTTCCCATTGCTTGAGTCTTGTGAAGGATATAACTACATCTGGTTCTTCAAGTCTGTGACTTGCCTTAAACCTCTCTCATTATCTCTGTCGCACTGTTTCTCTCTGTCTGTCTGTCTCTGTGTGTGTCTCTGTCTCTCTGCTTTCTTTATTCCATATGGATCCTGCCATTCTGTACGACCCCCCCCCCCCCCAACACACACACACAAAATAAAATAAACAACAACAACAACTGTGCTAATGATCATTCAGTCAATGGAGCTTTGAACTTGGGAACCAGTCAGTCAAACTACCAATCATTCAGACACTCAGTCAGTCAAAGTACAATAATTGAAGAATCAACACAGTCTCACCTGAAAATGAAGATAATGTCATTGTGTATCATGTCCACATAACAAAAAGTGTCTGCATGCACCACATGGACCACAAACCCGATTTCTTTGATACATTGTTTGGCGGCCATTTTGATTTGTTTCCATAGCAACGGGTATTCACAGAAATCAAAGAACACTTTTTTTGTGATCCACAAGTGATGATACACCTGGTAGACAACAAGAAAAGAGAGATATAGTCGGGGAGAAAAACAAAAGTCGTTATTTGACTGTAGTGTCTGGCCTTAACGAACCGCCGAAATGGCCAAATAACCAGCCAAGCAGCCAGCTGACTCTCTGTCTTTATGTATATTCATCTAATGACATGCTTTTTTTGTGCTCCCACTTGCTCCATACCTATCAGCTACTGGTCCATCGTTCTGTCAGACCTTTTACTCATGAAGTGAGGACAGCAAGGGATGGATGTTGGGCACAGACTTCACTGGCATGTTGCAGATGTGGCAGGATGATGGCGTGGACACCACTGACTGCCCTGTCCTGCACTGACTGGCCCCCAGACCTCTGCCTGCCATCACTCGTCTGGTCAGTGTCCCGTCCCCTTGTTCAGTTGTCCGTGTCCGTGCCCACTAATTAAACGTTTGTAATATACTTTACTGTGCTGTTATTTGATGTATACGGTATCCTGTATGGTACATTACTGCATCGTACTGAATCATGTATTATGTTGTGGTGTGTTGCGTTGTTTTGTATTGATACTCTTGTGTTATATTACATTATTTCGTACCAGTTTGCATTGCACTGTCTCAGTCGTGTCGTGTTGTGCTGTATTAATCGCATTTTACTATGTTGCATTGTGTTGCGTTTTCTCGCATAGAATTAAGTATTGTGTTGTGTTGTTTTGTATTGAATTATTGTACAGTGTTGTGTTGTATTTTGTTGTATCATGGGTAGTTTTTTTCTCGTTACGATCGACTGTGTATTTTATCCTGGCTGTTGTACCAGGAAAAAGAAGCACGGTGTTTTCGCTGTGCGGCAGTAGCCATTGTCTTCTGTGTGGACTTCAGCTGTGGATAACTCGCTCATAGTGGAATGATTTTCACCGACTATACAAAGAACACATAGGTGTGTGTGCACATGTGCATGCGTGTGAACCTAGGGGTAGGACTGGGGCGAAGGGGGTCACTTTTGAAAGTGGTCCTTAACTTCAGGCCATCAGTGGCAGTCCGATGAAATACCCGGGACAACAGGGATCAACCGTTTCCCCGTTCTGGCTTGAACGAGGAGCCTCCGGTTCAGCCAGTTTGTCGTATAAAACCTGGTCCATCATAGGCTACTGTCAAGATAAAGGTTACGGATCCAGACTGTGTCACCGTGACTCCAGGTTAAGGTGACTTGTTGTCACTGTTATGTAATTGGATGACGGTCACCTCTTTTTGTATCACTGAGGCCCATTTCGGGTCATCCTGACCTTTGACTTAAGTAGAAGTCAAATTCACAATCATCTATCAATTCAAGGATGTTTTGACGGTGGCTTCTTACAGGAAAGGCGGCGATAGATTCTAACGTCTACCAATCGGCGAATTTGCTTATGAAACGTTTGTTGACATGTGTGATGGCTGCTGTCAGCACCTGTCCGAACCTGTCGACCTGGAGATGACTATCAGGGCTGTCAGTCAGAGTACCTGTTGATGCGGGTACTCATGGAAAAGTGGCCATTAGTCTTCAGACTTCCTCTGTCTAAATGCGTCGCTCTTCGGACCATGCAGAAATGTCCATGAAATGGAACAATCTGTCCACGTGTACGTCTCCATTTAGGCATCGTATCAGACACGTCACTCACACTGTCAACACTGCCGATACCTGGATATCTCAGCCTTGCTTTATCAGACCGCAGCTCGCACACAGGATGAAGCTAAAGTGACCCACAAAGCAGGTACGGAGATGTGTGTGAAGTACACATGAATCTGCTTCTATGCTGACTACTATTATTATACAAGTCAACACCAGTGCAGTATTATTTCAAAGGAAGCGCATTTTCATCCTGTGCGCCTTCAGCTGAGCAAACAGTTCAGTGGTTTTCAAAACTATTACATGATTTTGAGAAATTCGTCATGGTTTGTGTATGTGTTTAATGCATATCGTGGTCGTATTCTGGAACGTTGTGTGGATGAATGCAGATGAAATAGGCCTTTAAATACGGTGCGTAGGTCATGCGCATCTCAGAAAAAACATTGGTAACGTATTGCCTAAAGTTAGTGCAACGTACGCTTGATTTCTTAATGATTGAATTATTTCTATTTCCAACTCCATTACATCTAGTATCTACATTGGCTTTAGGAAAACTGCTCCTGGTGAATTATTTCTATTTCCAACTCCATTACATCTAGTATCTACATTGGCTTCAAGAAAACTGCTCCTTGTGAATTATTTCTAAACTGGTCCAGATCATCCGGCTTCCGTTGCCATTAGTTATGATTTGAACCAGACTCCCTAATGATTTTTTTTCATGTTGTGTGTGTGTGTGTGTGTGTGTGTGTGTGTGTGTGTGTGTGTGTGTGTTATTTCTGCATGTTTTAGTAACAGGAGAGTGTCAGATGAGTTGATGAATCGGTTGTTGTCCTGTCGGAGGAAGGGATACAACTCTTGTCTGCTCTAAACTGTAGCAATCGGGGAGTTGTTTCACTTAGCTCACCGAGATGAACTCGGAAGGCGGGGGAGGAGAGCTTGTTACTCTCTAAGGAAGAACAGGAATTAAGGGAGAGGGGGTCGGGTAGAGAGAGAGAGAGAGAGAGAGAGAGAGAGAGAAGACAAGACAAATGGTTTATTGACTTTGCTTTTGCCTTTGCTCATGTCAGGGAAGAGGAAATCAGAAGCACCAAAACATATGTAAAATGTTCTTCCACTCTCTCCGCGAGAACAAGACTGAGCTTGAACGAGAGAGAGAGACAGACAGACAGACAGACAGACAGACAAACAGACAGATTCGAAGTTTCATATGACTCAAAGACAACATCTTGATCGGTACAGGCCAGGACTAAATGTGGCACTTGAAAAAAAAAAACCCCCCAAAAAAAAAAAAAAAAAAAAAATCGCCTCTCTGCATCTCTCTCTCCCTCGCTGTGATTCACGCACTCGCGCACACACTCACAGACGACAGCACAAATTCGTTCAGACAGGTGCACACATCGGTAAAAAGCCTCGGAGACGCACGTGCAAGCGTCAGCTTGAAAAAGATAACCGATAGGCGTGCTTCGTGACAGCCATTCTGAACAATTGATGTTGAAAGCAGTGCACACATTGCTACATTTTTCTGTCGTTTTATTACATTATATCTTTCCTTTTCTTTTCTTAGAAGTGGTGCAGTTCAGTTCATTTTCTTTGGTAATGATGATGGCGGTTATGATGGCAACAATGATGATGATAATGATGATAACAGCAACAATAACAACAATAATAATAGCAATCATCAGCATCATCAAAAAAAATGTAACAAAAATTAAAGTAATTAGTCATTCCGATGAGGCGATAAACCGAGGCCGCGTCTGCAGCAAGCATTCATTTAGCGCACGTAAAGGAACCCATGACGAGAAAAGGGTTGTCCCTGACAAAATTCTGTAGTAAAATTCACTTTGATTGGAAAACAAATACACTTGCAGGCAGAGAAAGAATGGTAGCGCTTACAGTGTAGCGATGCGCTGTCCCTGGGGAGAGCAGTCCGAATTTCACACAGAAATCTGTTGTGACAAAAGAGTAATATAATAATTATGATAATAATCATCATCATAATAATAACAATAATAACGGGAATACACGTAAGTAAAACAGCTCTTCATGAAGTCAAGGTGCGCTATATGGAACACCTGAAAGAAGTCACACTTTTTACCATTGTCTTCTATAGGCTCAGAAATGTGACAATACGCATTCCAGCTCCAACGAGAGCAGACCAACAAACCGGCAATACTTGAAACGTTTTATGCTTCAAAAATTGTGAAATGCATGCTAATTTGCTCACATATGTGAGTCCATGTAACGACTCGGTGTCTCGGTTGTCTCTGTGTCCGTATCTGTGTGTGTGAAGCGATGAAATGCTGATCGGTGTGGGCTGTTTTAGATGGAATCAATCCGTTCCTAGCACACAACACAGTTCCGGTTCGATTCACACTCGTTTCTGAGGGCGAGCAAAAATGTTATTTGGATCGTTATGGGTATGTACTGCTACCCACTTGTCTAAAAATAGATGGATAGCTCATGGGCCAGGAAAGTTGAAGCCAACTGGACGCCATTCTGAGACTCGTAACCGGCTGTCAGTCCGTTGAGAAGTCGTCTGCTAACAGGTGGTAGTTTCTGAGCTGTAACCGTGTATCTTCGATGAAACGTGTTATGCTTGTCCCCACGACAAGCCAAATATTGTATCTTTATTGATGTCTGCCAATGGTTTATTCACCAAAGTTATTACAGGAAAACATTGCAGTGACACGTAGCGCAAACTTGCTGTGCAGGCACACACAGGAAGCTTTACTAACACCGCGAGCAAGTGAAAGCTTGCCGTGAAGCATTCATCGTAGCCAGCTAAGCGCTCGGCTACATATATGAAGTAACCGATTCGCGCTATACTGACACGAGTAGCAAAATGGCTGATTGAACACTTCCGCTGGCTTCATTTAGCAAAGGAACTCAAAGAAAGCATGCGCTATCCACCTATTTTTAGACCAGTGACTGCTACCCCCCTCCCTTTCCAATCCATCGCCAGCCCATTGCTTTTGTTGTTGAGCAGCAGGAATAACATGAATCGTGAAGGTTGCCTCTTATTTTGGTTTGTTACATCTGGGATATGACTGGCCTAACAAGTCATTCAAAAATAAACCGGGGTATGGCTGAGAGAGAGACAGACAGAGAGAGAGAGAGAGAGAGAGAGAGAGAGAGAGAGAGAGAGAGAGAGAGAGAGAGAGATTTTGATTAAATCTGTTACGCTAGTAATCTAGTAGAAAAAATCAATACCATTGTTTCTACCTTCGATTTGAAGTCAGTGCTTTTGTGCGTGCGGAAGCATTCCCAAGTTTATATTCCATTTATACTGAAATACAACGACAAAAAAGAAAAGTCATGCAATGTTACATTATCGGCGAATCATTTTGAAAGGAAAGCAATGAGAGGGACCCAGCTATCGGTCAAAACCAAAAAAGACGACTGACATCAGTCATTGAAGGTTTTCAATCTCAAGTTCTTTAAAAAAATGTTATTACAGTAGGAAAAAGCGTGTGTGTGTGTGTGTGTGTGTGTGTGTGTGTGTGTGTGTGTGTGTGTGTGTGTGTGTGTGTGTGTGTGTGTGTGTTCTCCTCAGTTCAGTGTCTGTTTTCCGTTAGTTGTGGTACTGATTTCAAGTCATAAACACACACACACACACACACACACACACACACACATATGACATCACTAGCCATCGTCCCTCGGTACTTAGAAATAATGTATTACGCACATGGATTTTGCCAGACGAACATTTTTTAATGCCAATGGCGTTCTTTTGGGAAGGTTTCTGGCGGGTATATTACATCCCTTGGTCCGGCCAGCGTCTGAAGAGAGGGTGAGGGAGAGAAGAAGAGAGAGATGCATGCTGCAAGGTAAATGGCAAAGCAGCCAGGTATGTGTGGTGAGAGGAGGGAAGGGGGTGGGTGGGTGAAAGTGGATGACTGCGGTTATTTTGGGGTTGCCATCATTCCAAGCTGCAGGCTATTTTGGTATCTTGACTGCATCTCCTGGCTCTTCTTATGCTGTTTCCTTCTGTCCTGGTCTTTTTTGTGTATGTGTGTGATGATTTTGTTTTCTGTGCGTGTCTGTACATGTGCCTGTATGTACATCTGTCTGCTCATCAGTCAATTACTTTCTTTCTCTCTCTGTCTGTCTCTGTCTGACTGTCTTTCTCTCCCCCCCCCCCCGCTCTTTCTCTCTCTCGGGTAGTTTCTATCAACGGCCATACCTGTCTATATGCCTGTCTATCGCGTTCATTCGTTCGTTATACTCGTTCGTGGGGTCTCCCTCCTTCCTTCCCTCCTTCTTATTTTCATTTCTGTGCCTTTTTATTTTTCCATTATTTTTACCCCGTTTTCGTAGAATTACACGAAATCCTTCCTTGCCAGCTGATAATGGAAAACCGACATTCACCACTCAGTACACAGTGTGTTTACTATAAAAATCCGGCGTCACTGAGTGTGCGCGCAGTCATGTTTAGGCTAAGAGTTTGCTTCATGACCGATGGTGATGTACTGTCCGTTAACAAGACATCGTCATGGTGTGTGTGTGTGTGTGTGTGTGTGTGTGTGGGGGGGGGGGGGCGTGCTGGCAAAAAATACAAACAAAAAACAACAAAAAAAACTCCTCTGCAACAGACTCATTTATTCATTTATTTATTCGTTCGCTTGTTGTTTACTTGTTCATTGATGTTGAATGTACCGGTTCCCTTTAGCATTCACGAACAGGCGTCGTGTTTTTTCTGGTGTTTGGGTGCTGCGCTGGAAGACGTGAGGGCGGTCTGGCAGAAAGTGTCGGTGACTCACTGAATTCGCTCCCTTTTCCTGCCTCTGACTCACACGAGAAAATCAGTGAACAGGCGTGAATTCGGCTAGACGATTGAGGAACTGCGTTGTAACTATTGTAACACGCCTCTTGTATGGAATGGTGGGGGATGGGGAGGGGTGGGGGGTTGTGTATGCAAGATTCTTCACTTTATAGTGGACCACCATACAACTCCACGTTTCTTAACTGACACAGCTGAAAGACTGGACACTGAGCACTTCTGCTTGTGTGAGACCCGTGCGCAGTTCAAAGGTTTCTAAGCGGTCAAGCTCACAGTTTGGACACTTACCAGGTCCAGTATAAATATCAGCGTTTACCAGGTTTCGAACAGAACCGTTATTTCATTGAGGACTTAAAGTTGAAAGCGATAACCTGTCGATGGATATCTCAGTGTTAACATGTAGACGTTCGCTGTGATGGTAATGAGGTGGTGTCTCTGGAGATGGAAAGTCAAAACAGCGAACGTTGCAGGATCGAATCAGAACGAGGAGATCTGTCGTGTACGATTTCTGAGCTGATGATAGCTGGTGAAGGGATGCAGGGGTATGGAGACAGACAGACACACAGACAGACAGAGAGAGAGAGTAGCTCTCCAGTTCTGCACTGATTAACAGAAATTTCTTAACGTCAGATCGTGGTAATGGCCGCTGGCTCCTTTCCATGACCGCATCGGATTCGTTTTAGATCGTTTGTCATCAACCGTTTCTTTGTGGATAGATGGATAGTCGTGTGTGTGTGTGTGTGTGTGTGTGCGTGCGTGCGTGTGTGCATGTGTGTGGCCTGGGGGAGGGGGGAGGGGCGGGGGGAGGGCAGGGAAAGTGTCAGCATCACCGCGGGACCAGCATTTGTTGAGTTTACCTGATGATAGTCAAGGTTTACCTCACTGCATGCGCCTATTCGTCAGTTTTTAATTATTTGTGAAAGAAACAGGGGTATCTCGATTTGCTTCTGATATTGGACTTTATCGGTGTCGGTAACACTTCTCCCAGTGTTTTATTTTGTCAGTGTCGGTAACACTTCTTTCAGTGCTGGACTTTGTCATGTCGGTAACACTTCCCCCTGTGCTGGACTTTGTCATGTCGGTAACACGTCTCCACGTACTGGACTTTGTCATGTCGGTAACACTTCTTTCAGTGCTGGACTTTGTCATGTCGGTAACACTTCTTTCAGTGCTGGACTTTGTCATGTCGGTAACACTTCTTTCAGTGCTGGACTTTGTCATGTCGGTAACACTTCTCCCAGTGTTGGACTTTGTCATGTCGGTAACACTTCTCCCAGTGTTGGACTTTGTCATGTCGGTAACACTTCTCCCAGTGTCAAGTTGGACTTTGTCATGTCGGTAACACTTCTCCCAGTGTTGGACTTTGTCATGTCGGTAACACTTCTCCCAGTGTTGGACTTTGTCATGTCGGTAACACTTCTTTCAGTGCTGGACTTTGTCATGTTGGTAACACTTCTCCCAGTGTTGGACTTTGTCATGTCGGTAACACTTCTCCCAGTGCTGGACTTTGTCATGTCGGTAACACTTCTCCCAGTGCTGGACTTTGTCATGTCGGTAACACTTCTCCCAGTGTTGGACTTTGTCATGTCGGTAACACTTCTTTCAGTGCTGGACTTTGTCATGTCGGTAACACTTCTCCCAGTGTTGGACTTTGTCATGTCGGTAACACTTCTCCCAGTGTTGGACTTTGTCATGTCGGTAACACTTCTCCCAGTGTTGGACTTTGTCATGTCGGTAACACTTCTCCCAGTGTTGGACTTTGTCATGTCGGTAACACTCCTCCCAGTGTTTTCTTTTGCGGCCGTCGGCCATCAGTCCGACAGGTGTGTTTCCCTGCCTTGTTCTCATCCCACGGCTGTTTCTTATACAGCAGAGCTCACAGCTCTTCTGGCCGGGAAGGGTCGGCTTCAAACCAAGCAGAATTCCCTCAGGCTGTGACCTGACCGATTCGCTTCCAGCCTCTCGCTGATACCAGCGTTGCAGACTGTCTGCTGATGTTAAAATTCCATGGAAAGAGACCCCACTCCCCCCCCCCACCCCCCACCCCATAAGAAATGCCAGTTGCAACATTCTATGGCTATCTGACCATGTTAGCACGCAGAATAAACTAGTTGCTTGCTGCAGATGTTCTTTTATTTCCATCATTGCTGATAACCGGGCGTTTAATTAGCATTATCTGCTTTCGTAGCAAAGTTCTTGTATGTTGTTTTTTTTGTTTTACGGACGTAGTACAACGTACATCACTTTGCGATAATAAGAACACATACATTTTTTTTTTACATTTTTTTGGTTTAAATTTTCATGATTGTAGCCAGCGTGTGCACGCCGCACGCATGCACACACACACGCAAACGCGTGCGTGGACACACACATGCACGCACGCATACACATGCATACACACACCCTCTCTCTTTCTCTCTCTGACAGAAAGACAGACAGACACACACACGTATACACACGCACACACAGACACACACACATACACACACACTCACACACACACCCGCGCATTGTCACACACGCTTAACTGTGTGCAGTACAAGCCTTTTTCATCCATTCATTCTGTACATGAACCTACTTGTCAGTACGAGCACACGTAGTCTTCAGTGCGAGCCAGATTTATCAATTTCCTCTGATGCTTTATACCCACTAGCATACACGCTCAGGTAGTCGTTATGAATGTGAAGCATGCTGATTCAATCCTGTCTACCATCCACTCCTCTGCGTCTGTGTGTGCGTGCGCGCGCGCGCCTGTGTGTGTGTGTGTGTGTGTGTGTGTGTGTGTGTACACACGCGTGTCAGAATGCTTTTGTATGTGTGCGGATGTGTGTGAGCACGCGTCTCTCTGTGTGTGTGTGTGTGTGTGTGTGTGTGTGTGTGTGTGTGTAGGTACATATACATATATACGCTTATGTGCATGTGTATGTGCGTGTGTGTGTACGCGCACGCGCTTGCACGTTTGGGAGTATGCGTGGCAGGTGATGAAGTGATGCAGAAAGCCACAGAGAGAAGGGGGCAATGACTTCTGCCACATTTCTCATCATCCACGGTTCATAACATTCCTGGAACCATAGCAACCACAGAATTGTACCGTGTTTTACTGCTGCTGTCTGGGCCCCCACAGGGGTGGGCGAGAACCGTATGGAAGTAAGTCTTCGTACACGTGTGGGGGCGCCAATTGAGTGTTTCAGGTAGCTCAGATCAAAAAGTACTTCGGTCGATAGCCCTGGAAAAGTGATCTTCAGACAACGCTCTGACAAATACCCGAAGCCTTTAGCTCTGAAAATACCCGTGGATGATGACTTTGTGAATACACTAAACGACTTCTCCAATGATACTATTGGTGGTTGACTCTCAACTTACCGTTTGGTACTGGCACCGAAATACCTGTTCTGATATAAAGAAGCATTTGAATTAGTCTGTTTATCAGTGCATGTACAGGATACGTTTTTGAACACGTTTAATTAGGTAGCCCTTAGAATTCCTGAAGCTGTTTAATTTGGAAAATCTTCTATCAGCGGCTCAGCGTTCGGCTTATATCTGATAATTAAATACGCTTACAGTTGGGCCAACAGCAGAGTGAGAGCAGTATGGTCTGAAGGACTGTGACTCTCAAACTGGGAGGTGAGATTGCAGTGGCTCTTAGAGATGCAGCTTTTGGGGCGAGTTTGCCTTAAGGAACCACCCCAACACCGACTGTTCTAAAACCCTGTTGGTTGAGAGAGTGAGGATGTAGCATAGATCTCCACTAAAAGTCTTGGCCCAGATAGTTGCTTCTGCTGCTGTCCTAATGGTCTTCCAGTTGTCGGACACGACTTGCTATCATACATGTTTATCTGCAAGCGGATGGTCTTAAAATGTCGATCACTTGAATCTGTGGTTCTTTTCGTATTTATCGAGAGCTGCTGTAAATAGTTATAGTTAGTCCTGTGGGTGGTCTTTCCGCAGTGACACATATGGGTGGCAGCTTTAAGAAAAACAACTTCGGAGTAACTCTGAAATACCAGTAGTTGATTGTCACTTCAGAAACTGTTGATGGTAATTTGTGAACTGCTTGTAATAGTAGTTCTAATAATTCGTGGGCATGCATCATGAATCACATTAACTGGGAGACTAAATGGAATGACAAAAAAAATAAATATCGTTCTTTTGAAAATGGATAAGCGGGAAAGTTATTGAAACACTTGTACGTAGTATTTCTAAGGAAAAAGCTCATGAAACACGTGACGATGACATTTCTAAGGTACAAAGTTCCTGAATCTTGATAGTACATCTAACAAGGGAGCTTACGTGGTAGCTGTGAACGACACACTTACAATACTTTAAAGCACACTGGACAGTGTTATTACGTTACAATTATAAAGACAGTTTCTCTATGTTTAACAACAAAGTAATGGATGAAGCTAGGTGCCGGGAAAAAAAAAGAACAAAAACAAAAAAGAAAACAAAACTGTATCAATTTGTCAGTTTGGTTTTGACTTTGCAAAGATGCGCCCAGGATGTCGGGGTGATGGAAAGTGTGGATTCAATGGTATGTCTGGAAACAGAACACATTGCAGACTGATAGCGGCAGTCATACAAGTCGGCCTCCTACCCAGACCCTCTCCCATTGACTGTTAGTGATATTCCTACAGCTCCACCCGCCACCCACACCCTTCCCACCCCATCCATCTCCAGTGTGTGTGTGTGTGTGTGTGTGTGTGTGTGTGACATGTGGACCAGCTCTGAGAGAGTCCAGGACCCTTGCCAAGACAGGGGATGGTCCACAGGGAGTCCCACAGCACACGGCCAATTAGCCGTCCGTTCGTCTTGTGGCCAGCTGGGTTTTTCCTCGGGTGGTTCGATTCGCTGGCCTGTGCTCATTGGCTAACTACAGTTTGTAAAGTGGTCTTCGGTAAATACATTGTGTATGTGCGTGCGTGTGTGTGTTTGTGTTGTGTGACCTCCCTTGTCCACACACACACACACGCACAATGCGTTTGTGTGTGTGATTATATACGCAAGTGTATACACGCTCTTTCGTATACGCATGTACGTGTGTTGTTCATGCGTGTGCCAAGCCATTGCGTACCTGTGCACGAGCGCCCGCTCTCGTGGTCTGTTTGGAGTTTTCGTGGGTGTTTCGTCTCGCTCACCCAGAGTTTATTATTTCTACCTGAAGATACGGAATCGCGAGGCCCGTGTTCTGCTTGTATGTATAGGAAAAGACAACTCCGCAGGAGAGGAGTTATATGCGGCTTGGTGGCTGCCAAAATCAAGCGGCGGTTTTGGTGTGAATGTTTGGCCACACTGTCACGCCATGAAGCTACCACCACCACCACCAACAACATTACCACCATCAATACCATCACCAAAACCGCCACCATCATCACTACCATCATCACCACCGTTACCACTATCAGCACCACTACCAACATCACCACCACCAACATCATTACAACCAACTTCATCATCATCAACACATCGTCACAAACACTCAGCACCAATATCAACATCATCACGACCATCTAAAGTATCAACATCGTGACTACCACCACAGTCACCTTCACTACCGCAGCCTTCATAACCACAACCATCATCACAAATACCATCACCACAAACACCACCACAATTACATCTCCACAAACACCACCATCACCACAAACCCCACCCTCATCACCACCAGCATCACCACAATTACGTAAGTCCTCATGAATGGAGTAAATATGCATCAGAGGTATCAAAAGATCGTGGTCACTAATTTGTACAAAACGATCATACTCAGTGTATCGGGAATACAGTCTGGGGTTTTTTCTGTGTAAAAACATCCTGTTTCATGTCTTCAGTCAGGACGGGGTGCGGCTTGCTAACTTTTCCCGCGTGCACTCAGTGCTGATGCTTTTAACGACATGGCCTTCCTCTCGTTTCCCGCCCCTACCTCCGCCACCCCCTTCTGCTTATTGAACAAGAAAAGACGAAGAAGAAACACAAACAAAACCAAATTTACCACCACAAAGAACAACCTCGGTTTGTTGGTTGGCAGTATAAATTTCAGCCACATCTTTCTGAATTCATAGATTGTGTTTCTGATTTATTCTTATTTATGGTCATACGCCAATAACGTTACTTCATTGTTATAATTGTTGGTGGTGAATCTCTCTCTATTTGTCTCTCCTTCTCTTTAATAGTAAATTAGGGTCTTCACTGATTCGTTCTATTATTTCTTTTTTTTTTTTTTTTTTATTCATGTGTTCGAAGTGTAACAGTTAACGCCGCATGAATGGACAGACCAATTTCCTGTTGTTGCTTCCTTTTATTTCAAAACAGTGTAGAAGTTTCTCTGACTATTCCTCATTCCCATTCTTAGTTTAATTGTCAGAGATCATCAGCCTGTGTCAACGTCTTTCCATTCAAGCAGTTTTAAATTGTGTTTAACTGTAACAGCTCCAACTTGGAAGCCTTCCAAACAGGGAACCAGGGTATGGTGGTCGCTAGAAGTACAGTTAACCCTGCCAGTTGTGTTCCCTCAACTGAAGATGCTGCATGCACACCATGTGAAAGCATGCATCGGGGCAGGGGGGGGGGGGGGGGGGGGAGAGAGAGGGACGGTAAATGCCGGGAAGTGGCGTGCTATCTTTCTGAAGTCGGAACAATCTGAATGCCTCTACCTTCTTTATACTGCCTTTCACCCTCACAAGCAGTGTCCGCATCACAGCCTATCTCCCCCTTCCCACCCTGTTCCACCCATCTGTCCATCTGTGAAGCTACCTGGCTGGCCTCAGATGTTCACTTGGGGTGCATGAAGGCAGGCAGTGGAGGGTGTCGAACGGGTTTCACTTTGATAACGGCTCCAGTCCCTCTTCCCCAGCACAGCCAGACAGACGGACTGAAAGTGTGCTCCGCCGATTGTTGGTGGCCGCTGAAAGCACAAGTTATTTTTAAAGTCAGCGTGAAGATAAGCAAGCTCTCAGCTGCTGCAGACATATTTGGCGAAAGGCGGCACTGTGCCAGTCTGTCGGCTGGTTCCCCCTTCCCGCTCCAGCTCCACGGGGCCAGGTGGGCCCGGGTTTTATACACCTACCTGTACTTCCTTTCAAATTTCAACTTCCAACTGACTCCGACGATTGACGCGCGTTTGTATACCGCGGGTGTTGTTTTGCGCGAAATCTACCACTGTTTTTTTCCTCCCCCTTCTGAGGCGTTTCTTGACGCTGTATGACAGACGTAATGTCTGTGTTTGACTTAATTCTGTAATATATCATTGGTGATGATTGATTGTGTGCTAGAAAAAAAAGACAAGAAGGAAACACAGTTCACCAGAAGCGCTGTGTTGGCTCCTGTCCAGCTTGGTATTGGACTAACTTCACCACTGAACCTTTCACTTTTCACTGACTGAACGGGTTGTGACCTTTCCAGGTGACTGGGTGAAAAGTGCGGACTTTTTGAGGTCCATAAGGACTGGAATGATTTTTTTTCCAATGAAATGACAAATTTAGTTCGGTCAGATCGTACAGGAAGTGATTAATCAAGTGGTGCATGGAACATTCTTCCAATAGAGGCCTTTAATTCGCATGTGAAATATATGTTTTATTTCGTTAAAACATAGGTAAAATCAGTCGGAATTTCAAAAAAGAGATATTCCAATTGTAGCCTACTTAAGATACTTATGGTGTACTTTTATGTGCAATTTCAACAACTTCATGATATTCGGGAAACATTAAAACCGGATTTTTGTCACGTAACTAAACAGACGGGTTTTTGAAGGTAGTACACAGTCAAGACCGAAATATGTAACGAGCAGTTGAGAAAACAGACATCTTTACAAATCGTAGTTCAGACATGTTTCGCAAGAGATAAACAGAGAAAAGGAAGAGAAAGTGTTAACCTTGCACAGTGGCCGTAGCCCTCGCCAATTATGTTGCGAGATGTGTGAAGCCGGGCTGTGTTGTGTAGGCGTGCCAGTCAGTGCACGTGATACGGAGGGAGCTACACGCTTCCTTCACCGAAATCTACACTTCACGTGTGACTGCAATATTTATAATACTTGAGAACCAAGAGAACCATGCTTTCTTTTTGTAATATTTTCTTTTTATAGTGTGATAGAATCTGTATGATGTTGTAGTTTATCTCAGTGTGCCAGGTTTTTTGTGCCGGACCTTGCGAATCTTCCTAGATTACCTCATGCACAAAAATAGGCGAACACTGCTCCTTGAACAGGTAACAGTTCGGTGTTTGGCAGCTTAATGACTGCGATGAGCACCCGTTGTTGAAGACTTGTGTCCACTGACCTGTGTCACTAAAACATATACTGTTTAACTGTGCTTATGTCACTCAGTTCTGGTCTCAGTGACGAACTGGGGCCATGGAGCAATGTATTATATGAGAGAACAGTGACAATGACTTTGTGGTGAACCAGAACCTCACAAAACAAACAAGTTCTGCCCAAGACACAGGAACTGTGACTACTGTTTGTTATTACCATGAGTGTGACAATCAAACAAAATATAGTGGACAAAATAGTGGGTGTAAAGCCAGAGCCACGTGCTGTAGTTAGTGTTAGCCCTCAGATAGTTGAAGTAGTGGCAGTAGTAGTAGCAGTAGACAGGAGTGGTCCGCGGGTGGTCGTGAACAGACATGGTTGCTAAACTGCCCAAACCTGTCAGGAAAATCTGGAAGATGTTGCAGTGCGTGCGAGAGAAAATTAAGGTAAGTGAATCTCTACATGTAATAACATTGGTTTGGATTTTTACCCGCTCACCCTCAAACATCAGTTGATTTGATGGGTTTTTTTTCCCGTGTACTAAGTCAGTCACATGCCAAAACTTTGCGCTGTTGATTTTTTCATTATGATGCATTCTGGTGCTGTGTAATGTGTG
>NC_134876.1:39805311-39847811 GCF_041734735.1 Babylonia areolata
CACACACACACACACACAAATGCGCGCACACGCTCGTACACACGCACAGACTCACAATCTAAAAAGAAAACAACAACACTGAGAAAAAATACAGGTTTAAATCATAGAAAGAAGAGAGACAGAAAAGGAAAAGAATAGAGGTATTAATCAGGGAAACCTCCCTCCTGTTTCTTCCCATCAGTTAGGTTTATCGCTTGAATCAGTCATTTCCTTTCTACTGTATCCACCATCCATTGTCATTCACTCGTTTTTCTCCTCAGAGATGGTAAAGATAAGAGACAGACAAGAAGCATACACAACAACATAAACACCACCATTAACACCATCATCACCACCAACAATAACAAGACATAGGAAGATTATGGAAAGAAAAGAGAAAAGAGGGATGTAAATCATGGAGACCTTCCTTCTGTTTCCACCTCCACTTCTATACTACGCTTGCTTTTACTCATCCTACTCCATGTACGAGATAACTCGTACCATGATTACTTACTCTGTGGACCAGGTACGAGTATTCTCGAACCAGCACACCATTCTAATTTCGTTCATTCTTGCTTGGTACATTTGGCATTCTAAACTGAACCGTTTACTGATTCCGGAAGTATGAAAACGAAGCTTCGCAAGTAAAACAACAAATTTCCATCGATTTTCCCTGTTTTAGTGAAGCACGCTGTGGTCTCATGTCGTGCTGGTCCAGGGGAGTTGCAGCAGGCATATAGCTGTGGGGTAGAATGAGTTAATCAGTCATTTCCTTTCCACTTCAGCCAACATGCCTTGCCATTCACCCTGTTTTTCTCCTGGCTGTAAACATTGGGTACAGACAGGCACACAAAGACAGCAGCCAACATTTCTTCCCACAGAGTATTTATGGACGAGAGTTTACCTGATTTACCTGTGTAGAACTGATGCGGCAGAGATGAAAAAAGTATAAAGTAGGCATTCTATGGTTTATAAAATTTCATTTGGGAGAGAGAGAGAGAGAGAGAGAGAGGGGGGGGGGGGGGTGAGAGAGCACATACCATCTTCACTCTACAGTCCTATTTATGGGCGTGAGAGTTTTGAGATGGAAGATAAGCAATAATTTGCCTGCAATTAGTAATGCAGAGAAAAACGCATACAAGTGGGTATGATTTGGTCTGTACAGCCTGACTGGCGAATGAGAGAGACGGAGATAAGCAGAAAGAGACAGAGAACCACCTTCCTTCCCACAGTCCTCTTTATGGGTGGAAACATGCGAACAGGTGGAAGCAGTAGCGTAGCAGGGAGTAGACAAACAAACAGAGTTTAGGTATGCCTTAGTAATTTCACGGGTGAGAGAGAGAGAGAGAGGAGGTGGAGGGAGAGGCTGAATTTCACCTGTCTTCCCACAGTCAGACTATTTATGGGCGAGAACTGACTTCAATGCGAAGAGGTGGATGGTTAGCAATAATCTTACTGTACTTGGGACGGTCATTGAGTCAAGACAGACAGACAAGCAAATGAATAAACTGAAAGTTGGGAACGCCTCGGTCAATATTTTCACGAGACAGATTTTTTCTTCCCACGGTTCTGTTGTGGGAGAGAACTTGCGAGCAGGTTGACGGTTAGGAAGTTAGTCTTGAAATGATGCAGCTGCACCTGGGACGGCAAGAGACAAGAGAGACAGTCCGACAAACAAAACAGAAAATAGGTATACCTTTGTCGATTTTCAGGGGTAAGAGAGGTGAGTTTAGAGAGAATCGATGGAGGGAGAGAGAGAGAGGGGGGTGGGGTGGGGGGGGGGGGAGAAAGAGAGAGAGACGGGGTTGGGCAACAGTTTGACGAGGACGGCACAGGTGGAAGGCTACAGGCCGTGGTGAAGGGGAAGCTGTTTGGTGCAAGTAACGAGGGAAAGGTGTACTTTGCACCGGCAAGACGTTGGCCCACTTTGCAAAAGGCGGCGATTGTGTGTGTGTGTGTGTGTGTGTGTGTGCTTTCATGGGGGTGTGTCTGTGGAGAGAGAGAGAGAGAGAGAGAGAGAGAATGTGTGTACGTGTGTGTGTTTTTCTGCAGTGAGAAAGAAAGGAATGATTGATAGAAACAGATGAGAGAGGGGAGCGGGAGTTGCACGTGCGTGCGAGGAGATAGTTCTCTGTGTGTGTGTGTGTGTGTGTGAGGGAGAGAGACAGACACACATACACACAGAATATCCGCCGTCTTTGTAAGATGGAGAGTGGAACAGGAAGTGTGTGGATGTATGACCAAAGTGAACATTGTTTTTGAAGAGCTGGTGATGTTTTCTCTGCTAACTGTGGCAGTTTCGCGGAACTCAGAGAACCGGGTGATGAAGTTTTCCACCTGTGCCCCTCGCCGGTAGTAGTTTGGTTAGGGCCGTATTGGCTTTTTGTGGCTGCATGTCTGGCTGACTGCCTGTTTATTTATCTATCTGACTGTCTGTTCATGTGTCTATGTCTGTCTGTCTAAAGTCCAATTAGTACACGCATATCAAAATGTATGTATATAAATCCAATAATGTGTATATATCACTTTCACAGCTAAACCACTGATGCCCTTTTTTAATTTCTCGCCATACACTCCATCTCCCTCCCTCCCACCCTTCTCTTTTAATCAAATGCACTGTGATATTCGAACAATAGCGTGTGTATTCCCGGACGTTTCTTTTTATCGGTCGTAGCAAAAACAAAACGAGCTGTTGGTTTTCTTTGTTTATTTCGAATTATGGCTCTCTGTGTAATCTTGACACATAGTCAAATTCGGGTTGTATGGGAGGTCATCATATGTGATTCGTGCCATCATGAGAACTGGAAAAGACATCTGTGGCTTCGGCATCTTGTTTTCAGGTTAAAGGCGAAATGAGCAATACCTGAAGACGGATAATGGTTCCAGGTGTTGTTTTGATTTATTTCCTTGTGAGAAAGAAGCAAATGTCCGTCCATTTCAATCTTTATGCAGTAAGAACGATACCAATGGATGTTTTGTGGCTCGGAAGGTTTGGGCAAATGCTGATCACAAGTGTGAGAAACGCATGAATATCCCAAGTTTATAAATCAGAGGGCAATGTCTTCAAGCTTTTAGTCTATTCACAGTCTGCACGTGTGCGAGTGGTGTATCTATTCAGCTGCTGTTTTAATGTTAGTTTTCGGATCTGTTATAACTGCACCAGTCGAATCTAGTAATGTTATATTTACTAAATGGGATAAAGGGATACGAGAGAGAGAGACAGACAGACAGAGAGACAGACAGAGACAGAGACAGACAGGGAAGAGTGTGGGTGGGTAGGAGGGACAGAGAGACGGCACAGAACCACCACGGTCTCTTCCACCACGGCCACTTATCTCCGCTCTTCCCGGCCTGGGCAGAGGTCCAGAGTTTATATCAGCGTTTCATTGCTCCAGAATCGCAGAACGCTGTGAGGGCTTGTGCGCCTTAATCGGGCCTGCGCCATCTTGAAGTCATTTTCACCACTCCAGTCGGGCCATTTTGGGCAGGAACTGTTTCAGAAAACGGCGTGCGTGTGCGTGTGCGTGTGTGTGTGTGTGTGTGTGTGTGAGAAAACGGTGTTTGTGTGTGTGTGTGTAGAGAGAGAGAGAGAGTGTGTGTGTGTGTGTAGAGTGTGTGTGTGCGTGCGTGCGTGTGTGTGTGTGTGTGTGTGTGTGTGTGTGTGTAGTTTCACTGTGAAACCTCGACAGAGTGTAAGGCTATGACAGACGTGACAACCTTGAAAATCTTGAGCGTTCTGTTATTGCCCACTCAGAAAGTTGCATTGTTGAATTCAGCAGTGTCGGCATTTACCTTTGGGTCTGTGGGTACAGTTACCATGTTTGTTGTGACTCTCGAAGTATGTTGTCTTTTGTTTTGAATTCTGTGGAATATATTCGAGGATGAACACAGTGACTGTATGCTGTGTAATGCAAATGCCTTTGAGTAAATCTCTCTCTCTCTCTTGTTGTCTGTCCTGCCTCTCTCTCTCTACTGATTGCGTGTCTGTCCTGCCTCTCTCTCTCTCTCCATCTCTTTCTCTCTCTCTCTCTATTTATCTATTGCGTGTCTGTCCCTGCCTCTCTCTCTCTCTCCATCTCTTTCTCTCTCTCTCTCTATTTATCTATTGCGTGTCTGTCCTGCCTCTCTCTCTCTCTCCATCTCTTTCTCTCTCTCTCTCTATTTATCTATTGCGTGTCTGTCCCTGCCTCTCTCTCTCTCTCCATCTCTTTCTCTCTCTATTTATCTATTGCGTGTCTGTCCTGCCTCTCTCTCTCTCTCCATCTCTTTCTCTCTCTCTCTCTCTATTTATCTATTGCGTGTCTGTCCCTGCCTCTCTCTCTCTCTCCATCTCTTTCTCTCTCTCTATTTATCTATTGCGTGTCTGTCCTGCCTCTCTCTCTCTCTCCATCTCTTTCTCTCTCTCTCTCTCTATTTATCTATTGCGTGTCTGTCCCTGCCTCTCTCTCTCTCTCCATCTCTTTCTCTCTCTCTCTATTTATCTATTGCGTGTCTGTCCCTGCCTCTTAGTCTCTGTTTCTGTACCTGTCTCTCTCTGTCTCCCTCTGTGCGTCTTGCAAGAGAGAGCAGATACTTTGAGACACTGACGCGCAAAGATAATTTATCATTACAGATAACGAGTATACCGTGCAAGAGGGAACTTGTCCATGATGCGTCAGTCTCTGTTTGTCTCGTGGAAAAAATGAACTTGAATGATTTCGTGCACGTGCGTTTGTCCCGTCAGCGGGTCACCTAGCTGCAGCCTTCTTACGTCATATCAGTGTCATTTGCTCATGCTATGATAAAGCGATAATCTGTCAGAACCGAACGTTGCTTATGCCGAAACGGAAGAAGACACTAAAGACCCCCCCCCCCCCAATTGCCCCCTCCCTCCCCCCAAAAAAACCCCAACCAACCAACCAAACACCCCCCCGCCGCTCCCCCCCCCCACCCCCCCAAACAAAAAAAGCCCCCCAAAAACCCATAGAGTCAAGCAAAACAACAACAACAAAAAAAAAAAAAGCCGCAGAGACCCTATGGTCCTCAGACCGTGAAATGGAAGGGGGCGGAGCGAAGCGCGGGGAGATAGGGGCCATGTGATTACACACAGCGATGAGGCAGGTCGGTGGCGGCACAGCCATGGGTTCCACAGTCCGCTTATCACCACTTGATACTGGTGTCTGGGAGCCGGGGGACCTCTCCAGGCCACGCCACTCTGCAGGCCACACTCCCTCCACCCCTGTTGGCCGGTGACCGTGTCGCTATCTAAATTGTTCCATTACTGTCAGAGACACGCGCTTGAAACCTGCACAACCATCGAATCCACCATCCAGACCCTCCCACCCCAATTTCCTGCCCCCTAAGCTTCTTTCCTCGTCTTCCACAGCCTTGTCATTGACCTTTCACCTGTATCCCTTCCTACCTACTCTTCTTCCCCTCCCCGCCCCCTTTTTCGCTCGCTATCACCTGCACGAAGATCGCGTTTCTATGGGGTGGTGGGATCTTCATCTGGGACTGGTCCACTCTTCCACACGGTGGGGGGAGGGAAGGGTGTGGGAAGAAATGGCGGGTGTGTTTGTGAGGTTGGTCTTTCACCTGTGAAAGTCGTCAGAGGATCGGCACTACCTGGGTGTGAAAGGCAACCGTTAATCAGGCAGCAGATGGCCCCCACCAAACTTTCTGCCGGGAGACAGAGGCAGAGAGAAAGGGAAGAGACCCAGGCTTTTTTCTTCTTACCTGCTTCCCTTCCTTTCATTCTTTGCTCAGCACCACGTACAGCGTGGCTAGGCGCTTATCTTCTCTCTCTCTCTCCTCCACCCCCACCCGTCCTCTCCACTACTGGTGCAAGAGAAGGTGCCAGTGTTGCAGAACGAGCGCTGTGCTGCTCCTGGCGCCAGCAGCAAGGCAAGGACAGCTGAGGTCAGAGCAGAGACACTGAGGGAGATGCAGTGAGCAGGGGATGAAGGAGTGAGGAGACGGGGGGCAGACATAACACGCACACACACGGTGAGGGGCGCTCATGAATGAGCCGCTTGTCTGGAACGACGCTCCAAATTACGAAGGAAACATGGGGCGGCTGGAAGTGCTGACGGCTTGCAGTAAGGGCAGCGTGTAGTGTGCATCACATCACCGGCGGTTATTTTCGTGTGGGACAAGCCCAGCGCCAGTGAGAACGGAACCCACCACCACCACCACCACCACAACCATGGCTTAGTCAGCAAACACGGTTGTGTGGGAACTACCGCCACGGTCAGTCTGCTAACGAGCTGCAACTGGCCAGGTTGTGCCGGCCCGCTGCACTGTGTGGAGTGTGGGGTGGATGTGGAAATATCTGCACTGCAACAAACTGAACAAGCACACCGACGGTCGTTTTACAGGCGATCCCAGGCTGTACAGGAAGCAAGATGAAGAAAATTGCTCTCAGCCTGTTAAAGGTCAGTTGTTTGTGTCATGTGGTATAGTTTTGGAATAGGTTGGCACCCCTCCCATTGCTCTGCTAACGGCACTGGCAGTTTGTTACAGGGCTTGGCACACACGTGTCAGTGTTGCAGTTTCTATTCTGTGCAGGCTAACTGGCAGTGTTGGATTCTGTTTTAAAACAGATTTGTGTTGTCGTTTTTTTTATCCAAACGAACAGCTTGTCTGAAGATGTGTTTCACGTTTCAGTCTTTTCAGTCGTACCGAAAAGCTTGTCCAAAGCTGTGTGCGTTATGTTTGTACTCCTAATGAAAAGCTTGTTCAGAGCTGACATTGCAGTTTTGAAATCAGTGTGTCTGGCACCTAGATCCACTTAGGTCAGAGAGAAAACAATCATTATTGTTGTTATATGATACACTTAACAGAGCTTTTTAGCAGCTTTTACTGTCAGGTAGAACAAGAGTCTGTGCGGCGGATATCCAGTCCGTTGACATTTTCCTCAGTGTTTGAGACCATCGTCGTTGTTACTGTTGTGGTGACAGTGGTAATTGTAGTAGTTGTTGTCATCGTAGTTGCTGTTTTAATTTACTTAATGCAGATCGCGGCGTTCAGTCTCATAATCACTAGCAGAAAAGGATACCTGTCTTCTGTTACACTGACTGTGGCTCCATAGTATCAACCACATTTATTCCTGTTTTCAATGATCAAGATGTTTTCTTGCGTTCGTGCCTATGTGAGTATACGGTTTATGATTTGAATCCTTTCTCTTGTTGTTGTTGACGCTGTTGTTGTTGTTGTTCTCTTTCTCGATCTCTCTCAGGCACTCACACACACACACACACACACACACACACACACACACACACACACACACGCACACGAGGAAACAAAACGCGACGGACTTCGTATTCAAACAACCAATCACTGATAATATAAGCTAGTCGTTAAGGGGTAGTCCGAGATTGAGAATTGGACAACTGAATAGTGATAACTTTCAGTACTGGTAACATTCAGTTACAGCAAGGGACGCATGTTCTCAGTACTGAAAACTTCTTCGTTCGTGGGCTGCAACTCCATTTACTCGTATGTACACAAGTGGGGTTTTACGTGTATGATCGTTTTTACCCCGCCTTGTAGGCAGCCATACTCCGTTTTCGGAGGTGTGCATGCTGGGTATGTTCTTGTTTCCATAACCCACCGAACGTTGACATGGATTACAGGATACTTACGTGCGTATTTGATCTTCTGCTAGCGTATACACACAAGGGGCTTCAGGCACAAGCAGGTCTTCACATGTTGACCTGGGAGATCGGAGAAATCTCTACCCTTTACCCACCAGGCGCCGTTAACGAGATTTGAACCGGGGACCCTCAGATTGAAAGTCCAACGCTTAAACCACTCGGCTATTACGCCCGTGACTGAAAACAATCCGCAAATTTTACTTCTGCCCATTGTGATTTCATATAGATTGGCCAGTGTAACGTGGATGAAACAATACGAAAAGACAACAAACGAAAATCACAGATTAGTCTGTTTCTTTTATTTTATTGATTCTGGTGTTGCTAACTAACTGAATCATTCTAGCGAGATGGCAACGGCAACTACAAAGTTGTGTAACAGACTGACATAATCATTTACTTGTTTGCGCAGCTTGAGCCCTGATGATTAAATATTTATGAATAACTTTTGGAAACGAAAGGCAGTATAGTACTGCATTTATCTGCTCAATGTGAAGAAATGCCCAACAGGAAAGACATATCCGCTGTGAACATTTCTTTGAAGTACAAGTAGAGGCGAGTCTTGGTTGTGGAAGAATGTGACGACGAAGTGTGGAGCTGAAAGACAGTGGAACGGTGGGCGTGCAATGGTGTGTGTGAAAAAGCTAAACTGTGCAGATGGCGAATGAGCACTTCATCCCAATGCTAAGCACAGAGCATGTTTCTGTTGTTTATACTGAAATGCATGCTTTGTGAAACAGATTTAACAATGACCTACATATTAAAAAAAAAAGTCTGGTAGAGTTGAGTTTAACGACCTATCGGCTTCACGCCCTTGAGGTCACGTTGTTCGTGGCTGTGGTCTTTTTTTTTTTTTTTTTTTTTTTTTTTAAATAGTCTTTGAGATTAATGGGTAAGTACACAACGCAGAATTGAAGGCTGTCATTAGTCACTGGCAGCCTACATCGGGCATACGACTAACACTGCTGTTTCTACCATTAATTCCATTGCTATTGCCGTGTCTCTATAGCAGCAGCAGCAGCTGCGGAAATATTAGTAGTAGTTTTGAATATTCATCGTTTTATTATTCTTTATTAATATATTTTTTGTTCATTCATATTAATTGTTATTACGTTATCGTCATGACAGACATATCCGGCTGCTGAATATCTCAGCACATAATCTATTCCAAACCGAACGTCACGTTTATACTCACCTCCGCCACCCCCCAGCCCCCTCTCCCCCCCCCCCCCCCCCCCCATTTTCTTTCACATCCTGCAGTATCACAGTAGCTACTCGCGGCATGTGCACACAATACAGTGCGAAACTGGCAGCATGTGCATCAAGTGAAGTGGAGGTGGAGTGGAGGTGAGGTGGCGGGGGAGGGAGACATCTATCCAGTCACTGAGCCAGCAAACAGAACACAGCCCAGTGGATCCAGGTAGATCCTTTCCACACCTCTGTTGGTTGAAGTGCAGCCGGTGGTTGGGTACCCCGGTGTGTATCCTTGCAGCTCCTTAGTAGGGGTTTGTTTCCTCTTGGTGTAGCTTTGCCGGTACCATGCCAGAGCACTGCGCGCTCCGTGGTGCCAGCGTGTTTCCTGGGACTGGAACTGGGGCTTGTTTGTCTTGGCACCGTTCTCTTGACCGTTTGCTGTCACGTAAATGCCCGCAGGTTAAGTAACCAGTGAAGTGGGGGAAGTTTGTGGGCCACGAGCGTATCTGTGGAAGATGAAAAGGAGGCTGTCAGAAAGTGTATCTCCATCCCCTCCCCGTCTCCTTCTCAACCCTGGTTTCCGTCAATGACACTTTAATCATGGTTGAAGAGTTTGAATAAACACGCTTGAGTACGACAAGAAACAGGCCACACAAAAACAAGTAAAAACAAAAGAAGTTCCGTGTTTGTAAAATGGGACCAGTTGAAAGGATTCATAGCTGGGATTTTTTTTTGTAAATGGGCTGGTGGATTTTTAAAAAATCTTGTAATCTATATGTAGAAGAAACCGAAAACATTAGAATCGTGTAGAAGTGCACGTAGGCAACCACTTGTCCGTGTTGCACTGTGTGTGGTGCATAAGATATGTGTGCAAGGAAGGCGTAATCAGTGTGTGACTTGCTGCGCTAACGTCGGCACAGACTGCGATTTTTGTATGTGTGGTTTACTTCAAATTCAAGCAATTTATGTCATTATATATATATATATATATATATATATATATATATATATATATATATATATATATATAACACATTATAATGTGTATATATGCATTGAATGGCCGTGATTCTCGTGCATTATTTACATGTTTACATCAAAACATAATTCCTTATTTTTGGAGATTGATTGATTGATATGGATACTTATAAAGCGCATATCCTCGGTCAAAGACCAAGCTCTAAGCGCTTTACAAACTCGGGGGGTCACTTGCACAGCAGGCTGCCTTCCTGGCTTGAGCCGACTGACGGCTGCCACTCGGCGCTCATCATTCGTTTTCTGTGCCATTCAGATTTCAGGCACGCACACATACACGCTCAGACAGACATGTAACAGATATACGGAGATACTAATCAATCATTCCGTATTGTGTAATCAGAATTGTCAACATGCTTTTAGGGAAAAATAAGGGAATTCTCGAATGTTTGAGATCCTCGTTTGCGTCATAACTCGAAAATGTTAAGTTATAATAAACTGCACCGACTGACAAAATAAAACGAGTTGAAAAGGTATGTTATTGTTCAGTCCTTGTTGTCCTTGGTTCTCAGAGAGAGAGAAGGGGAGGGAGGGAGGGTCCAGAATTTTACGATCGGTGTTCATTACAGGTTTATTTCTGTCTTTTTGGAGCATATTGAAGTCTGATTTAATTACTTAGAAAATTTATGAACAATGTCATGTATTCATTCCCCTTTTGGGAAAGGAGGTTCTATCGACATTCATTACCATACATTTCATTTCTCTCGCCTTTGTACTTTTCAAAAACATCATTTACGAGCTTATTAATTAAAATCATTTACTTAATCAGTTAACAGTTGTAGTCCACTTTAGGGGGAAGGGGGCATGTCTAAAGCGAAATTTAAAAATTGCAAACAAAACAAAACAAACAAAATAACTGCTCCAATATTGGTTGTTTGTTTGATTGATTAAATCAACTGGTTTGAACATACATAGCACATACACACACACACACACACACACACACACAAAAGCGCGCGCGCACGCACACGTGCACACACACACACACACACACACACACACACACTAGCACGCGCACACAAAGCTGGACAACACACGCTTTCTCTAATTATATTGTCCATGTCAAACGACCACAAAGAGGAGTTGGTTTCCATCACTAGTCCCCGAGGACTTGGACAGATGGTATGTGGGGCATGGGATCGGTTTGTTGGCAACCGTCTGTCACTCCACTTCCACAGTCAACACAGTCACCGGCCTGCCAACACTGACCTTTGTGGGAACAATTTTGGCTCGTTGACTGAGTCTTTGTTAAATGTCTGTCTGTCTGTCTCTGTTAGATGTCTGTTTGTATGTCTGTAAAAGTGTGTGTGTGTGTGTGTGTGTGTGTGTGTGTGTGTGTGTGTGATATCTATATTTCTGCAGTGACATATTTAGTCATGCTCTAACCGTCTGCTTCAGGTTGTGCATGACAAATAGGTTGCTTTGTGGAATTTCGTCCGTGACATTTTGCCAGTGTCATTACGTCGTGTTTTTCTGCAACGGTGAACAGAGAGAAGGGGGAGGAGTGGAGGGATAAATAAATATATGAATATATATATATGTGTGTGTATGTGTGTGTGTGTGCGCGCGCGCGCGCGTGTGTGTGTGTGTGTGTGAAAACTATGGTTACAGCTCGGAACATCTGGAGTTAAAACCCAGTTTGTGACACACTGCATGCAAGGGTTGTTTCGTCCACTTTCTTCCCCATACGACTGCCAGACCTGAGTTTATTACTGCATTGATTAGTTTATTTGAATTCAGACGAGTGTTCTAGCTAGACTGAAACTCTGAAACTAGTGAAAAGGATTATTGGGGTTATACGGGTGGCTCAGACAGATGTCACCCCCCAACATGGGTGAGTGACCTGACTCAGGGAGCCCTAACCACACTGACGTCATGATGTTAGCTAGATGGGATGTTGTCAATGTCAGGTCGTCATTCTGCCCTGTTGTCTGTGATGAATACCCCACTTCAGGGGTTACATTTCCAGCCCTAAGCCAGATCGCGCCGCCGCAGTATCGGTAAGGTTTCGAGAGATGTTACAGAATTTGGGAAATATGGTTTTGCCTCAAAGTGTTGTCACACGCTGCAGTTGTTTGGGGCTGAATTGTGTCAGAGACTGGATTATGTAGGAAGTCATCGACGTATTCGACTGATATGCCTTACAGCGAATGTCATCTTACAGCGAATGTCATCACACCTACATGTCACGTGGCTGACTGAACGAATGTCACTGAAACGAGGTCATGAGCTCATGAGATGTTTCTGGTGTTTCTGGTCAGTGTCATCTCTAGTAAGAGAATGAAGCGTTGTAAGAGTTAACAAAACATACATGTTTGTTTTTGTCCTGTTTGCGAAGCATTTTAGAATAACTGTTTCGTTTTCGTGAGTTTGAAGACCAGGTTGTAGCTCCCACTGGAAACAGCAGACTTTTAAAAAGAAGTTTTTACCATACTTTTAATGACTTTCGAACGCATTAAATAGTTTGACACGAACATGGTCAAGGATGTTTGTGCACGAGCGTGTTAACGTACGCACGTGCATGCTTGTGTTAGTAAATGCCTGAGTGCGTGTATCACTTCAACTTATTCTTCTTCTTACATTGTAATTCAGCTTGTATTCAAATCAACAATCATTTAACACTAAACTATATTTGAACACTAGATTACAGTCAAGTACACCAATTAAGCAATCAGTTTCAGAATCACCATCTGATGAGTCCATTGATTAGTCGCTTCAGAGACTACATTGATTATATATAATTGATTATACTAAATTTCCAGATACATAACTTTTAGCATTCGTGGTGGAAGTTCCTCCACGTTTCTTCCATTTCCCAAATGTCACAGTCTTAGTCGTTGCTAACTAATGAGACCGGACGGCGCAGCGTGTGGTAACGATCAGGCAGACCATCACAGGAGGGGAAGCCCACCATGTCTTTGAGGCCACCTACCACGTGTGGGATCAAAGATGGCACAGGCGCCAAGTCCGGTCGCTGATAGATTGTGCAGGCCCCCGACTGCATGGCTAAGATGTACAGCGGACCCAGCTCAGCAGGGGATGCGAGTGCCAACCACAGACCTCAGCAGACTTTAGCTCTGCCTGACTTTGATATGTCTATGATGCCAACTGTGATTGAGGCCACGACTGTTGAGTGTCAGTCTGAGGGGGCAGGGCAGTGCTTGTGCTCCTGTGAGCTTTCCCCCAACCTGCCGTCTTCCCTTTCTTTGCTCTGTACTGGTGGTTACTGTACTTGTAGTACAGCTCATTTCCAGAATCTCCCTGTTGCGTAACATGTCAGGCGGTTTGACTGCAGTGCTCTGAACCTCTTGTGTACTTTGAAGGAAAGAGAGTGATTGAGAAAGAGAGAGAGAGGGGGGAGAGCAAGGGAGGGGGAGGGCTCCATACAGAGAGAAGAGACAGAGAGAGCTCCTGACATACATAAACGGGCACACACACACGCACACACACACACACACACACACACACACAGAGTTATTTCAGGGATGTTTGTGTTTAGAAGCAATCGCACGTCTGGAAAATAAATCTGGAAAAATGAAAGATTGATCGGAGAGTTGCAGAATATTTTTGGCATACATGTAATTAAAGGATTATTTTATATGACTCGTTTATTTTTATTTGAACAAGAAATGGGAGGCAAAGAAAAAGCACCGTCTGTGAATCCGAAAAGTTTGCTGGGCAAGTAATACATGGCAGAGAGGAAGAGATAAACATGCACACACGAGCGGGCGGCACGCATTCAAATGCACTTCTGCCCTGTTGTCTCTGATGAATATCCCACTTCAGGGGTTATATATATATGCCTGTGTAATGCGTGACGGTCTGACAGACAGACAGATATACGGATACGGATAATTTATTCAAGTAAGTCGACCGCCCTTTTTGAAGGGGTATGGTGAACATATATGTATAACAAAACAGTCTGATCAAATGAAGTAATATATGTTACAAACATCAAAGATCACATTAAAGATAAGTACATGGCAAACTGGTTTACAACGGCATCAGTAAAGTCAGTCTGAATACAGATGTTAGTATACGATATCTAGAAGGAATGAACGTGTTTCTGATATAATTCAATGCAGGACAGTGAAATACAAAACCATTCCATTTCTTGTGGGTTTTTACACAGTGACTAAAACACATTCCTTTATTGGTGTTGTTTCTAACGATAACGATGGACAAGACTATGTAATTCCAGTCTAAATCCTGTATAAGTATGTTTAAGATTTCAATCCATTTTCATTGACAGGTATTTGGGATTACGATGCAAACCATTTACATGTCTGCATCATTTGAATCTTTCACTCATGAACACGAGAATTCCAAATTTCGACACCATATTGCACAGTAGGTTGAACATGAGCGTCAAACAGATTGATAAACACACCAAAAGCCTGATTTCGTAAAACTGATTGTTTGCACATTATGGTTAGCACATGTTGCATTGCTCTGCTTGTAAGGTCTTTAAAAGCAAAGTTGAAACTAGATCTTGTTGAGAATTAAATATACATTTATAACAGGCACAGTCACTGCATGAGAGAGAGAGAGAGAGAGAGAGAGAGAGAGAGAGAGAGAGAGATTATTTTTTGTCAAAGACAGGGGCAGACGATGGATGTTTGATGCCGTTTATTTGCCGATGTCAGAGTTCTGGCTATATCGGCTCCAGGCACCTGCTGGGCTCCATCAACGTAGCACACGCACGTACACACACACACACACACATACACACGCACACACACACACGCACACACACACACTCACACGCACATGCAGACACACACACACACACTCTCTCTCTCCCACACACACACTCACACGCGCGCACACACACACACCCACACACTCTCTCTCTCACACATACACACGCGCACACACACACACACACACACACACACACACGATGTGGATCCTGTGCAGGGTTTACGGCAGTGTAGTGAGCTAGCTGCTTAATGACAGCAGACATGGAGGTGAAGCTGTTTTGATGATGGCTGTCTGGGTATAATTAACGTCCATGTATCCAAGCTGTCTCTACCTAGATTTCCGCCCGACACCCCCCGGCTCATGTCTTGTTTATGCGATTGCACCGGTTGCTTTTATAGAGGGATTACTTTTTTTAGATGAAAACTTTTTTGGGGGGGTGGGGAGGGGAGTGCGGGCGGGGGGGGGGGGGGGGGGGGGGGGGGGGCAGGCGAGGGGGGTGTCAGCATGTGCGTTAATTCCTGATGACGTTTTGCACGCCCCGAGTGTGTGCTGGTATGGAAGGTCACAGGCCCGGACGCCCTCTGTCTCTGTCCCTGCTTCTCTCTGTCTTCCTCCTTCCTTCCTTCTGTCTCGTCTCTCCCTTCTCCCTTCCACCCTTCTCTCACTTCCCCTCTTTGTGTGACGTGTCACAGCATCACATGTTTGCATGTGGACACACACACACACACACACAAACCAAAAAAAAAAAAAAAAAAAGAGAAGATTTTTTAGATCATTTCTTAGATGACTGCGATTTATACAAAGAAATTAGAATTCATACAAAGAATTTTAAAAAATCAAATATTATCAAAGCCAGTCAGCTGATACTGGAAGACAAACTTGTGGGACTGTTTGGGAAATTTGTCAGTAACTGCTGCCAAAAACGCCATAGCGTGTAGGAGTGATTCCATCTCTTGTTCAGTATTCATCTCTTATTTTGTTTCGCTATTTGAGCGTGGTTTCATGCAATTTTTCCATGCGTGTCTTATAAACCTTGTTAAGGTTTGATTGACATTAACATTGATTCTGATTCTGATTCTGATTCACACACACACACACACACACACACACACACACACACACACACAGTCCCCCCACCCCACACACACACATGCACACTGCTCCTACTCGGGTTCCACTCTGCAGTCAGTGGAAAGGTGAATCTTCAAACGCAGACCGAAGTCCAGCTGGAGACGCTTGAAAGGTAGTCGCACTGGCGTAAAACACCTGGTCAATACATCTGAATTCTTAATACCACGTTAATTTCTCAGTTTTCATTCTGTTACTTTCTTTTGTCCATTTTCCTTTGTTTTCTTTAATGATAACTATTGATAATAATGATAAGATGATAATGAAAAAATGATGATAATGTTAACATGAACAACAACAACGATAATGATGATAATAATAGTTATGATGATGATGATGATGATAATAACAGTACTTCCCAGGCAAGGAGCGAGTGGCATTTACAATAAAGAAAAGTTATACATACATAAACAAACATGCTTCAAGTACACTTTTCACGAACAAGCGCATGCACACTCAAAAGTCTTCAGGGAGCACATCAGTCAATGGGATGGATTTTCTTTCCTTCATTCGCATCAGTTATTGTTGTTTTCAACCATCCTTTTGATTTTTTTTCTCTTTTTTTTTGTTTTGTTTCTATTTTCTTTTCTGTGCCAGAAATAACTCTTTCATTCCGATTAATTAATGTTTCAAACCCAGCCCACGTCAAAAGGAGCCAGTGTGCTAAATCTGAACACGATTGTTTACTGGCGAGAAACGTGGGAGTGCACCGCCTTCTTTACGACAGTGATGACAAACGGGACCGACAGGAGTGACAGACAGGATAAAATCTATACCTCCCCCTCCCTGATCCCCCCGGCCCCTGTTACAGAGAGTGGTGCGTAGAAATAGATCTACCTCGTCACGCCCCCTTTCTTCCCAAGAAGCAGAGAACGTGCAGTGGGTCTTTGCTTGTGGGTTGTACGCTCGGCTTTCCCCATCCACCCAGCCTGGTCCGTTGCTATGAACCACATGGCTACAGAGGAAAAGGAAAAAGTGTGGCTGCTTGGAACTGGCTTTGAACCAAGCTGGCGAGGCGAAAACGCCCGCAAACGAGTTTTCGGTGGTACACAGATGACGTTGGTTGTGGGAGGCAGGTGTGTAGGGGTTGTTGCATCGAGCTCAATATATCGTTCAGCTCAGTGGGGTGTTGGGCGTGAGGAGGGGGTTAAACTGCGTTCAGGGCAGGGTGAAGCTTTATCACAAAGAAATCTAACCACATATCCCCCACACCCCCACGCACACATACCCTCCAGTGAAGTTCAGGAGAGATATCGGTATCACAAGTAATGGTGCCGTGTTCTTTAGGTCTTGGTTGGTTTTATTTCCACACAGAATCACAGAAGGATGGCTCACTTACTGAGGGTTTTCGGGTTTTGGCTGCTTGCCGTGACCTTTAGCGTTTTAGATCCTTTGTTTGAAAACTCAGGCCATTTATCTTTCTGTCTGTCTGTTTTCTTCAGTTTAACGTCTATTCACTATAAATGTTTTTAGACGGAAAGGAGTAAAGTAGTGGATAAAGGAAAGGGAATGCATGTGAATATTAGTGTAAAAAAAGTGTTCATGTTATGTATCAGAGGAAAAGTCTGTCTGTCTGTCTGTCTGTCTCTCTCTCTCTATCTCTCTCTCTCCACACTTCGCTCTTTCTCTATGTCTAATCTCACTGAATCAGCACTGCATCTGTAATTGTTGTCTTAAAATCCATTGTAGTTTTTCTGTTAGCTTGACGCCACTATGGCCATGACATATTGACTTCGATCCTAATGGGTGAGCAAACGAGAAATTTTATTGATGATAACATTTAAGAAATAACAGCAACAACAATAACAACACACGCACAAACACACACACACACACACACACACACACACACACACACACACACACACCAAAAACAACACTAAACAAACGTCAATATCACAACAAAAGTGACATTAAAAGACACAGTGTTCTGCCCATGGACTTATTAAAAAAAGAAGAAAAAAAGGTCTGGCAGCGTCTGTGAATCCGTGTGTGTTGGCAACAGGTGAGCAGTCTCAGTGTACACACCCCTTCCCTGCCCTCACACCCCCATCTATAAAAAAAAAGGTCTGGCAGAGAGGGAGAGAAAGATGAGACCTGACTCAGTACGCGCTCCCTACCCTACCTGGCCAGGTGGGGATGTGACCTTTGCTACCTGGTACCGTGATCACCAGCAGACTGCTCGCCTGACGTTCAGCCAGAGAGCGTGCTGGTAATCTGCGTTCTGCCTCAGAGCCGTGTACAGTTGGTAGGAGGTTCCACCAGAGATCGTACAAAGCCCTTCCTCTTTCACTGCTTCCACCCCCGCCTTCCTGCCCGTCGGTCGCTTTGTTGTGGTTGTTGTGGTTGTTATTGATGTTGATGCTGTTTTGGTGGTTGATGATGTTGTCGATGTTGTTGATGTGTTTTTGTCAGGAAGATTGAACGGGTTCTACTTTTCTTTTAAAGTCGGAGCGGGTATGTGTGAGAGAGTGACGACGGGGTCGGGAGAGGTTGTGTGTGATTTTTGTGGGTGGGAGTGGGCGTGTGTGCGTGTACATGCGTGCGTGCGTGCGTGCGTTCGTGTGTGTGTGTGTGTGTGTGTGTGTGTGTGTGTGGTCTTCTCTCAGGCAGGAACATACTAGCTTCTCATAAGGGACCAGATGTAAAGGAAAGATTCGGATATTTGCAAAGAAAACATGCACGTGGGACACAGAATCTGGGCCACTGTAAGCTAAACTGGCTCAGTAACAGGTCGCGCTGTATAAAGTACATGGAGAAACTTACCCATCATGCTTACATGTGGTGACAATAAGACACCGCGGAAAGAGAGATTTTTTCCCACAACAAAACACTACAGAGCTCTGTGAATGAGTTAGTCGTTGCGTCATGCCGTGAAGATAATGACAACAACGATGATGATAATGATTAAAGAAAAAAAAAAGAAGGATGTAGGGAGGGGGGTGGGGGGAAGGAAAGACAGGAAGCGGTCGAAGTTCGAAACGCTATTGCGTGCCAGTAGATGAAAGACAGGGTGAGAGAGAGAGAGAGAGAGAGAGAGAGAGAGAGAGAGAGAGTTTGTCAGTGTCAATAATAGTGTGTGTGTGTGTGTGTGTGTGTGTGTGTGTGTGTGTGTGTGTATTTGGTTCTGTGTGTGTGTGTGTGTTTGGTTCTCTCTGTGTGTATGTGTGTGTGTGAGTGAGTGAGTGAGTGTGTGTGTGTGTGTGTGTGTGTTTGGTTCTCTGTGTGTGTGTGTGTGTGTGTGTGTTTCAAGTATGAAGTGCTCCAGTTTAGCTCTGACTACAAAACGGAAGTTACTGTGTGTTCTTTACTTTATTCCCAGGCCCAGAAGTGGCCTGGTGGGAAAGACGAAGGAATGCAGGGACTGTGAAGGCGAAGGAAGGAGAAGACATGCAGAACGAGTGTCAAAGAAGAATGAAACCGTCTGTTTTTCATCAGGCCCTATCTGGCTTTGCGTCAGTCACGTTAAGGATATGCCCATGTTGCCCTTGTTTGCGGCGTATGTGTGTACGTCCATATTTACGTGCGTAAATACGCACACACTTTGATAAGCACATGTATGTGTGTGCTTACATACATACATACGTAATGTAGATAGAAAATTAAGTTGACACGCACACAGACACAGACACAGACACACGCACACACACACACACACACACACACACACACACACACACACATTTAAACTTCAACACACTTCCAGAGAGACAGACAAACAGAGACACAGGGAGAGAAACAGATATAAAATAAAATGTATAAAAAAAAAACCTGTACGCTCGTACACAGTGCGAGGAAAGAGCTGTTGCAGTTGTTTGTTTACCGAGTGTACCTCGCCCTTTCTCCTTCAGCAGCAACGTTTCTCACTCCAAATCTCGCTTTGCTTTTCACCCAATCTGCCACGCGGCAGGTCTGGGATCCGGCGCTTCGGAAAAGCTTTACTGGTTACTGGTTACTTTTTTTAGGAGCCTTTCAAAATGCAGGACTGTAAATCGACCGGTTCCTACTATTTTACCCGCCAGATGCCTTTTAAAAGTGGCAGCTGGTCAGCTGTTTCAACTTCTGAGCCAGGCTGAAGAGAAAGAAGAAAATGAACAGCATGCCTTTCGTGTTTCCGAAGAGCTGTTCTCAAGATGAGAGCAACCCACTAACTGCTCTGGAGGCTTGTGCACCAGAGGTTTTGCTACTGGGTCCCAGACGGGGGCGCAGGTTGAAGTTGGCTTGCTGCGTACAGCAGTGTTGTACAGATAGAGTGCTGGCTGCCTGTGCGGAAGTTGTTATCTGTATCTCCCTTTCCAGCTCCGGCTGTTTTGGGAGGAATGGAAGTCTGTAGCTGTATACGTGGAAATATTGAAACTGTCGCTAAAATGGGTAGTCTTCCGTTCTCCTCTGTGGGTTTCTGTCTGTCTGCCTGTCTGTCTGCCTCTGTGCCTGTGTGTCTTAGTCTCTGTGTGTCTCTGAGTGTCTCTGTCTGTCTCTCTGTGTCTCTGTTTCTGTCAGTCTGCCTGTCTGTCTCACTCCCTCTCTCCTCCCTCTCCACATCTGTCTCTCTTTTTCTTTCTGTCTCTGTCTCTCTCTTTTCTTTCCATTGCAACTTGGGCAATGCCTGTTTGTGTATGCGTGTATGTATGTATATATGTATGTATGTGAGTTTTGTTTGTTTTCTATTTGTTTTCTCTTGTTCAAATTATGCTTGTATGGTTATTGAGTGCATGTACAAGTAACTTAAGTGTGTGTAAGTGTGCGTGTGAATGGACCACGGATTTGATTAAATTGAACGAATGTGAGGCGAGAGAGTGAAGTAGATTTATGAACGCTTGGTTGAAAATGACGTGTTTGTGCATGTGCATTACAAAATATCTCAACTCTGTGCTGTGGACGGTGTCTTCAACATTAAAACGTCAAAGCGTCTCACTGTCTCCGTCTGTCTGTCTGTCTGTCTGTCTCTCTCTCTCTCGCTGTCTCGCTCATTCTTCCTTTTTTATTTCTCTCAGCATATACCTTTGTTTCTACAATTAGTTTTCACGAGTAACTGGTTCAAGATCCAAACTGTTTGGCAGGTTATACACCAACACAAATTGAACTGAGGGGGAAAGGGAAAACTGAATCAGCATGCTAATTCATATCACTTAACAGAATAGTCACGCCAAAAACCTTATGTCAGAAGCGATGATGGGGCTTCAGTTGTGTTTATCTCCATGGAGAAATATAGTTTATCAGGAGTAGGCTTTAAAAAAAAGTGTTTTGAAATACGTAGGAATAGTGTGTGATAAGCAGCTGGGGCAGCGGTAAATGTATCTACCAGTTTCGGCAATCGTAAACGCTTTCCGACACATCACCTGACAGTGATTAACTGCTTCTAGCTGCTCCTAACGGTTCTCCTTTACCTGAACGTGGCACACACACACACACACACACACACACACACACACACACACACACACACACACACACACATATATATATAGTATATATATATATATATATAATATATATATATATATATATATATAATATGCAGATGTAAATCCGTGTGCATTCGTGTGTGGGAAAAATTGTGTGAGAGATTTGTTACCAGTTCTGTCTTTTATGCTCCATTTTAACCCATTGTTCTGTATCGTATGTTGCAGAGTGCAGACGAGAAGCTGCGCAGCATAGGCAACAAGCCGCAGCAGCAGCAGCCTCAGCAGCATCCCCCACATCCACAGCAACGCTACGTTCAGCAGCAGCAGCAACACAAGCAGCAGCAGCAACAGAAGCAGCAGCAACAAAAGCCGCAGCAGCAACAAAAGCCGCCGCCGCAGCAGCAGTCTCCTCCCCCTGTGCCCGCCCGCGAACCCGTGATGGCGGAGCGGCGGGTGCAGATGCGTCCTGGCCGGAGGGAGAGGAGGAGGGACGGGGACGGGGACGGGGAGCTGAAGAGACGGTCCCGCAGTGAGGGGCCCGCGGGACGCCGCGTGGCGCAGTCCATGGACGTGGGCAGCGCCAACAACAGCGCCAACAGGAGGGCCAACCACAGCCAAGGCAACGCAAGTTTCGAGCGGAGGGATGGCAGGGGCAACAGGGCGGACAGGGAGTCTTCCTTAGGGTCTGATGACGGCGGAGCCATCAACCCGGACCCGTCAGGTTCAGACTCTGACTCTGACTCTGACCGAATGCAGTGGACCAAGAACCCTCTCATGGTGCGGAAGCTGAAGAAGAACAAGACGGAGAAACGCAACGCGGCCTCCGATAACGCGAACACCTCATCGGGCTACACACAGCTAGGCCAGCGGAACACCAACCGGGAGAGCTGGGTCTACCTGGCGCCAGAAGGAACCCCACTGCCTACCAGCCCAGAGCAACTGAAAGCGGAGAGTGGAAGCAATTCGGGCAGCCTGAAGAACAAATACCAAAAACTGGAGGAGATGCGCAAAAAGAGGATCGACATCGCCATGACGTCTGATGAAGAGAACACGCCAGAGTCACGGATCTCAAGGCTCCGACAGAGGGCGCTGCAGGGCGCGTTGGGTAGCCCAGCAAGGACAGATAACTCCAGAGCTATTGTGTCGGACCACAACAGTTGGGGACGTTCTGGGGCCCGTACAGGGTCCGCCGTCATGTCGGACCAAGGCACGAGACAGACCATCAACCCGCCTGCCAACCATTACAACAAACAGTCCGTCATTGCTCAGCCCCAAGCTTACCGATCGGGGGTGGCAGTCTCGGCCCAGCCAGCCAACAGAGTCTCCCACCAGCCAGCTGTTCCCCAGACAAGCACACCCAGACACTCTGGCATGATGGTCTCTGCTCAATCTGCGACCGCCTATAACAAGCCTGTTCTGGGGAACACCCGGTCCCCACAACCAGTCCCAACTCCTGTCAAACAGGGCTTCGTCAGGCCCTTCACAGACACCGGCATCACTGAGGCTGCCTCGCCCTCACGTCAGCAGTTCTACACCATCCCCGAGCCTCATGTCGGCAGCCGTGTGGTGCATAACAGTTCGCCAGAGGTGCACGTGAGGAGGTTCAATCCCGCCGGTCGCATTCCTTCCGCAGACTCTATTTATGAGGGAGCAAACAATGCTCAAGACTTTGAGTCCAACCGCTCCATTGCTGCCAACAGATCAGCCTTGTCAGGACGTATCTTTGCTCAGGTGAACCCTCCATCCCAGGATGTGGTGGAGGTACAGCGTGGCACTGCTCTTCAGTATCAGCCACCGGCCAATCAACGTCAGCCAGGAGCCTCCAAGTTCAACGAAGTGGTGGAACTTAGGCTGAAGTCCGCTCGTGTCATAGACAGGCCGCTTTCCCAGACTTTCAAGGACCCTAGGAGTCCCAAAAGTCCAAAACGTAGAGACGAAGGAGGCTTTCACAGTGAAGATTCTCTGGATGAGCTCATCGAGTCAAACATTCAGTACCTGGAAAAGGAGATGAAGCAGGGTGGAAGCAAGAAATCACTGGTACCCGTGTCACGGTCTTCCAGCCTTCCAGACCCACGAAAATCAGCTGCCCTAGCTAACAAGCCTCAGGTGACTGTCAGTGGCCAGCAGTTTGCTCGATCAACAGCCGAGGCCCCTGTTCCCATCCAAAATAACAAAAGTGAGCTGCATTTTCGTGTGCCTCTACATCCCCAGACCACCGCCCAGACCACGCCCACGATTCACATTGCCGAGGAGAACCAGTGGTCAGAACCTGCACACCTTGGAGGCACCAGTTACACGTTTGGCGCGGTGCCAAGGGTGGAGAGAAAACTCTCTTATGACAGTAGGACTCAGTCATCCAGACCCACCAGTGAACATTACGGCAGAGATCCAGATGTGTCCAAATCAGACACACAGCTCAATGCTGCCGTGGTTCAGCCCACCTACAGGGGTGCTATGCTTCACCCGAACAGCGTGGCTGGGCGTGGCTATGTCAGTGACCAGAACCTTACCGTGGATTACAACCAGGGCATGTTCTCTGACGTGGACTACGACATCGAGGTGTCTGAGCGAGTGAAGAAGTGGGAGACCTTCATGAAGAAGCCAGAACCCGGCGCTGGCAGTGAGGGGAAGAAACCCATGCTCCTGACGCCCATAGAGGAGAGGACGGAGGGAGACAGGGATTCCCTCATGATGCCCAGCGAGGTCAGGAAGTCGCTGCGCATGGCGCGGGTGGCGGCCAGCCAGCCCAGTCAGGATCAGCACCTGGGCATGATCAGCATCAAACCCGCCAACTCGGATCCAGCGTTACACATGGGTGCCGACGCCAGGGTGTTGTCCAAAGAGACCAACCTACACAGGTTTTTTCAGGTTGTGCAGGACCCCGCCTCCGGCCTCCCGAGTGGCCCACACTTTTCCCAGTCCACCAGCTCCATTTACATCGACCTGCCCAACCAGGGCCCCCAGCTGTACTCACACTCCTCCACCCTCTATCAGCCAGGCGGCCTCATGTCCCCGGACGAGTTGCGTCAGCACATGCTGGCGAACCAGAGAAGTCGCCTGGAGGCTGAAAGGAATGCAGCAGCACCGCAGTTAGCGCTGACATATGATGATAAACAAAGCACAGACCCTACCGACAGGAAGCAGCGTTTGTCGCGGTATCAGGACGAGATAGACGAGATGAAATCGGTGAAGCACCAGTCCGTGAGCAACTTGCGGAGACGTTTTGACGAAGGTAAGATGACCGCCTCGGAAGAAGAGTCACGTCCTGATTCCCGTGTGGCCAAGGTGTCGCCGACGCAGAAGGACTCTGGTGACGTTAACTGGTCCCAGATGATCACGGGTCTTGAGGACAGGATCAGGGACATGGAGGTGTGGTCCCCCAACATGGAGAGCACCCAGGGCAATGTGGTCAGCATAGAGAGGGTCAAAGCTCGGACACTGCAGACCATCCCCTTCTCAGAGGATCCGTTCTGGAAGGAAATTGAGGAGATGACGACCTTTGACCCCAACAGTCTGGGTGGTCATTTATCAGCGTCGGAGGAAGTGATCAAACCGTGCACAGCACAGACGGCGGAAGAATCGCCCCACAGTTCCACCCTTCCCACCCAGCCCCGTCTGCACTCCGCCATGTCCTCGAAAGAACGAATGCAGCGTTCCAAGTCCTTGTACACACCCAACATCACCCCACTGACCATCAACGTGGAGCCCTACTCCAGCGGCAAGACGTCCAGCTTGGAGAGGGGCAGTGGCACTGACAAATACAGCGGTCCTAGCGCTCTGGACGAAGTGCTGGAAGATATCAGAACCTCCTTAGAAAGAAAGCCCCTCAGTCCCAAACGGAAAGTGGCGGAAAGCTCGGACTCGCACAGATCCTCCCCAGGACCGTTTCAGACCTCTGAGATACTTCGGGCGAGATCGGAGAGAGCGCGCGCTCCTGTAGGCCACCACACGGAGAGCTGGGACAACGTGCCCTCCACCAGCCGCCTGAACCACAGCCACGTGAACCAGCCTGTGTCCATCACCATCTCAAGCACCGCCAAGCCAGCCCCGCCGGCCGCTGCCGTGCCGGGCATGACGGCGGGCCACTACCACCTGGACCCCCACCTGCTGAAGCAGAAGCTGCTGAGCACGGGGCTGGTGGAGGAGGACCACAAGCCGGAGCCCCCAGCCCGGAGTCATGTGCCCGGCAAGTCCATGGTGTCCTCCTCCCTGGCGCTGTCCAAGCCGGTGGCTGTGGCCCCTCCCCAGGCAGTCGTGCGGTCCGTGGTGGCGCCCACACAGAGAGCTGCTGTCGCCGCGGCCAGGCCTCCTCCGCAGGAAGACAAACTAAGTCAGGTACTGTGTTGCCGGCCGGGTACCGTCTGTCAGTTCTTTCCTCTTCCTTCCTTTCTCCTCTTCTCTTTCACCATTCATTTCTCATTCCTTCTTTCTTATCTTCATTTTGGGGGTGGGGGATACACGTGCTTTTTTCTGAAAGATATTACCCGTTGGGTTATCATTATCACTAATCAGATTGGTTTTTCTTATCTTTGATTAATCTGTTCTTTCGAACTTACAGTGTTAGCAGTTTGTACAATTTGATATTCACGTTGTGCTTAACTGCTACCAGGGAAGTAGTTTTTTCACAAGCATTTATCATCATTATCATCATTTTCATCATCATCACCGACAACAACAACAACAACAACAGAAGCAGCATCATCGTCTCTATTTGTCTTTGTCCATTCTTATTATCATCGACGTCATCATTGTCATTATGCTTGTCGTCAGTGTCAACACAACATATAACCACAACCATCGTCATCGTCATCCGCTTCATCATCATCGTCATCATCATCGTCTCGTCATCATCACCATCATCATAGATAGAACCCATTCAACTGATAGATTCATAATTAAACATTTCCTGTTCATTGAAACAGTAAAGATTTCTTGTTAATGTTGACGTTGAACGTTTCCAGTCGTTGTGAACAATTATTTCCCAATTTTCCATTTCAACAGTAAATCAGCCTGAATCAAACATATCCTGTTTGCAGTGTCAGTAGCTGAATGTTTTATGTTGAATTTTCAGACTGACACATTTCCCTGTGACTAGTTCCTTGCCTGCAGAAAAAGTACAGTTTCTGTAGACTACATGGGAGCTCAACAGGCAAGAAAGAGCATGGTGTTCTTTGTCTTATGCTCGAATATTGAGACTTTCTTGGTTCTACAGTAATCCCTTGCTCTGGGAATGCTCTAAGCCTGTAAAAGCCTTTTTCTTATTTAACCACAAACTTTCCCCCTTCTGCTATGAATATACTCCCACCACTCCCTCTTTTTTTTTCTTTTTTTTTGTGTGCTTTATTTTCATGTTTCATCTTTCCTGATTTGATTTTTTGCTTACCTGCGAAATGTTCCCATTTATGATATGAAAATACTTTACAATAATATTTTCTTACTTCACTGAACTAATTTCTTTCCGCTTTCCTTGAAATACTTGAAGCATTTTTCTTTACCCACCTATAAGCTTTCTGGTTCCAACCTCTGAAATATATTTGAACCCTTTGAACTGCTTTACCTACTTGAAGGTGTTTTTTTTTTTAACTCTGCAAAATGTATTCATGTACTCTTTACAAATGTACGCTGGCAATGCACTCGTATACTCTCTTCATATTTACTCTGGACATAAGTCTTTCATCATTTCTAATTCATACATCTTTCATAATTCCTAATCTTACGATAGTGCCCGTTTTCCAAAATTCCCTTATCCTGTATTGTTTTAAAGTACTTATTATAAGTTGTGTTTTTTTCTAATCTTACATAAAGTCTGTCATTATTTTTGCCGTGAGAACATTCTGATCCCTTTTCCTACCTTTTTTCCCTGCCTCTGGAAACAAAGTCAGCAGCACTTTATTTAATCTACTAAGACAAACAATCCACAAAAACCAGACAAAAAGCAAATGGAAAACTCTTAACGTGTAAACATGGAACCCAAACGAACACAATGAAATTCTTTCAACAAAGTGAACTGTGCACTTGCACGCACCCACGCATACTCGATTAATACAGATCCTTGTTTGAATTGGTTTTATGAGAGAGATATTTTTATGTCAACGTATTTGTTTTGATTCTTCTGCGTAACAAAAAATTATGATTGTCCGGTTTTTTCCCAGATCCAACCGGCTTTCAGTTTTACTTCCGAGAACATGATTTTGTCAAATCAAGTAGGATTACTGAAAATCGCTTGGTCTTTTTGTGTGTTTGTTTTTGTTTTGTTTTATTTTTGTGTTTTATTGTTGTAATTGTTGTTGTTGTTTTGGTTTGTTGTTGTTGTTGATTTGCGACATGTTATTACAATGCGCTGGTCGTGATTTTTTGACGCCTAATGGATGTAGGTGATTCTCCTGCCTTGAGCGGCACCATTTTGCCACCGGTTAGTCGGTGAAGGGTCTTCATTTCTTTCGAAGAATCCTTTCTCCTGGGAAGCTAAAGACTAGAATCAACTGTATTGGGGAAACGTGTTTTACTGACGCTAAAGACGATTTTATGATGATATTGCTTCATTAGTAATTAATTCCCTTCAGAAGGGGATACGGACCTTGCGCTGGGTGCATTTTTGAACAACAGGAAATTTCAGTGGAGATCAGGTTTGGTTCTGAATGATGGTACTGAGGTTGTAAGTAAACTGGATACTTTTATGGAACACTTTGCGCCTTTCTGGAGAGAATCATGCAAGAAGCCCTCGAAGACCACCACACTTCCATCACCATTGACGGCAGGCCAGTCTGCAATCTTCGATTCGCAGACGACATCGACCTCATGGGGGGCACTAACACCGAGCTCCAGGATCTAACAAACAGACTTACTACAAGAGCAAGTGCTTACGGCATGGAGGTCAGCACAGAGAAGTCAAAGGTCATGGTCAACAGCACAACTAACATCAGTGCCAACATAACCATGAATGGTGAGCCCTTGAAAGAAGTGACCAGCTTCAAGTACCTGGGAGCAACCCTGTCCAAAGACGGCACCTGCACAGCAGAAATCCGAAATAGGATTAATTCTGCAACGGCCGCGATGGCCAGACTGAACAGGGTATGGAAGAGCAACATCAGATTCCACACAAAATTCCTGCTCTACAAGTCACTGGTGGTCTCCATCCTCTTATATGTATGTGAGACATGGACACTGATGGCAGAAACAGAAAGAAGAATCCAAGCATTCGAAACCAAGTGCTTGAGGAGACTACTACACATCTCCTACAAGGGGCACAAGACCAATGACTATGTGCGGAACCTGGTCAGCAACCTTGTTGGGCCCCAAGAACCACTGCTGACGACTGTCAAACGACGGAAGATGGCATGGTTTGGTCACGTCATACGACATAACACCCTCTCCAAAACCATCCTGCAAGGGACTGTAGAGGGAGGGCGCAGACGGGGGCGGCAGAGAAAGAGCTGGTCCGACAACGTCAAGGAATGGACCAAAATGACGATGCCAGATCTCACGACAGCTGCCAACAGAACGGCGTGGCGAGCTATGACATCTTCCTCATGTCCCCCCAACGACCCGAGCGGTTGAGGGAATGAGTGAGTGAGTGATAGAAGAAAAAAATGTAAAGTTGTTATCTGGCGACCCTTGAAGAGACTGCATATGTCCTTTGGATTATTTCACTCATTGATATACTGAAGAATGTACTGAGCTCTGACAGGAAGTCATAGATCGGGATTAGTGTAGAGAGTTTTATGCTGACTGTCAGATTAGAAGAACATATATGGAATGAAACTGGCCGCCATATGAAGTGAACGTCTGTTGCAGCCTGATCACTCATAAGTGCGTGGCACTGTCCGAGTTTCTCCTCACGTCAAGACGTGCACTGATCAGCTCTCAGGAATGGCCTCCACAGTCCTAGACATGCACGCGAACAAACGAGGCCCCGTCTTCTTTTCTTTTTTTTGTTTTTTGTACGCTTATAGTTGACTTCATCAAGTTTTTGCGCCTTATAAATATTATTAGTAGTAGTTCTTTTTTATGTATTTATCTATTATTTATTTATTTATTTACTTATTTCCTTTTATTTTAGTTTAGTTTTTTTATTATTATTTATTTATTTATTTTTATATTATTTATTTTATTTTTTTCTTCTCAAGGCCTGACTACGGCGCGTTGGGTTACGCTGCTGGTCAGGCATCTGTTTGGCAGATGTGGTGTAGCGTATATGTATTTGTCCGAATGCAGTGACGCCTCCTTGAGCTTCTGATACTGATACTGATACCAGAAACGGCTGACTGCGGCCTGCTTTTGTGTTAGATGATGCGAAAGGAGAACGGGAAGTCTGAGCGACAACAGTCCTGACATAAATCATGTTGTAGGAGAGAGTAGTATCACTTGTGGTCTCTCATAAATATTTATCGCAACAGCAAAGAGAGTCTTTGCAGAATTTTTTGGTTCCACCCATTCGTTCTTATTCCTCAGTTGCTTCTAAATCTGGAAATATACCTAGTCAGAACTTGAGGGTACCACCTATTTCGGAAAACCTTTGAAATTAATGTCAACTGTTAAGAAAGCGATGAAAGAACAATGCAAATATCATATCCAGTGGAATATGAAACAAGAAAATGTTATGGCAACGTGTCATGAGATGTCAAACAGCTGTGTCGAAAAGCTCTATTCAGCCACTTGTCACTGGCTTGATAACATTGGTACAAAACTATGTGATGAGAGAGAAAGCCTGTAGCTGCTTAAATGTGGTGTGGTGTACCTGCTTCGTAAAATAAAATAATTGGAAACCAGTCGTAGATAAGAGAGATAAAATAATAAATAGAAGTTATAGATATATATATTTGATCAGTGCCCATAAATATTGTTAGGTGAGATGCTTGCGTTGCACTTAAGTTTTCAAGAACAAAAATCCATGTAAAGCATGTTTCCTCATTATAATTGGTTGTGGTTGTGCTGACTGTGTCAGAGGGACGAGGTGGAGGCGCTTTGGATGATATATGTGGGAGAATACATCTGACAGTTTAAAGGAGACGCTTCTTAAATGCTTGATGATGCTGTTAAAACGTCTACACCATTCTCCAAGGAAACATAACTTACGAGGCATTTCCAGCAGATAAGTCCATGTGCGTAACGTGATAACAGTAAATGCAAAGACATGGGATTTTTAGAGGATCAGCACGGGTGGAACTCAGCAAATAAGGCCCAATGTGACCGGAAATGTTAAAGAATGATGTAACAGTTTGCAGTCCACCCCAGGCAGTTTGGATGTGCAGGTGATACTGAAGACGGATTTTAAAACTGGAACAGAGACCAAGTAATTTGAAAATTTCTGAAAAATGGTCCTTGTCAGTGGGACAAACTTTTAGGAAAGGCATGTGACATGAAAATAATGTGCGTGGTGTATGGAGTTAGAATAATGATTTGATCATTTCAGTTCAAGTTACATGCAAAAAAGATATTATGAAGGCTATAAGATTTTGCGTATTTGAACGCTGCTTCTATTCTCACGTGATGTTTATCAAGTGATCTGAATAAAAACCGAAACATTGTATCTTGCACTTGCTATCTGCATTGTCCTGTTTGCATTATTACCGGTCAACTCAGGAGATCCAAATGAAAGTTACATTTACTCTTAGCTGTCTGGTACTTCACATTTTTATTACAGAAGATTTGGTCATTATTGTGTTCACGTTCATTGTATGTTGTGTTTCCCACTTAGTGATTAACTCTCTTCTTCACGTGCATCGTGGAGCACTGGGGAATTACTGTTTTAGTGTCTATCAGTGTTTTATTTTGTGTGTGGATTTTATTAGAGATTTATTTCAGAAAACGATGACGTATTTCACTGGGAAGGGACTGTTGGGCCTTTAAATAATGACGGGTTGAATATGATTATTTAGTTTTACTTGCTATTGCTACTATAGCCATTACTATTTACAGGTAAAAGACAAAGTTGATATTGTGAATCTGCATCATGGGTTGTTAAAACAGGTGACGAACTCCATGGAGGACCTACGGCAACTGGCTGTCGACGTGGAGAGAAAGATCAGCATCATCAAATCTCGACTCCTCACCGCTGACGACCAAAACTTGGACAAGATACTTCTCGCTCTCCGCAAGTTTTCTCCCTCAGCTGGTCCCCACTCCCCCGACCTCCAGCCCAGCAATATGCAGGACTTTTATCACACCAAGAAGAACAAGCTGGAAGACGCCCTTAGCGAACTGGAAAGGATCTATGTGAGTCTGGACCTCAACAATGACATGCTGTTGGACGGAGCGGAGAGAAGAGATTACCCTTCCTACCGAACTAAACCTGTAGGGACCACTGCCAGCATCAATCCCACGTCAGGCATTGGCTCCGCTGCCAGTCCAAGCCGCCTCATGTCGTCCTCGTCCTACATGTCTCCACTGTCAGTGGCCACAGTTCAGGCAGAGAGGTCGCCTTATGACCACCGACAGACAGGGGTCAGCAAGGTGGACATTGACAAACAAGCACAATCTGAGTTCGATGTGATATCCAAGTCGTTCCAGGCCATCATCGATGAAGTCAACAAAACTGCCTCCCTCGTGTCTAGCGCCTCCACTCCCCAGCCGAGACCCAAGAAGCCACTGCCCGAGATCAAAGAACTGCAGAGTAAGCTGTACGCCAGTAAAGAGCAGGACATCCAGAAATACGTGGCTTCTCCAGAACCCGCACGACGTCCTCTGAACGTCACGCTTATCTCCCAGCAGGTCAGCTCCCCCGCTGCATCCACCCCTAAATCTCCACCAGCTGTGGCTCCAAAGCCGTCACTTCGTATGCAGGCCTCCGCTGGCCAGTCCCTGCAATATTCTGCTTCCCCGAGCCAGCAGACTGTGTCCAGTGGTGTCAGTATTGTGACCACTGCCCAGAGCCCCGTCACCAGTGTGGTACGGGCCGAGATGGCCAAACCTGCTCCAGAAAAACGGGAACAGCGAGTACGTGGAAGATTCCGGCCCAAACCAGCCAATCAGGAGAAAGAAGACGCTGCCAGTCGAAGGGCTCGCTCCAAATCATCACCCACCATCACCCTGCAGGACCTGCAAGATGCCTCAGCGAGTGAGGGCAGCACATTCACCAGTGAGGGACAACCCACTGCAAAGACACAGCTCAACTTTCAGCTGGAGCCAGCTGGAGCGCCAAGCGGATCCCGGAAGCCGCCCCTCCACCTTGACATAGCGAAAGCGCAGCAAGGCTCCGTTGTGGAGTTACAGATAAAACCTCCGGCAATGTTCCAAGATGGTGGAGACACAGTGGATCAGCCCTCTGGCTCAGTGGTCGCTCAAAGCGTCGTCCTGGAACCATCATCTGATGCGCCACCCCCAGAGAGCAAAACGGTTGTCTTTCCTGGGACACCCCCCACCTCCTCCGTCATGTCAGTGAGCACACCATCATCATCTGCCACACAGCCTGCCAACCCCTCTAAAGCTGACGTATCCAGCTCGGAGAGTTCAGCAGAAACTCGAGAGAAGAAGAGTAAACAGAAGATGGGTCGGGGTGTGGCCATGATGGTGGAAATGTTCAGCTCCAGTGACGAAGAACGGCTGAAGAGGAGTCACCCCTTACACACCCGCAGTGCTCCCGACCTCAGCGCTGACATGCCCAGCGATGACGCCATCAACGTCCCGTCAAGCGTCTCCAACATCCGGCCCGCCGAGATGTCCAGACTGCTTCAGTACAAAACGGAGACGGGATCCGCGCACGGAAGTCCAGCGACAGAGCGGAGACGTGTTGGTGGGGGACACGTGGCTCAAGCTGACGGTGTGGGGAGTCCCCAGTCCCCCAGCAACAAGCCCCCTTTCCACCCCTTCAGACGGCAGCAGCCCAGCCCTGACCGCACCTCTGAAAGCAGTCCTCAACGGAACACGACTGCCACGGAAGCCCGCCCTGCTGACACCACCACCACCTCCACTCCCACCGCCAGTGACACCACCACCACCACTACCACCACCAGCACGGCAGCCATAACTGCCGACAAAGTCACGCTCCGTGCCCGATCCGTGGCCAGCAAATCGGACGGGGACGACGCCCCAGAACGGCCCCGCAGTTTCCACGAGCTGCTGTCCACCTTTGAGCCGGACCTGCAGCGACTTGGCAAGCTGCGCTCCCAGGGCAGGTGCGCCTCCGAGGAGGTGCTACCCGAACAGGTGGTGGTGGCCAGGGTGTTCCACGCCCCCTCCTTCACCTCTGAGCCCGACCTGCGGGCCAAGAGGAGCACGGCCCCCACCCCGCAAGGTACCGTTACCTTTCAGCTTAAGGTGAAGAACAGAGCTTAGCTCCATGGTGGACAGAGTGCAGGTTTGCTGACACCTGTTCCTTTTTTGTCACTGCTCTGTTGGTGTATTGTGATGTGCTGCACAAAATGTCTCACCGTGGTATTCGTTTGGCTTGAATTTATGATGTAATGGAACAAAAAACTGCAGTTATTATTTATTCTCGCAGCTCATTTTCGTTGTTAATAACAAACAGGTAACGTCTGTTCTTGTTCAGCAATGGTATTCTCTTAAAAAAAAACACACACACAAAAAAAACAGTGGACATGTTTTCCTCTTTGCTATGCTGTTTGATGTCTTTGTAAATATAAGAGATTTGTTTATATCCTTCCTTTACGAAGCTGTATGTAATCACATGTTCATAATATCTCTTTTTCCCTTTTCATATTCATTTTGTGCAATATTAGAAAATGTAGATGGAACCTTCTGTGCAATAGTAGTGATTCTGTTTCCGACCTGTGATGTTAACAGTGACATGTTGTGTATGCCTTTCAGAAGTGCGGCAGTGGAGGCTGTAAGAAAGGAAGAGGGGAATGCCAGGGTAAACGATGTGAAGCATTGTCTCGTCTTTCTAACGACCTTTGTTTGGTATTCTGCCAGTTCAGTACGCTATTTTCAGTTGTAGGCCCTTCATAGAAGGCTTTAATTCCTAATCGTGATTACTGTTTTCAGACGCGAGTTTAGATGCTTTTGGAATCGCTGAATAACATTCATGCGTGTGTGCGTGTGTGTGGTTGTTGACCGCATCTGTTTTGTTTTGGCTGTCAGTTACTTTCAGCTGCTATCTAGACGGTGTAGGTGCTCCGCGGATCGCAACTTTTCATAGATGCTTGGCGTGCCTTTTTTTAAATTTTTTTATCTTTGTCGGCATATGTTTTAATTCGTTGTCAACGTATGTGTTAACACAACTTACTGTTATGACGAAGAAACAGTTCATTGTGCCTCATGGATCTGGTTGTGACGGTAGTGTCAGAGTGTGCGTTCCAGTATCTTTGCATGTATCGTGGTCACCAAACGGTGTGTGTACATAATGTAAAGTAACTATGCTGATGTCTGACTTAACGTTAACGCTGGTGTTGTTAATCCTGTCAACTTGCCCACATCACATGCTTGGTACTCCCTCGGGACAATGAAGGAGACTGACCACCCGGGGTTACTGAGGACATGGAGGACCTGACACAGGGGGGGGTGTCCATGACTCAACACGGCATGGCCACGTGAAGGCGGCAGCACGGACCAAGTCTTCACACTTTTCGTCGTCTTCAACAGCAGCGGTAGCTGGAAGCTCAACACTGTTTACGGGGCACAGCTGGCTACACTGCTGGCCGTTTCCTTACATACATAAGCACTTTCGAGAACAACACTTGTCAAACAATGTTTTCGTTGAAGTATATATGTATATAGCTTTTTTCGCTTTCAGCCAACAAGTATTTTGTCTTAATAGTGCTGGGTATCCCAGATGGAAAACGTGCTTTCGCCAGTGCCTTAAATGGTGTTTTCGACTGATTTGACTCCATTGACATCCTTGGACCATTTGATGTCAGTACTGATTTGCACAGATGATTTGTGGTGTGTGGAAGTATTTCAGCTTTCGTTGTCATCTGGGGCAACAAGTGAATACTTTTCTGTGGAAATGGCTGATGGTTGTAAGAATGGCAGATGTTGTACTAGAAAGGTTAGGGATACGTGTGGGTGTTAGTTCTGTGATAGGAACTTGATGATTAATGACCAAAGAATAATTGTAGGGTTGGAAAATATATTTTTTGTTTTGTTGTCTGCATTTGTTTCAGTGATTTCAGGAATACACAATAGTATTGTGTGATAGTTTGCAGAGGAAAGAAGCCTTAGAAATAACATTTTATCTTTTTTGACATTGTGCTCATATAGCAAAAGAATGTGATCATAGTTTTGTCACTTTCTATTCTTGCAAGATATAATCATTTGGGTTTTTGTTTTGCATTATGAAATCAATAGTCTTAAAAAAGAGCTGTTTTTTTTAGCACTTGGTATATGTTTCGTTTTGTGATATGTCGGTATTGGCTTGCTCTTTTACTTATGCATTGGTTAAGTCAATGACGAGGCGATGAAGTTGATATCGTGTGTTGAAATCAGGACCATGAATACTTCCAAAGCAAGTGGATTTATATCCATGTGTGTCATCGAGAGACGGAAGGTGTAGATTACTTAACCACTCGTGTATGTTGTAAACGTGGCTTGTCTGTTTATTTTAGAGATCCCACGTACATGAAGGACTGACGAGCGTTCCAGGGGGAACTTTTTCCCCAATTTGAAACTTGATAAGAGGGAGATAAATGAGGGGGAGGGAATAATTTGTGGACGCTTACTTGGTGATATGAACTCAAAGTATCAGTAGATTAACCGAACTACAGATGTCGGGTGGCGGGGGGTGGGGTGTGGTGGGGGTGAATCGCGAAGTTTCCTCAGCGTGTTTGGTATACGCTACAAGCGCTGCAAAAAGTGGTAACGAAAATAAACGAAGGACTGTCCAGGAGAACCCAAACCATGAATGTGTTTGGGGATGATGTCATTGGACGTGCCTGACCTCACCCCAGAGCTCATCACTCTTGCCGGCTTATCCAAGCTGTCACGGGTCGCTCAGACTCAGATAGTGAATCTCGTTTTCGGAGACATACAAGGGAGTGATTCATGACTGTTTTCAGACCCCCATCTTCCCTCTATACCTACCATACATTACTCCGTGTTTCCAGGCCCTATCCTCCCTGCTTCCTCCTCCAGATTGTGGCCTCCGAATGAAACGTGCTCTTCCGGACAGACACGGCAATGCAGCTCAGGATGTCTGTGGTGCTGTACGAATAAGGCCCTCAAGTATCCACCCTTGCCTCGTGGTCTTCATGGCCGGTTTTCGTTCCTCGGCCATCCATCCCTACCCTGCACGTCTCCTTCTCAGTTTTTCGTTCCCATTGTCCACTTTTCGCCTTCCACAGGGATGACCAAGAAATTTATCATTCGAATGTCTCCTCATTTACTCAAGCATTATTCTTGTATCAAATGACTTATGGTAGATGAAGACTTTCGGTTTTGTAGGTGTAGTATGTTTCTTGACATTTACTGTATAAAATCGTTATGGTCAACTTTGAAGATAACTTTTTGCCTGATGCTGTAAACATAGTTCATTCTTTTCCATTTGAGAGGAAACTTCGTGGTATTATCGTTAGTATTATTATTAGTAGTAGTATTTATAACTCATTAATCGTCGATTCGTTTCTCTTGAACTGCATGGCAAGTTTAACTACGATTTGCCAGTGATGTGCATTCGATATTGTTTCATGATTATTTGTTGCTTCATTTGTGTTAGCAATTTGAACTGTTTTGTGGGTGTATCGTGCAATATGATGTGACGTGTAAAATGACGACCCGGTCACAGGTATACAGGTGGATATGGATCCGTTATAGGTTTAGTTGTAGTATGGTAATCTCGTTACCTAAGGTGAGATGAAATGTTTCCCTCTTTTTTTGAAACTGGGAAAAGATAGGTGTTTAGATTCTGCCGATCAAACTCCTTTGGTGAAAAACCAATATATATATATATTTCAAATGGAAGTTACATGTTTACACTCCCATCTCTCTCTCTCTCTCTCTCTCTCTCTCTCTCTCTCTCTCTCGTGTATGTGTGTGTGTATGTTTTTGTTTTTTTTTTTGTTGTTTTTTTTGGGTTTTTTTTGTTGTTGTTGTTGCTGTGTTACGTGTGTGTGTGTGTGTGTGTGTGTGTGTGTGTGTGTGTGTGTGCGTGCGCGCGCGCAAAGAGGGAAAATGGTGTTCACAATAATCGCAGCGAGCAGCCGATGCCAGTCACTATTAATATTCATGAAAAGAAGATATTCAGGCACTTTTATTTGAAAGCATTTAACTCACACGAGAGTTTTATGAAATGGTTAGAAAAACAATCACAACGTTTTCTTCAAAACGTTTCATTCAACTCAAATGGAGGTTGTGGCAGGTACACACTAAATGAAACTTCGAGCGCTTGATGTTTGGGAGAAGAGACATTGCCCACTTACAAGTGGGAAGGAAGAACACCTAACTCTGGTAGACAACAAAGCAGAATGTAGTGTTCCAGTGGAGCGGAAGGCAGTTAGCAGACGTCGATAATTACGGCAATCTGCCGGTACCGGCATGTTTATTGCTTGCCGTTCTGCTACACGTTGTGTACACCTTCCCCTCGCAGGCCGCACTGAGCTGAACGCTGAGCACAGTACGCGACTCAGTACTACACTTTCTGGCATTGGGTGGGAAGTGCCTTGGCAGTAGGTATACACGTGAGTTTCGCTGTGACGTGGCTGTGTATTTGTGGCAGACGGAGTAGGGAGAGCAAGAGTAATGGGGTGAGGGAAAGGTGAAGGTGGGGATGTTTGGGAAGCGGGAGGGTGAGATGTGGTGGGGGTCTGGGAGCAATGAAGGAAGTGGAGGAAGTTGGTTGGCAGCAGTCAGTTGTTGTGGCGTGGTGCTCTGACACCCAGTCACTGTCGGTGCTGAAGCGCATCTTTGATTTGTCACGGTTGTTTTTGCCTGTTTTTCTAATGACTCTCTCTCTCTCTCTCTGTATGTATATATATATATATATATATATATATAAGTGTGTGTGTGTGTGTGTGTGTGTGTGTGTGTGTTGTACCAAGTGACAGTTCATCAAATTCGATCGACACTCTTCGCTATCCATGTATTGGCAGTGTGCCTTCAAAATTGTGTTTAGAAATGTACAGAGTTGCATGGAAACGAAAAAAGGTTATTTTCTTATTACTGAATATATAAGTTCATGACAATGGAGAATGGGTGTCTATTGCCAATATAAAACTGAATACTTTTAAAATCTTCGTTCTGTGTATATTTCGCCGTTGGTAATTGTTCATGCACAGTTGAAAAGGCATGTGCAACAACTCTGTGAATTATGTATGCGTACGTGCTTGTAATTGATATTTCAGTTTTATTTATTCAAATTCTGTACCATATACTGCCACTGTATATCTCATGCAAATGGTGCTAACACTATTGTTTGAATAAACAGCCTTCAGATGAAGAACAACGATGATGTTATGCACTTATTTAATGATGCAATAGTTACTTTCAATACTTTATTCAGAAAGGAAAAGCAATCATTGTGTGTAATTAGTGCTACTTAAAGAATGCGAATGTGTATATTTTGATGATGTTTGTGTTCCTTCCTATGGAAAAAAAATCTTTAAGGACTGTGAATGTGTTAATTAAAATGGTGCTTGAAATATTGCTGACAACATTAAAAAAAAGAAAAAAAAGAAAGATATATAGGGCTTTATTACCCGAGGCTGAAATGTTGCCGACAGTATATTTCACTTGTGAAGGAGGTGACAGAACATCATCGTGTTGAGACATGGTAACATTCTGATGTTAAGATAATGTTAAGATATGGTTTTGCTATGCAATTAATGAGCATGTTTATTTCTTGGAAGTAATTGTTTGAAGTGATACAGAGAAGAAACCCTGTCTCAAAATAAATAGACATCAAAGTGCTTGAGTACATGAAACATCTTTATGAATGTGTGGCTTTTGAGATTGACTGCAGGTAATGGGAGATAACTGCTCTCTCTCTCTCTCTCTCTCTCTCTCTCTCTCTCTCTCTCTCTCTCTCATTCAGTGTTCATAAATCTCGGAATAAAAAATAATTATAACATGAAAAATAAGAAATCTGGAGCAAATCGTTGCTTTATTTCAACTGAGAGTATGATCAACATTTGATCTCTTGTAGTTCGTGAATAAACAAACATACAAACAAAAAATTCGCTGATTTTTGTGACTTGAAAGTCAAATAAGGTATCAATAATTTCACAGGGCAAGCACAGCAAGGGAATACATGAACATTGTTTGCAAAAAAAAGGGTGGGGGGGGGTGGGGGTGGAGAGAGAAATGATAGAATAAAGGAATTTATGCGAATGCTTATGTTTTGCAGGGATGAGAGGAAATTAGCAGAATGATATGAAACGAAACGAGCATGCCGCCCGAGGAATGTTGTTCAGTGAATACCATTGGCTAGACCTATTGTCTGCATGAATGAATTGTTGTTCAGTGAATACCATTGGTTAGACCTATTGTCTGCATGAATGAATTGTTCAGTGAATACCATTGGCTAGACCTATTGTCTGCATGAATGAATTGTTGTTCAGTGAATACCATTGGCTAGACCTATTGTCTGCATGAATGAATTATTGTTGTTCAGTGAATACCATTGGTTAGACCTATTGTCTGCATGAATGAATTGTTGTTCAGTGAATACCATTGGCTAGACCTATTGTCTGCATGAATGAATTGTTGTTCAGTGAATACCATTGGCTAGACCTATTGTCTGCATGAATGAATTGCCTCAGTACGTTCGTTCCTGTTGTATCTGGGTTTAAAACGACACACATCATACACTGCACGGGACACTGGCAAATGTGCCGAACGGTGTGTGTGTGTTTGTGTTTTTTTTTTAATTAATTTTTTAAAAAATAAATATGTATAACTCCGTTGTCGCCATGTGGCGGCCACTGGCCTTAAGGTTTATTGTTTTCCACAATCATCCCTCGTGCGATGCAGCTGGTGTAATAAATATTTGATTTCAGAAGTACCTTGCGTTGGCTTTTTTATGTAAAGAAGTTGTGTGTGTGTGTGTGTGTGTGTGTGTGTGTGTGTGTGTGTGTGTTCTTTCTTTAATTTAACATCTTTTCACTTTGAGTGATATTAGACGTGTCGTGTGTGTGTGTGTGTGTGTGTGTGTGTGTGTGTGTGTGTGTGTGTGATTTGGGGTTGAAGATGATGGTTAAAGGGGGATATACACACAAAAAAGGGATAAACTAGAACAATTGAATCTACAATGCGTATATATATGAAATATATGATAACGGCAATTAACAACATAAACACAAATAAAGGAAAAAAAATGAAATTCAATATCGGAAAATCGCATCACAGAAACACTCCTATTGGACTATGACAGGGAATCGGGAATTTCAGTCAACAGTAATTGGTTGGACATTATTTCTTTCATGTTTTGTTCTGAAAATGTTCTAACTTTACAAGACTTTGGAAGTAACCTGACAATTGTTTGACACTGAAACAAAATATGATTTCGTGTGATCTGTTTACCACAAATACAAAAAAACGTTTTTGATAAACTTTGTATTGAAAGCGTCTAGTCTTATTCGAGACACCAGAGAGGTTACCAGTCTATGATAGAACGATGGGAAATCCATCAGTTTGTATCGTGTAATTTCCTTTGGGTATGAAATCCTGTCATCAGCACTAGCTTGACATCTGCTCCATATTGAAGAATCGAGAAGTCTGCAACATTCTGAAACTCACTGTTTGATAACTATTTCGAAAGTATTCTCTATTCTTTGTGCGCCTTTTTTTTGTTGCTCTGTCGGCCATTTCATTTCCTTTTTTTCCAACATGAGAGGATACCCAGCAAATGGCTGATAGAATGTGCAATAAATAGTTGTTTTTTTTTTCGAAAATAAAATCTGGTCGAGTTTTTATATCAAACGATTCTAATGCATGTAAGACTAACTTAGAGTCAACCAATAAAACGACCCTGAATATAGTTACTGGGAGATTTATCAGATATTCGAACGCAAACATATAGCCACTAGTTCAGTTGCAAATACAGATAGCTTCCAAGATAAAATTACCTTTCAATTTTTAGTCTGTCATCAGCACTGTGCCATGTCTTTCTTCATTGTGGGACATTTGAAACACTGAGCGATGTCGGACAGGTGCTCAGCAACACTGGGTACAATTTCACTTCATTCTCATGATGATACGGCCAGCGTGCGGGTCTCTTTCAAACAACAGTCACTTGGCAAAGGGCACTGGTGTTGTCACCACTCCATGGATAGTCGCCGGCGAGAATACTGCAGCCTTCATATGCACATGTTATATTGTGGCCCCTCTGCTCTGGTGCTGTTGTTGCAGCACGTATTGTTGCCCCTGCATGGACTGTCGCCGGCTACAAGACGTGCAGCCTCACTGCACATAATATTATATAGTGTGGTCCCTCTGCTCTGTTTCTGTTGTTGATGTTGTTGTGTGCATGCCAGTGTGTTCGTGTGCGCACGCGCGTACGAAATTGCTGTGTGCTTGTTTGTGAGTGTATGCGTGCACGTGTATTTCGTCAGTGTGTGTGTTTGAGAGTAAATTAGTGTTTATGTAGACGGGATGTGTGGTGGCTGGAGAGTTGAGTGTATGATATGTATGGGTGTATTTAGCGTGTGTGTGTGTGTGTGTGTGTGTGTGTGTGTGTGTATGAGTGTATGTGCATGTTTGCGTGTTTGTGTGTGCGGATGTGTGTGTGTGTGTGGTGTGTGTGTGTGTGGTGTGTGTGTGTGTGTGTGTGTGTGTGTGTGTGTGTGCGGATGTGTGTGTGTGTGTGTGTGTGTGTGTGTGTGTGCTATCTTATCTGCGAGGGCACAGCCCTTCATCGACGCCATGCAGGGTTGCAAAAGTTACGTCACAACTTCTTATCCAGTGGGTTCGGGATCTTGAGTCGATCGTAAAAGTAACGAGTGGATAGCGTGTAAACTGGTCAGGTTTGGCTACTGTCACTCTGTGTGTGTGTGTGTGTGTGTGTGTGTGTGTGTGTGTGTGTGTTATCTTAGCTGCGAGGCACAACCCTTCAACGACTCTACGTCGCCCGGGTCGAGAAAAAAGTTACGTCCCAACTCCTCACACTCCTCACAACAGCACCAGTGTACAGGGGCAACAATACGTGCAGTCGCCGGCGACAATCCATGCAGGGGCGACAATTCATGCCACAACAGTAACAGCTGATTTAAGAGCCAGCGTGCGTTTCGTGGTACTTAGAAGAATTAAGAACAGATTGATCTGATAAGTGCCATTAAGCTGATGCTTTGCGATGCATTGAAAACAGACAGCCAATGGTTACAGCTGGTTAACATTGAATAAAGCGGATATTTTGTTACCTGAGTATGAAAGTATGAATCACATTGTTTTTAACTTTACTTTTATATTTCCTTTTAATTCATGACTGAATACCGTATTACGGTTCACCTTATTGCTTATTGCCCAGCCTACCACAAAGGGGCCATTTCAGAGTTTCATTCACAAGCAGCAAAACATCACCTCAGATCCATTCACCAAG
>NC_134876.1:39850311-39852811 GCF_041734735.1 Babylonia areolata
GGGTGCGGGGAGGGGGGAGGAACAGAGACAGGACAGAAACCTCGAGAGACAGTCAGAGACGGGAAGAGAGGCAGGTGAGAGAAAGAGAGAGAGAGAGGGAGAGAGAAAGAGACAGAGAGAGATAGAGACAGAGACGCTTTGACGCTTTAATGTCATTGGCCATGAGGTCCTTATGACATGGGTGAATGCATCAACATACTTTCAATTTATAACACACCATTATAGTAAACGAATGAATTGGTGAAAGCAAAATTAATAATGAAACAAAACAAAGTTCCTTCTTTGAAGTAAAAAAGAAATAAAAAGAAAGATACTAACCAACAGGCCACCCAACACAATAAATCCGTTCGTTCATTCATCTATCAAAACACCATGCAACATATTCCAACACTGGCTACAGAAGAAAATTGTTAAACCTATCTCACCACGTAGTTGTGCTTGTTGTGCTTTTTGCCTTATCTTCATAGCTTCTTATATAAATTTTGCTAACGAGATTATCACCTCGTGATCTTCTGATGTTAACATTGTAATGCGGTCCTTTCTTTTTGTAAATTCTTTTTCAAAAACGACATTTACTTCTCAAATCATCATATGATCAAACATAAAATTAAATTCATCATCAACTGTGGAGTTACACAAAGGACATGGAGGATTTGAGGACGTACCTGGCATAAACCATTTTTTGTTGGCATTAAAGCCAAGAGCTCTTAATCTAAATTGGGCAAGCATTGTACGATGCCATTTGTTCGCAATAACAGTTAGGACTTTTTCAGCTTGAAATTTCCTTTAAAAAAAGCCTTTGACAGAGACAGAGACAGACAGACAGACACAGACAGAGTCGGTGACTTGGAGATGCATTCACCCCAAATGGCAGGCACTGTGTGATTCAGAACTGTACACTTTTCGGACTATCGTCAGACCAATGCCACGTCGGACAAACAGAAAAATCAAAAACAGGTGTCGGACTGATGACACGTGGGTTTATCAGTTGCTCTGTCGGATCATTGAACGTTGGACCATCGCCACGTCGGACTGCTGCCACGTCGGATTAATGATGGTCGGTCTGATGAGATGTTGGACTATGGAGATGACACCAACCCCAACGCACTGAGCAGCCCTTGAGGATGATGCTTTTGACATCAGCAATTGTCGGGCGACCTTTAAAGGTGACATACCCTCGCAGAGCTTCATAATAGGCAGTGAGACCAACGTAAGTTCAAGTTCACACACACAGAGTGTACTTTAAATTATTATGCATTGTGAAAGACGTACCATTTCAAAGATAATTTTGCAGTTTAAAGTCCCAGAGTTCATGGAAGAGAATATTTTTTTAAGGGGAATAAAACTTGAAATGTTTTTGAAAGAAATTACAAAATTCAAGCGCCTCGCATATACAGAATGCAGGATATTTTGCTGTCTCAAATAAATCTGTCACATATTCAAATAAATACCTAGGTGATGTTTGGCTTACAACCGCGAATCGCAAATAAGTTTTGTCCTTTTCAAAAATTGTATTTACATTTGTTATTTCAGAAAAAAAACAGCTTTCTTTCTGCGTTTTGTTGATCGGGAATCGCAAATAATTTTTGTCTTATTTTCAAAAATGTTATTTACATTTTTTTAATTAAGAAAAAAACACCCCAATACTTCTTCCTGAGCCTTGTTGACCATGAATCGGTTCATCTTTTAGACCTGTTGTATAGGCTGTTCATGGCAGTCAGACAAAAGTACGAGGTGAACGTTCGCTTTTGGTCCAAAGCACTCACCGACCATTGCTTATGTACCTTTTCCAACTGCACCTGTAAGATCTTCAGGTGAATGAAATGTTTGCCCTTGCGGAAAGGTTTACTTCAAGATTCCTTACACTTGTTGAATGCCCATGGTTGTTGTTATTCCAGATGACAGTGAAGAAGAGAGAGTGAGTAGTGAACTGAAAGAGACGGGGAGGACAGACGGAAAAGGGGCAGGAGAGAGATAGATAGATAGATAGAGAGAGAGAGAGATAGATAGAGAGAGAGAGAGAGAGAGAGAGAGACGGAGACTGAGACTGTTTCATTGTTTTTGTCTACTTCTCTCTCTCTCTCTCTCTCTCTCTCTCTCTCTCTCTCTCTCATCTACCTTCACACACTTTCTTTTTTCTTCCTATCCAAGATCAATCACGCACACTTTCGCCTATCTACTCAGCGCAATCAAACAAGTCCGACGAGGTCGGTCGGTCTTTGAACTTTTTTGCTCTCCCAGAGTTTTGTTTTGAAGTGGAGAGTGCTGCATGGACCTAAGTGCTGGCTGACTCAGTGCGACTGCTTCCAGCTGATCAGGGAGAGCAAGTGGCCTGACAAAGTGGTGCTGATAGAGAGCGAGAACTTGGTTGTGTAGACTTCACTACTTCGCCCCTCCACTCGACCCCACCCCCACCTTCCCCACCTTTACAACGACTTCTGCATCAACCCTTGCACACTTCCTCTTCCCGTATCCTGTTCCGGTTCTCGGCTCTTAATTC
>NC_134876.1:39857811-39915311 GCF_041734735.1 Babylonia areolata
TTGGATAATAGTGTACATCAGCAACGTAACTGAAACAGTAAAACACCATTGGTTCTGAGTTGGTCCTGTGCTGGTGGTAAATGTACAGTACTGCGTGGCATTCATTTTTCACAGTTGCACTGTTTTCCCTGTTAACAAGGTCTGGTAGGTGTGTTTTCATCTTTACATGAAAAAACAACAACTAATGCTAAAATAAATCAAATCTGCCACGCCAGTAATTGATGACTTGTGTGTTTTCGCCAGAGCTAGGAATGCATTTATAATGAATTGCAGCAAAAAAACAGGAGGAGGACGTTTGCTTTCTGAAAGCCCACTATAACCAGTATTAGCTTTCAATACAGAAACAAACTGAACTCATTTTTTTTCTCTCGATAGAATGTGATCGCAAACCGACCGTTCAACAAAACTGTATTGTTACACAGCAGCAAACGACTGCCGAACTGCACCGTAAAAGCGGCCCTGGTTTGGTGAAGCAAAAAGCAAAATGGTGATCACGAACTACAGGAAGGTACGGTGTTACAAGGTGTATACCTCGTCCCACGTGACCACCAGGTATTGCCGGACATCCTCCTCCTCCACACACACTGCGTGGATTTACGGTGAGTCTCTTTTGTAGCCTACATTTTCTGGATTTTTTCGTTTTTTTTTTTTAAGTGTCTATTTATCTGTTTACGTATTTATTCATATATCTAGTGATTCATTCATTCGTTCATTTGTTTATTTGTTTTATTCATTTCCGCTCCAGCGTTTTACCTACACACGCACGAACACATGCACACTGTAACACATACCATGATTCCTCAATCTCTCTTTGTCACTCTGTCGTTTTCGTTTTCTCTCTACCATGTACATTTACACGCGCGCACAAACACATGCATTGATACCCACGCACACACACACACACACACACACACACACACACACACACACACACACACACACACACACACATACGCGCGCGCACACACACACACGTACACGCATACTCTCTCTCTCTCTCTCTCTCTCTCTCTCTCGCACACACACACACACACACACACACACACACACACACACACACACAGAGTAGCACGAAATCACCCACCCCCACCCCCTTTTCTTTTTTTCTTTTTTACACGACTTGCGGGTTCTATGTTGACGAAAAAATCCAACAAAAACAGCAACAATCAACACACCAACCAACCAGACAAATAACAACCAATAACGAAAAATGACAATTGCCTGTTCGTCTTCAACAGTGAAACGAGCCGCCAGCACTGGCAACACAATGCAAAGCTGTGATAATCCGTGTGTCTTTGTGTGGCTGTGTGGAGTGAACACAGTACAAGCCTGGCCGCTGACTGGACAAACTGCACGTGTGTGTTCATGGATTTCCTACGTTTGTTCTGTCTCACACACGTCTCTGCGATCCTACCATTTCCATCGTCCCCCTCTTTTTGTTGCTGTTTGTTGTTGTTGTTGTTGTTGATTTTCTCAGGTTAAGGTTTAGTATGAGAGCTGAGACGCACGAGTGCACACGCACGCGAATAGGACGCACGCACGCAGGCGTTTACGCATCATATGATTATGAAGACACACACACACACACACACACACACACACACACACACACACAACGAACGTAAAAAATACAAGAAAGTGCCCGAGTAAGACTGACACTCACTGACACACACACATACGGACGCACGCACGCCTGATTCACGAGTTGTCCAGATACACATGCGAAGAGCCTTCACACGAACAAAGACACTGACGTACACAGCTGCAATCACATCTGTGCTGACGTAGGCCTGCATGAGGGACACGCAGATTTAATGCTCGTGTCATGCATCATGCAGATCGTGGACGCATCACAGAGAACGAACGAACGAACGAAATTGTTTTAATGACGCATCACAGAGAGAGGGAGAGAGGGAGATAGAGAGAGAGAGCGAGCACACACACACACACACACACACACACACACACACACATATATATATATACATATACATATACATGTATCAGCATACAATATACTAGTATTATTGTTTTTTCGAGCTTACACCTCCTGTGGTTCGTAATGTTGAAGGAACTGTGTCTGTGGAATGTATCCACGTGCCACATCATTTTTGAACTGCAGGAAAGCCTTTGCGTAAGACGTCTGCTGCAGTTGAATAATCCAAATCTTCAAACTGCTGCTGAGGATCTCATACGACTACTACTAGTAATGTTACTACTGCTACCACTACTACTACTACTGATGATGATAATAAAAATGACAATGATAATAATGATAAAATAAGTTATTATTTGTAATAGTAGTGGCAGTAGTAGTAGCAGTAATAATAGTACTTGTCGAATGGGATCTTCAGCAGCAGTTTGAAGACTTAGATTATCCAACAGCACTGAGCTGACAGTATTACGTTCCTGCTGGCCAGGGATCTGCTAAGCAGATGTGGTGTAGCGTATATGGATTTGTCCGAACGCAGTGATGACTTCTTAAGCAGCTGAACTAAACTATTATTATTATTATTACAAAATGATATCATATCTGTGATTGCGGCTGACCATGTGCATGCCATGCACAGCTTTGAAAAATGATTGTAGTGTTTAGACATTAAGAGGGAGAGAGAGAGTTTTCCTGTGAATGTTTGACAGAAACATTCGACTTTGCATGTTTTGAAAATCCATGATAAAATGACGTTAGTTATGATATTTTGATGTGTGCCTTGCAAAGTCTAATTTTCTCTCAGGTTGCCACAAGCTGTTTTACCGTGTTGACCTGTTATTGTGATCCCCGTGTGGGGACTTCGTGAAACAAACAGGTTGGCATATCTTTCTCCCTCCCCCCTTCCCCTGCACCCCGCCCCCCCCACTTTGACACTCCAGTTCATATACTAGATAAATGAAACAGCGTGGCTGTCTGTCAGCACAGACACATACTTTATCAACTTTCTGCAGGGCGTGATGTGGACTGTCTGGTGCCACCGAGCGTAAACAGATTATCTCAACATGTTGTATGGTGACGGTATCTCTGACTCTTTACTTACCGTGTGTGGTAAATGATCAGCCAGCAGCGTTTGTCACATCTCTCTCTCTCTCTCTCTCTCCTTCCTCCTTCCCCATTTGTGTATCCGTAGGTGGCCTTCACAAAATATAATTTGTGTTTCTTTCCCTTTCTCTTTTTTTGTGGGATAGTGGGTGGAGTGGGGGTGGGGTGGGGTGGAGGAGCTGGTTGTTTTTCAAGGCACTTGGAATGGAACACATTTCCGCGGCTTGATCGTCTTGTTTCGAGATGGGCACATGTGTTTGATTTCAGTGCAGTGTGCATGCAACCACCTCCCTCCCTCCCTCCAGCCCGCCCTCCGGTCACGTGGCTTGTTGAGCGGTGCACGGCGCGGGGAGGGGGAGGGGGGGCGTCCCTGGTGACTGATGGCCGTCAGGGTGTCAGCACATCGTGATGCACCGTGCTGTGGATGTGCCTTCACCTGGACTGCCGGAATGTTGTGGGGCACCAGCCCTGTCTGTGTTCCGGTGAGGCCGCTTTCAGGTGCTGTGATTTTGATGACTGTGGTTAGTTAGAAATGGTGTTACAATTGAGCAGTCCTTGGTGACTTTCAACAGCTTAATAGACACTGGTAATCAGCCGCACAGCCGTGGCAGTTAATGATCGTATCAAAATGCGGTCTGTATTGATCTCACCGTAGATTCAACCATCAACAATTACCTGACAGTGTATCTGTCAATGATATCATAATACTATCAATGAAGACATCACACTGTACCCACCAACGATAAAAACAAGTTCTGCTCGTGGTCACAGCAGGTAGCGGTGTGTGCTGCAGGTTCCTGGCCGTGTTGTGAGGCTGAACCTCACCCTCCTCAGGTGACTGCCCCTGACTGGGGCCGCTGTTCTTCATTGGTTACGGTGTGAGGGGTGGGGGTGGGGGTGGGAGGCAGACGTTGTGGTGTGAGCCACATCCAGCCAGACAGGCCTGGGACAGACGTGTGGCCTGGTGACCTCCCCTGATTTCACAGCCATGACAGGCGTGTTGGGACTGTGTTTACCCCCTCTCTCAGTCTCCTTTTGTTCAGGCACGATGACGTGTGTACACACACAGACCAAAGCAAGGAGACCACAGTGGTGTGCTGTGGAGAAAAGCGAACATTGTTCACTCGTCCCTCCATGCAGCGCCTGAACGGTTACAAACACTATAAGCAAACAGAAGGAACAGTTCAAAGGAGCGGGCAAATCGTGGAACCTCCCCCCTTCTCCCCACCCACCCCTCGGGGTATCCCACTGGCCAAAGACATGAACACAGCGGTCCCCGGGAAGAGCTTCAATTGACCCATCCTTCCCGTGGTGAAGGATCCACAGAGACTGGTCCGATACCTGTGGATGTAGGGTGTGAGGCTGGTGAGCGGAGTGAAGGATCCACAGAGACTGGTCCGATACCTGTAGTGTGTGAGGCTGGTGAGCGGAGTGAAGGATCCACAGAGACTGGTCCGATACCTGTAGTGTGTGAGGCTGGTGAGCGGAGTGAAGGATCCACAGAGACTGGTCCGATACCTGTGGATGTAGGGTGTGAGGCTGGTGAGCGGAGTGAAGGATCCACAGAGACTGGTCCGATACCTGTGGATGTAGGGTGTGAGGCTGGTGAGCGGAGTGAAGGATCCACAGAGACTGGTCCGATACCTGTGGATGTAGGGTGTGAGGCTGGTGAGCGGAGTGAAGGATCCACAGAGACTGGTCCGATACCTGTGGATGTAGGGCGTGAGGCTGGTGAGCGGAGTGAAGGATCCACAGAGACTGGTCCGATACCTGTGGATGTAGTGTGTGAGGCTGGTGAGCGGAGTGAAGGATCCACAGAGACTGGTCCGATACCTGTGGATGTAGGGCGTGAGGCTGGTGAGCGGAGTGAAGGATGGCCACCTACATGAAATACGAGGACGGTCAGTGGCACACAGTGACCATCATCCGCCGTGTTCATCGTCACTGGTTCCGTGAGTGGTCACTGTCCGCCTGCTGTCTTGTGTTCGTCTCTTTATATGACTGATTGCTGTCTTGTCTGTCTCCTGTGCCACATTGATTGCTGTCTTGTCTGTCTGCTGTGCCACATTGATTGCTGTCTTGCCTGTCTGCTGTGCCACATTGATTGCTGTCTTGCCTGTCTGCTGTGCCACACTGATTGCTGTCTTGCCTGTCTGCTGTGCCACATTCACTCCTAAACTGGAGCGTATTCATTGCCCAATGAGAGCGGTTGTGTGCATGGTTTGATTAAGTTTGCCGACTGGGTTAAATGTAGGGTGGGGATAGATTCAAAGCGATTTTTTGTTATCCTGAAGATTACACCTTGTGGTAAACAGACTTGTTCTTCTTATTTTCTTTTTATCTGGTTTCCATATAATTATTTGAGAAGTTTGTGATTTTCGGAGATCTCACGATACACGATACCCGTGTATTTCTCCGTCTTGTTTACCTCTGGTTCCCTTTGGTTTGGTTTGGATGAGGCTGTGTGGCTGGTAGACAAAGCCAGATAGAAAACTGATCCCAATGACACACACACACACACACACATAAACACACACACACACACTTCTCCAGTGCACACACAAAGTGAGACAGGCGTGTGGAGTGTAACTCACGAGACACAAGTAATGTCACGGCCACGGGGGCATGGGAGTGGGGGGGGGGACGTTCAGGTTTTCTCTCCAATTTTCCCCTTCCAGACGGAATGAGTAGTTATCACGTCAATGTGTGGACGTTCACTCCGCGCGTCACACAGAGGAGTGGAATGTGTGTGTGTGTGTGTGTGTGTGATCTTCAGTTTAACGTCTATTCACTAGAAGTGTTATTAGATGGAAAGAAGAGAGGTAGTAGATAAGTATTTGCTCTGTGTGTGTGTGTGTGTGTGTGTGTGTGTGTTGCATATTGCACATCCCTGTAGCAGCGTTACATTACAATTGAGCCCTTTTTTTTTAAATCCGGATACCGTACATCAGCTTTATTTTGATATTATGATAATTTTCATCACGTAAATAGTTCTATCTCTAAATGTTTCGCGTCAGTGGACCTACAGTCATCACTTTGTTTCTTTCCTTGCTCGTTCATTACTTGTAGGATTTACTGTGCGTGCAGGACGAATGAAGCATGAAGATAAAGTTGCATATTTCAGAGAGGACCCCTGTCCAGTCGTTGATCTCCCTTACCTTCATTCCGCCAAGAGACAAAATCAATGTTTACATTAAGAAGCGGTAAATCAGCTGGTGACAATTGTTAAGGTACACAGAGGACATAATTGTAATTAATAATAATGATAATGTACTTATATGGCTCAAACTCCCCATATGATGGGCTTTAAGTGTCTACAACAAAACACACCCTCCACACACACACACACACACAGACCCACAACACACGCACCACAGAATACACTAATGGAGGGTTGGACACAGTGGGAGAGCAGAGGGTGGGAGGAGACATACAAGGGACTATGCTTCGTCACATCGAAATGTGTGTGTTACGTGTCTTTGTCGTGCGCAGATGTGTGTGTGTGTGTGTGTGAGAGAGAGAGAGAGAGAGAGAGTGAGTGATACACGCGCATGCATGTATCACAGGAGGCAAAATAGGTATTTGAAGGTGTACACCCTCAGTAGCGTCAAACCTGCTTTAAATACTAAAATTTGAAAGGCTGGGTTTGGCAAGACGCATCCTGGTATACCACAACTGACCAATTAATGGCATACTGTAAATGCCGGGCAGTATACGTCCCAACACAAACAGGTCAAACCCAGAGGTTAAGCAAACTACAGCATGGTCAGCCCATGGTCTGTTGACCAAAGAATCACAAAGGCAAGTTCTGGTACACTGTTCGGAGACCCCCCGAAGATGGGAAAGTTTACACAGATGCTTGGCTGACAAGTTTACAGTCACGATGTTTCGGTGACAACGGCTTCTCCAAGAGAATAGCCAACAAGCCGTGGTTTACGCTAGATACCAGTTATTCAATATTTTCCCCAACCCCATACAGGCACCTACCAACAAGCAGATCGTTCTCTCTTCCTCATCAGCTCTTCAGCCTTTCAGCTCTTCCGAGCCAACTGCAGTAAGTTTAGAGGTATGTGTGACCTCTGCCATGTTCTTGTTAGGACATAGAATATTTTAGCATGACGAGAACTTAGTATGAAGCCAAGAACAATGTAACTGCAAATAAATTTGTTACTAGAAATTCAAATACTGCCTGTGTCTGTGTTTAGCTAGTTAAAACCTTGTTTCATCTCGGTGTGACTGAAAGTTTGAGGAGAATATTGGAACCTCTTTGCTGTTACTGTGCAATGTTAGTTAGTGATGAAATTCTTCTCGTCTCACTGTGTCTCCGGACTGGTCCTGCTGCTCTGTGTCGTACTAGTCAATGACTGAATTCATCTCGGGACCTACCATGTACAAGTTAATGGAAGAACAAAGCTTCCTTCTCAAGAACAACCAATCTCTCACACTGTCATAGGGTATAATCCACGAAACCTTTCGTGTGATACATGCCGTTTGTGAGTCCAGATTTGGAGAATGCAAATTTCTGATTCGAAATCATTCCTTTGTTCTTTGATGCTTAAAACCTAGCAGACTATACAAGGCCTTATCAGGGCAACGACAAAAAAAAAATTAATATCAGTCCCATAGAATCTGAAAACAAACAAACAAACAAAAAAGGAGCAAGTACATTAATATTCACGCATGTAAACTTGGAATGTGCCCCCGACCTAATCATTCCATCAATCTTTCAACAGAGGATTATGTAAAAAAAACACATTTAAAACAAAAACCCGAACACACACACACACACACACGACAACAAAAAACCAAACACGAACACAAGTATATTGTACAGATGTCACAACCACACACAGCAACACGCATCCAAAATGTAAATTGCCAACGCTCACTTAACCCCTTGACTGCTGCTGACAGGAATCTTTGCCAGTGAAGGGCTGTCATCACAGGCGACCCTCCTTTTCAGGAACTCTTTCCTCTTCGGGTTGCACCACCTCTGTGCAGCAAACTCAACTACACCACTTTAAAAGCGCACAAAAGAAGCAGCTGTACTTCAAATTTCCCGTGACATTCGTCTCGTTTGCTCATCATTCAGCATTCAAGGGGTTAACACGTCACAACGCAGAGGAGAGTACAACACATGAAGAGTGCCCCCCAAAAGGACAAGAAATATATTCAAGGCTTTCTTGACAGAACATAGGTGAATGCACCAGCAAGGCAGAAAAAAAGAATGGGAGAGAAGGAAAGAGAAGGAAAAGTTCAGAAACAGAGAACGATAGAAAAGAGGAAATTTCTAGCACATGATTTCCAGAAGGTGGTGATATTGTTACACTGAAAGGGCACCAGGCCCTAGAGGGGTCTGATTCGAAATTGTACTTTTTTTGTTAGATACATTATTGAACATTACATATCAGTAGTAAATAGTGCAGACCACAAATGGAACACAATTTGATTTGAATGAAGATATAGGTATACTACCCAATATCTAGACAAAGATCACCTGTCAGACCATCTACAATCTTCGGTAGAACGCTCAAGGTCAACTCGCACATATAATACCAATTAAAAAAACGGTTCGCTTACGCAGGTTTCGATGTTTACCACCAAAAATAAGTTCTTCTTCTTCTTTTCTTCTTCTTTTCTTCGTCTTCCTCTTTATTCTTCTTCCAGCAGTCTTTGACGATGTTTTCTTTTCATCACTGTCATGATGGATGCCTTGTTGTTTTAAACTCGATCCCCATCAAAAGTGAACCGCGGAGAAAGTAAAAAATGTATCAGCCACTGGCTTCACGTGTTCGGAAAAAAAAGAAAGAATAAAAAAGAACTAATTATTTTAATCATGGAGGACTGCCAAAATTTGATCCGATTTACAATAGCCTGTCTCTCTTTGGCATCGTTTTGATAACAGCATAGTGATCAACACGAGAAACTCCAAATGTAATTTTGTCAACTTTAAGCCGAAGATCTCTGGAGGTTGAAAGATGTTTGAGGAAGAAGAAAAACAACTAGGAACACCCTTTACATGGGTGGAGTTACCTGACGGTCGAGTGAGAAAACGCGGGCTCCACTGAAAAGATGACCAGCTGACTGTGTAATGTTGATGGGAATTCAGCGCCCAACTTTGCCGCGTAAAAACAAAAATCAAAATCAAAACAAAACGAAAGCAACGCCTCCACACTTAAGAAAAGATCCAAGTGAATGGTTGTCTTATTTACAAGGGCAGAAAGGGGAACACCATACTTTGTACACCCTCTGTAAATGCGTGATGAATGTGGCCCATTGTTTGAGTGCTTTTGTGTGCACAAGCATGAGTACATATACATGTGTGCACACCATCACACTGGTAAAATATGGCGTGTTCCTGAACAAGTTTTTCACAGTTCAGATTGTTTTCTATGGCAAGTTTTATGGGTAGGCAGGTATGAACGAAACATCCTGGCACTGAATTTCCAGGAGACGAACATACGGCTTGTTGTTGTGACTGTAAAATAGCTCTAGCATTCGAGAACGGATTGAGAAAACAAAACAAAACCAAAACACAAAAATCAGCACTGATATAAACGATGTCGTGAAAAAGAGAAAGAAAAGAAATGAAAACAACCAGCTGATAAACAACACGTTAAGGAACAGTATCGGTTTCCGTTGTCTGCGCAATAAAGATAAACGTAAACAGGAGGAAAAGAACCAGCCTATAAATAACGGCATTTGGAATGGTACCAAATGGAATGGCACCAAAATTCCAAGGTCTGCGCGATAAAGTAGAAGTAACCAAAACAAAACAATCAGCGCATAAACAATGGCTTTTTAGCTTTATTTGTTTATTTTTTTTTATCTTTTATTTCTTTTTAGCAAACAGCAGACAAAAAAATAATAAAATAAATAAACTAGCATTTAACTATTTTTTGTGTAGTACCAAATATATTGCATGCGCAATAAAAGGTAAACGAAAAAAAAACCTAAAGAATCAGCAATATGCACAACGAAATTCAAGGTGTTAGCAAATTCCATTGTCTGAATGATAACACAAAGAATACGAGAAAAAAAAGGAGAAGAAAAGGGAAAAAAGAATGGTACCAAATCCTATTGTATGCGCCACGATAAAGAATATAGATAGATAAATAACAAAACTGAACAACCAGCGAACCAGGAACGGCATTCTCGAGGCAGTAGCTCATTGCATTGTCTGTACGGTCATGAAGCTAATTACCCCTGAATAATTGAGAAGAGATATCAGACACCGAGACGAATTGATTCGACTCGCGGCACTTGAAGCTGCAGAGATTAGGGGAATGGAATGCACGGCGGCCGTTGGCTGAGGGAGACAGGGTGATGGGGCACGGCAGGTGAAACTGCAACCAGGTTCCTCCGTCAGCGATGGGAACCACCGCACGGTTGCTTCCCTTGGTCCGAAAAACTCGTACGCTACACATGATTATACATGTCGTGGAACTCAAACCGAACGCCAGTGTTCTTTTGTTTGGTACAACATGCCAGCACGAGCGTGCACACACACACACACACACACACACACACAAACACGCGTGGGCTCTCTCTCTCTCTCTTGCTTCTCTCATTACCCTGGTAAAATAAAATTTCGTTTCGTTTCGTTTCTCTCTCTCTCTCTCTCTCTTTCTCTCATATGACATACACACGCACATACACACACACCCCCACCCCACACACCCCATACACGCATACACACATTGAGTCAGGAATGACAGCAGTGATATGTTTTTTTCTTTATGGCTTTGTCTTTCTGTCGTCTAATATCACATATCTGACAAATGGGGAAAGTATTGATAAAGAGCAGCAAGCTGTAGGTTGTGAAACAAGACTCACTTTGATAAAAAGTGTCCACGTTTCAGTCCATATCGTCTTCAGGGACTGTGTCAATCGGAAATGACAGCGGACGTAAAGACAAGGAAAGTGATGAAGTTTCTTCAGCAGAGAAGGCAAGATGGGCAGAGATGTCAGTACAGATCAGGTTAAGGACAGTCAGAGATGTGGGTTAGGAACATTCAGAGATGTGAGTACAGATCAGGTTAAGGACAGTCAGAGATGTCAGTACAGATCAGGTTAAGGACAGTCAGAGATGTGAGTTAAGAACATTCAGAGATGTGAGTACAGATCAGGTTAAGGGCAGTCAGAGATGTGAGTACAGATCAGGTTAAGGGCAGTCAGAGATGTGAGTTAAGGAAGGTCAGATATATTAGTACGGATCAGGTTAAGGACATTCAAAGATGTCAGTAAAGATTATGTTAAAGACAGAAATGTTAGTACAGATCAGGTTAAGGACATTCAGAGATGTGAGTACAGATCAGGTTAAGGACATTCAGAGATGTGAGTACAGATCAGGTTAAGGACAGTCAGAGATGTGAGTTAAGAACATTCAGAGATGTGAGTACAGATCAGGTTAAGGACAGTCAGAGATGTCAGTACAGATCAGGTTAAGGACAGTCAGAGATGTGGGTTAGGAACATTCAGAGATGTGAGTACAGATCAGGTTAAGGGCAGTCAGAGATGTGAGTACAGATCAGGTTAAGGGCAGTCAGAGATGTGAGTTAAGGAAGGTCAGATATATTAGTACGGATCAGGTTAAGGACATTCAGAGATGTCAGTAAAGATTATGTTAAAGACAGAAATGTTAGTACAGATCAGGTTAAGGACATTCAGAGATGTGAGTACATATCAGGTTAAGGACATTCAGAGATGTAAGTTAAGATAGGGTGAAAGACAGTCAGAGATGTGAGTACAGATTAGGTTAAGGACATTCAGAGATGTGAGTACATATCGGGTTAAGAACAGTCAGATGTAAGTACAGAGATCAGGTTAAGGACATTCAGAGATGCAAGTACAAATAGGGTGAAGACAGTCACAGATGTGAGTACAGATCAGGTGAAGGACATTCAGAGATGCAAGTACAAATAGGGTGAAGGACAGTCAGAGACGTGAGTACATATCAGGTGAAGGACAGTCAGAGACGTGAGTACATATCAGGTGAAGGACAGTCAGAGACGTTAGTACATATCAGGTGAAGGACAGTCAGAGACGTTAGTACAGATCAGGTGAAGGACAGTCAGAGACGTGAGTACATATCAGGTTAAGGACAGTCAGAGACGTGAGTACATATCAGGTGAAGGACAGTCAGAGACGTGAGTACATATCAGGTGAAGGACAGTCAGAGACGTTAGTACAGATCAGGTGAAGGACAGTCAGAGACGTGAGTACATATCAGGTTAAGGACAGTCAGAGACGTGAGTACAGATCATGTTAAGGACAGTCAGAGACGTGAGTACAGATCCGGTGAAGGACAGTCAGAGACGTGAGTACATATCAGGTTAAGGACAGTCAGAGACGTTAGTACAGATCAGGTGAAGGACAGTCAGAGACGTGAGTACATATCAGGTTAAGGACAGTCAGAGACGTGAGTACATATCAGGTGAAGGACAGTCAGAGACGTGAGTACAGATCAGGTGAAGGACAGTCACAGATGTGAGTCGAAGTCGAAGTCGAAGTCGAAATATTTTAATTGTCAGACCACAGATCCATAACAATGAGAGTTCACAAGGACAAACAAAATTAATACAGGGAAATGAATACTAGGAGAACCATTGAACTACATGGGCATCGATAACGATTCTAGAGCATTTGCTCGTAATTAAAACGCTTTGAATACAAACTTGCATATACTAACACTCAATCTCTCACTCGCACAAGATAACAACATGGACATCTTAGATGCACTTGGATGTTTGTGAAATTTAGCAGAAATAACAGTACTTAGGGCAGACCAAAAGAAAATGCATTTCGGTTTCCGGAGTGTCATCACAAAAAGGACAATTCCTACTTTGCCCATCATAGTTAAACTGCAAAAAGTGTGAGCGTAAGTTGGACATTCCAATTCTAAACTGCGAAAAAACACGGCGCATATTTATACATTTGACATTATTCAAGTAAGGTTTAAGTGACAAGGACTGGTTGTAAGCTGAATACACATCATAAAAATCGTGAGATTGGAGAGCTGAATGCCAGTCTTGAGTAAAGCAATCAACTAGACGCTGCTTAAATTCAGTCAAACATTTTCACATTACCAACTGACTGAGCCTCCCAAACAACACCAAATCCAAATTTATACAAAACATTTCTCACAGAGCAAGCCCAAGTACAACAATTATGACTTTGCAATGATAACATCATATTATAAGCTTTCTTAGGGAAACGGTCATTATCCATAAAGACAATACGAAGCCAAAATTTAAGACACTTGGAGTAGGTGGTCACATACAGGGGATAGCGACCAAGTTCACCGTAAATCAAGTGTCTTGGTGCTCTCTGACTCACGCCCAAAAGACGCTTCATTGCAGACAAGTGCACCCTTTCAATGCACTCTTGATTTCCAGTCAAACCCCAAACTTCTGCTCCGTATGTCAAAATTGGTTTGATTTGCATGTCAAATAGTTTGAAAAAAATACTAGGGGAGTGTTCACCAATAGACCAAAGCATTTTAAAGATAGCTGCACATCCCTTTCTCGCACGTTCAGACAAATCACGCATAGTGGGTTGGAAAGAAAGTCGGGTAGTAAGGATAACACCAAGATACTTGTACATGCTAACAGTTTTCAGTTGTTCATCACCGAACATCCATGCCTCGTTCTGTGCAAGAAAACGTCCATTTCTAAAGACAACAATATTTGATTTATCAAGGTTTACAACTAAGTGAAGGCGTCTGGCGGTTTCGAACAAAACATTCAGTTGGGTTTGAAGACCAATTATGCTGTCAGATAACAAGGCAACATCATCGGCGAATAACAAGATCAAAATTTGGATAAACTCTGGTGAAAGCTGAATGCCGTGCCTACCATGATTATTAATTTCTTTTGTTAACTCATTAATGAACATTGAAAACAATGCAGGAGAACATACTTCGCCTTGTTTCAGCCCGCGAGGACATAGAAAAGTATCTTTGAGGTCACCTCCGACGCGAACACGCGCCTTAACAACTGTGTAAATACTTTTCAGTGCATTTAAAAATTTTCCATTGATACCATTGACACTCAGAATTCTGCAGAGCTTATCTCTTCTAACAGTATCGAAAGCTTTTCGAAAATCAATAAATGCAACATATAATTTTCTATGTCTGAGTAGTTGTCTTTGTATTAATGCAAGCAATGTAAAAATGTGATCAGTTGTGCAATGACCTTCTCTAAACCCAGCTTGTTCTTCCCCAATAACCCCATTTTCTTCAATCCATTTAGTAAGACGTCTATTCAGCACAAAAGTGTACAGCTTGCTACAAATGTTTAACAGGGAGATACCACGGTAATTATCAGGCACATTCAAATCGCCCTTCTTATGGAGTGGTTGCAACACTGACAAACACCAATCATCTGGAAAAATGCCGTGATCAAATATGAAATTAAAAAACTTCAACAAAAAAGGCATGATGTGAAATGCACTATGTTTGTAAAATTCTCCAATTAGCCTATCAGGCCCAGCAGCTTTCTGACTCTTGAGTGCCCTGACAGCAGCTTCGATTTCTGATACAGAAATTTCTTGATCTAATGAATCGTTTCTCTCGCATAAACGAGCAGCATGCCGGTTGTCATAATACATACAAAAGTTATCATCACTATCGTTATCCACAGAAAAATCATTGAAAACATTTTGAAAGTGGGAGAACCAATCATTGCAAGAAATATTGTCGGTACCACCTGATCTAGGCCTAACAGAACGAACTGTGTCCCAGAATTGATTTGGATTGGTCGAGTGGCATCGTAGAGACTGAATCACATCCTCTCTATGCAGTTTTCTCTTTTTACGCAATAACTCTTTATACTCTCTACGTTTTTGGACATAAGCCAGACGGTCAGTGTCCAGGTTAGTTCTAGAGGCCCTATGTAATTGATTACAAAGAACTTTTCTGCTCTCACGGCACTCAAGATCAAACCATACTTTTCTTCTCTCATTCCCAAACACAACTGTTTTCTTCATACATTCACCCGAGAAAGCAAAACATTCATTAAATTTTGACAGTGCAGCGTTAACATCAACATCTACAAGTGAAATTGCATCCTGAATTATTTGTTTCACCTTGTCAGAGGACATATTACTGAAGAAAGTCTCCCTCATTACATCATCCCATTTATACTTAATCAGCTTGGACATGGGCATACGTGTTCTAGTCTGCTGTAGCAAAACGTTTGAATTTGAATTCACAGCCAAACAAAAGTCGACAAGGGAATGCTTTGACTCTACCATGTGCTTAACATTCAAACTTTTACAACGAGTAAGCATTGAGCTGGATACCAAAAAATAATCAATAACACTACAGCCATTAGTAGCAATGTATGTATATTTATCAGAATAGCTCAACAACAATTTTAAACCATTAAGAATAACCATGTCGAAATCCTCGCATACATTAAGCAGGTAACGACCAAAAGAATTCACGTGACTGTCTTTAGAAATTCTGCATAAATAATCATTCTGCACAGTTGATGTCTCCAACGTATCACAACCACTCGGAGTACATAGATCACTAATTGGATCAACATTTCTGTAGTTCAGGGTACCCGTGCGAGCATTCAGATCACCGCATACAATTACAGGACAATCACCAAATTCCTTAAACAACTCTAACAAACAATCTTCTAACATCGAAATACCATTATATATATCTGTCTCTTCATAGTATTTGGAACTTTCGGGTGGAATGTATGCTCCAATAAGGAGGCAGTCAGATGCAGTACCCAGAAGTACACGCGACAACTTTACCACAATAATGTTGTCAAATTCGACATGTATTCTCACAATGAATGGCACAAACTCCTTCTTCACCAGCAGAGCTACACCACCAGACAAACGTCCATGTACACTGTCGGAAATCTTAACACCAGGGCACACAAACACAGCATGAGAACAAAATACAGTATCGGGGATAGTTTCGGTAAACGTTTCTACTAAAAGAATAAAATCGTAATCATTTATCAGAAACGACATGTCAAGCTCATTTGTAATACGCCAAAGACCCTCAACATTAAATGAAGCGAAAGAAATACTGCAGCGCGAGGGCTGGGGTACATTACCGTCAACAACAGTGCCGGATTTTAAAACTGTCTCTGCAGTTCCGTCACGCACTCGATCGCCGTGCACCGGATCCTGGTCTGACCCTCATTTTGCACCCTTCACTTCATCATTACAGTTGCTGAGTGAGTCCGAGCCAGCTGTCTCACCTGCACCCTGGACGAACAATCTCTTCCACTGATTGTTCAGCTCCCCAGGCCTGCGGTCTGGTGCAGTGGTCGCTCGGCTCCTCAGCTGCCTAGGAGAGTGCAACGACTGAGCGGCCTCTGACTGGCGTGCACCCCTCATGCGAGTCCCCCTTCCCCTCCCTGCTGAAGCAGCCGACCCAGCACTACTCCCCGCACTGATGGGAGAACCACGTCCAAATCCACACAAGGGGGTGGTGGGTACAGGGTCATTGTTCACAGCACTTCCATCCGTCCCCTCCCTTCTTTTACTTCTCGTCTCTCCCTCCACCTCTCTGTCCTGCTCCCCCATTCCCTCACACATCCCCTCACTCACCACTTCACCACCTCTGGGGGGTACAGGAACTGTCACTGGACCTGCAGCATCGTTGCCTTGTCCGCCAACTTGTTCGTCCTCCACTGGATCGTTGACGTTCATCTCGTCGTCGCTTTGATTCAAGTGACGCCCTGCAGATGGAGGAAACGGGCTGTCCTGACGAGAAGCCCCGCCCGCTGTCTCTGAGACTCCGTCCTCTCTCGCTCTCCGCCTCCTCTCCCGCTCTGCACTGTTCAGCACCATCTCTCTCTCCCTCTCCCGGCCGTCACTGTTGTTGAAGTGATATTGTTCTCTGCCCACCTGCCCAGCATACTGACGCTGTCGATGTTGCTGGTCCCTACGGTAGCGGTCATCGACAGGCAGCACCCGGCCGTCCTTCAGGTACCAGCGTCTCCCCTGGGTCTTTAAACGGTCGGCCTCGTCACGCTGTGTCGGGGTGAGGTCTGGCCCCACCTTGATGCCCTTGTCCCGCGCCATCGCCTGTCTGCCATTCCTGTCGGACATGACTGACATGGTGGTCTGCAGTCGCCTGAACGTGACGATCACTGGTCTGATGCTGCTGTTGCTCCGTCTGCCCACTCGTACAGCGTCCACCACGTCCTCCTGGTGTAGAGACTGGTCACCAACATAACTGTTCAGAGTGTCCAGCACTTTGGTCAATAGCAATGCCGACGACTCACCTACTTCTTCCCTCAGACCCATGATCTTAAGGTTTTTCCGTCTCATGTCGGATTGCACCCGATCCAGTTCCCGCTGTAATCTTGTTGCTTGCTCTTCCGAGTGTACCAGTCTTTCGTGAAGCGATCTGATGTTGCTGGTATTTTGCTGTACAGAACGCGTCACCCACGCCATATGTTGTTTGATCTCGTACATGTCCTGACACAGTGCACTATGGTTGGCTGCGATCCGACGCTGAGTATCAGCATTCTGTTGGTGGTTACCATTTAATGCTGACAACACTGACTGCATCTGATATGAAAGTCTGTCCATTTCTTCCGAAGGGCCAGGATTCTGTTCGACATCACCCGCGCAACGTAACAGTACACCACACAAAAACAGCAACAAGATGTCCGATGGCCGTAGCGACACAGGAATTTTCAGAGTCCTGATGAGACAAGAAGTTCTCCATGTTCTTCGAACCATAAAGGCGATAAAAATAAAAACAAAAAGGCCTATGCTTGCCCTATACTGTTGTGTTTCGCAAGGCATTTTGTGCCAAGCGAAACAAAATTTGCCTTCAACCTCGCAAGTTTTGTGAGTACAGTTTTCCGCAATCAGAGCTCCGCACAAACACGTCCGACCAGGTCGACGGCTCGATGTGAACTCCCACAGATGTGAGTACAGATCAGGTGAAGGACAGTCACAGATGTGAGTACAGATCAGGTGAAGGACAGTCACAGATGTGAGTACAAATCAGTATCAGTATCAGTGGCTCATGGAGGCGTCACTGCGTTCGGACAAATCCATATAAGCAACACCACATCTGCCAAACAGATGCCTGACCAGCAGCGTAACCTAACACGCTTAGTCAGGCATTGAGAAAAAAAATAGATTTTTTTTTTTTTTTCATAAAATGAAAATAAAATAAAACAGATCAAGTGAAGGACAGTCGGAGACGTGAATACAGATCAGGCGAAGGACATTCACAGATGTGAGTACAGATCAGGTCAAGGACAGTCAGAGATGTGAGTACAGATCAGGGGTAGGACTGTCACAGATTTGACTACACATCAGATGAAGGACTGTCACAGATGTGAGTACAGATTAGTTAAGGACAGTCACAGATGTGAGTACAGATCAGGTGAAGGACCGTCACAGATGTGAGCACAGATCAGGTTAAGGAGTCATAGATGTGAGAAGACACCAGGTTAAGGACATTCAGAGATGAGAGTACAGATCAGGTGAATGACTGTCACAGATGTGATTACAGATCAGGTGAAGAACAGTCACAGATAAGAGTACAGATCAGGTGGAGGATAGTCACAGTTGTGAGTACAGATCAGGTTAATAAGGACAGTCAGATATGTGTGTACAGATCAGGTTAAGGACAGACATGCGAGTACAGATCAGGTACAGGACAGTCAGAGATGTGAGTACACATCAGTTGAAGGACAGAGATGTAAGAACAGATCAGGTTAAGAACAGAGATGTGAATACAGATCAGGTTATTGAAATTCAGAGATGTGAGTACAGATCAGGTTAATGACAGTGACGTGAGTACGGATCAGGTTAAGGACAGTAAGTGATGTGAGTACAGATCAGGGAAAGGACAGAGATTTGAGTACAGATCAGGTGAAGGACACGCAGGGATGTGAGTAGAGATCAGGTTAAGGACAGTCAGAAATGTGAGTAGAGATCAGGTGAAGGACAGAGATGCGAATACAGATCAGGTTAAGGACTGCTACAGAAGTGAGTACAGATCAGGCGAAGGACAGTCAGAGACGTGAGTATAGATCAGGTGAATGACAGTCACTGATGAGAGTACAGATCAGGGGTAGGACTGTCACAGATTTGACTACACATCAGATGAATCGACTATCACAGATGTGAATACAGATCAGGTAAGGACAGTCAGAGACGTTAGTACTGATCAGGTGAAGGACCGTCACAGATGTGAGTACAGATCAGGTTAAGGAGTCATAGATGTGAGAAGACACCAGGTGAAGGACAGTCAGAGATGTGAATACAGATCAGGTTAAGGACATTCAGAGATAAGAGTACAGATCAGGTGAATGACTGTCACAGATGTGATTACAGATCACAGGATTACAGATTACAGGATGCTCATGAATCTATCTGTGAATGTGCAGATGGCTGAATAGTCCAATCTGCGCACGAAATGTTCGCTGACAGTTGGGGCAGACAAAGACAGGCATATCATTGTCAGGGAGCTTGTTTGCCCGTGACTTTCTGGCCTTCCTCTTCTGAACAGCTGCAGCAGTCCTGTTGGCCTCGCACAACTTGGCGCCTTTGTGCACAGCAGCGCGCCATCTGTCACGGTCCACTGCAGATTCCTCCCAGGAGTCAGGGTTGATATCAAACGCTTTCAGAGAGACTTTCAGAGTTTCTCTGAAGCGCTTCTTCTGACCTCCGTGTGATCTCTTCCCTTGCTGCAGCTCGCCATAGAAGAGCCTTTTGGGCAGCCGATGGTCTGGCATGCGCGCCACGTGTCCAGCCCAGCGAAGCTGAGACTGCATCAGGATGGTAAAGATGCTGGGAAGGGTGGCTTTTGCGAGCACCTCTGTGTCTGGGGTCCTGTCTTGCCACTTGATGTTCAGTAGCTTCCTGAGACATGTTGTGTGGAAGTGGTTCAGCTTCTTGGCATGTCGTTGGTACACTGTCCAAGTTTCGCAGGCGTACAGTTGTGTAGGGAGAACTACTGCTCTGTAGACCTTTAGCTTGGTCTCAAGACTAATGCCTCTTCTGTTCCAGACATTTGCATTGAGTCTACCAAAAGTTGCGCTTGCTCTTGCAATCCAGACGTTCACTTCATCGTCGATGGTCGCATTTCTTGACAGTGTGCTGCGAAGGTATGTGAACCACTCCACCGCACTGAGTCTCTGACCGTTGACTGTGATGTTGGGCTCAACATAGGGTTTCCCTGGGGCTGGCTGATGGAGAACTTCAGTTTTCCTCGTGCTGATGGTAAGGCCGAAGTTCCTGCTGGCAGTGGCAAACTTGTTGACGCTGAGTTGCATGTCAGCTTCAGATCCAGCGTTGAGGGCACAATCATCAGCAAACAAAAAGTCTCTGATGATGTCTGTCATGACCTTCGTTTTTGCTTGAAGCCTTCTGAGGTTAAACAGCTTGCCATCTGTTCGGTACTTTAGGCCGATTCCAACATCGCCATCTCCGAAGGCATCAGTAAGCATTGCAGAGAACATGAGGCTGAACAGCGTTGGAGCCAGGATGCAGCCTTGCTTGACACCATTTGTGACAGCAAAAGGAGCAGATGTTTCACCATTGTCCTGGACTCGAGCCTGCATGCCTTCATGGAATTGGCTTACCAAGGAAATAAATTTCCGAGGGCATCCGTACTTGGCCATGATCTTCCACAGTCCCTCTCTACTCACGGTGTCGAAGGCCTTAGTGAAGTCGACATAGGTGGAGAACAGATCAGCATTTGACATAGGTGGAGAACAGATCAGCATTTTGCTCCTGACATTTCTCTTGCAGCTGCCTTGCAGCAAACACCATGTCGGTGGTTCCGCGCTCTTTCCGGAATCCACATTGGCTCTCAGGCAAATGACCTTGGTCAAGGTGTGCTGTGAGGCGGTTTAGTAGGATCCTGGCAAGTATCTTGCCTGCGATGGAGAACAAGGAAATGCCCCGATGGTTATCACAGGCTTGTGGGTTCCCCTTTCGCTTGTACAAGTGAATGATAGATGCATCTTTTAAATCCTGGGGGATCGTCTCTTCTTTCCACATGAGTGAGTACAGCTGATGGAGCTTCTCAGTCAGCACAGTGCCTCCATCCTTGTAGATATCTGCTGGTATGGAGTCTGAGCCAGGTGCTTTGCCACTGGATAGCAGACGGATTGCTTTCTGGGTCTCAAGAAGTGTTGGCGGATCGTCCAGTGCTTCGTTGATGGGGACTTGTGGGAGACGGTCTATGGCTTCATCATTTATGGAGGAAGGGCGACTTAAGACACTGTTGAAGTGCTCAGCCCAGCGTTCGAGAATTTTCTCTTCTCGGTGATCAAGGTATTCCCATCTGCACTGAGGAGGGGGGATGATCCTGAGGATGTGGGGCCGTAGACTACTTTTAAGGCATCATAGAACCTCTTCATTTCGTGCCTGTCAGCATATCCCTGGATCTCATCAGCTTTGTCACTCAGCCACTTATCCTGCATCTGGCGTAACTTTTGCTGAACAGTCCTGCGGATTGTACGCATCCTTTTTTGATGTGGACTTTGGGTTGCTCAGGTAGGCTTGATGCAGACGGCGTTTCACATCCAGAAGCTGCTTGATTTCATCACAGTTTTCATCAAACCAGTCTTTGTGCTTTCTGGTCATGGGTCTCTGAAGCTGTACAATAGATCAGCTCACGCAGGGTCCTCCAGTCAGACTCCACATTCTGGTTGTCCAGACAGGCGGATTCCAGACGATCTTCCAGCAGCTCCACAAAGAACTGTTTGATGGTGGTGTTTTTCAGCTTCGCGATGTTGAGCCGTTTTGGAGCCTTCTGGCCTTGGGGGCGTCTCTTGGGCTGGATTCGAATATTCAGCTTCGAGACTACAAGGCGATGGTCTGTCCAACACTTGGCGCCGCACATGGTCTTTGTTATACGTACATCTTGCCTATCCCTTTTCCTGACGATGACATAATCGATGAGATGCCAATGCTTTGAGCGAGGGTGCATCCATGACGTCCTGTTACGGGTGGGGAGGCAGAAAAAAAACTGTGTTGGTTATCAGCAGTTCGTGCTCTGCACAGGTCTGAAGCAAAAGCAATCCATTTGGGTTGCAGTGGCCCACACCGTGCTTTCCAATCACTCCATCCCAGGAGATGTAGTCAGAGCCAACTCTAGCATTGAAGTCCCCAAGAATGATGAGCTTGTCTGCTTTAGGGATAGCAGCAATGACAGAGTGAAGGTCCTCGTAGAACTTCGCCTTCACTTCATCCGGGTAGGTCAAGGTTGGGGCGTAGGCACTGACAATGGTGAGGTGCTTCTGGCCAGATGCCAGTGGGAGTTTCATGGTCATAAGCCTATCGTTGACTCCCTTTGGGATTCCAGCTAGCTTGCTGACAAGTGCTGTTTTTACTGCAAAACCAACGCCAGCCTCACGTCGCTCTTCGCTTCCTCGTCCACTCCAGAAGAAGGTGTAACCAGATCCCCGTTCACTGAGCTCGCCTTCGCCTGCAAGCAGAGTCTCACTCAAGGCTGCGATGTCAATGTTGTATCTGGCGAGTTCGATGCAACTAGTGCCGTTCTCCTTTGGGGTCTGTCCGCGTTATCTCTGTCCAGGAGAGTCCTTATGTTCCAAGCACCAATGGTGAGAGGAACGATCCTTGTTTTTTTCTTTTCTTTCTTTTTGTTTCGACCGCTGATGTAGGGTCCCCGCCAGCCGCGGTATGCTGGCCAGGGTGATATGGAGCAGGCAATTTTTAGGGCACCTTTTCTAGCCCCTTCCTCATGCCAGGGAGGTGAGCAGTGCATTCCTAAAGAGGGCTGCTCAGACGCTCAGACGGCTGCCGAGCTCCATCGCTGCTCCTGTCGACGAAGAACGACCCTATGGCCTGAGCCGCCTGCGTGCAGGTCTGCGGCTGCGACTGCCAGTGTACCCACACCTGTCGTTTCGTCGCTCGCCTGTCGCCACAGGACTTGGGGGTGATGAAATGATGAAGGATGAAAGGTCATTAAGGATGACTGATGACTTGCGCGATGAGTTTGTTTAAAGTGAAGTGGAGTTGCGCAACATCGACCTCCCTCTCTTGTCCGGGTTCACCAATTTCCAGTGGCAAGACTAAGTTGAGACGACTGGAGGATGAGCACGGATGCAGTGGATGACCAAGATATCCTTTCGGTGTCTCATCTTGTTCTCTGCACTCCACAGTGCGTTGCTGTAACCGCCTTCCTCTCCGTTGAACCGATAGGTTTTTGCCGGATCCAGACTTCACATGCATGGGTAGACACACCCCGGGGGCCAACTGCGTGTGGCATGCACACAGCACGGTGGAGCTAGATGGCCGTCAGGTGGCTCTCCTGAGCCAACGCCCCTTTATGGATCTCCATAAGGGTGTCTAGCCACCCGCCTCACCAGTCCCGGAAGGGAGCGGTGGGAATGCCGGTTTAGTCGCCGGCAATCCGACCCTGAACAGGTTGTACTGGATTACAGGTTACCAGTAGCAGATCTAATGACCTGACCTGACCTTCCAGAGATGCGACTACAGATCAGGTGAAGGACAGTCAGAGATGTGAGTACATATCAGGTGAAGGATAGTCAGAGATGTGAGTACAGATCAGGTTAAGGACAGAGATGTGAGTACAGATCAGGTGAAGGACAGTCACAGATGCGACTACAGATCAGGTGAAGGACAGTCAGAGACGTGAATACAGATCCGGTGAAGGACTGTCACAGATGTGAATACAGATCATGTTAAGGACATTCAGAGGTGTGAGTACAGATCAGGTGAAGGACAGTCAGAGATGTGAGTACAGATCAGGTGAAGGACAGTCACAGATGTGAGTACAGATCAGGTGAAGGATAGTCACAGATGTGAGTACAGATCAGGTGAAGGACAGTCAGAGATGTGAGTACAGATCAGGTAAAGGACAGTCACAGATGTGAGTACAGATCAGGTGAAGGACAGTGGTTTGAGTACAGATCAGGTTAAGGACAGTGGTTTGAGTACAGATCAGGTTAACGTCACTCAGAGACGTGAGTACAGATCATGTGAAGGACAGTCACAGATGTGAGTACAGATCAGGTGAAGGACAGTCACAGATGTGAGTACAGATCAGGTGAAGGACAGTCACAGATGTGAGTACAGATCAGGTTAAGGACAGTCAGAGGAAAGAGGCACAGGTGGTTGATGGCAGAACATACGTCTAGAGTGGGGAGGGGGGGGGGTGAGGATGGGGGGAAGGAAGCAGTAACAGTAGTAACAAGTGACAACAATGTCAACAGCAATAACATTAACAACAATAACGGAAATAAAGACGTCGAGTGAAACTAAGTTACTTCTGCCACTCTCTCCTTTCACCACTACCATCATTACTACTCAACAAATCAAAACTGCATCTGCCATAACTCGTGTTGTGCTGCTGTCTCAGGTTCGTGTGTGTGTGTGTGTGTGTGTGTGTGTGTGTGTGTGTGTGTGTGTGTGTGTGTTAGTGTGTGTGTGTGTGTGTGTGTGTGTGTGTGATCGAGCGTGCGTAGGTGCGTGTGTGTGTGTGTGTGTGTGTGTGTGTGTGTGTGTGTGTGTGTGTTAGTGTGTGTGTGTGTGTGTGTGTGTGTGATCGAGCGTGCGTAGGTGCGTGTGTGTGTGTGTGTGAGGCGCGCGCGTATGTGTGTGTGTGTGTGAGGCGCGCGCGCGCGCGCGCGCGTGTGTGTGTGTGTGTGTGTGTGTGTGTGAGCGAGCGAGCTAGCTAGCAAGAGAGAGAGAGAGATAGGAGCACACAGAGAGAGTAGACTGAGCTGAGCAGAGATCCTCACCCCATGAAACTAGTAAATGTCTGTGGCTTTTTGCCTCAGTCCGTTTTTCTGTCTGTCTGTCAGTTGGTCTGTTTGTCTGTCTTTCTGTATTTCTCTCTCTGTCCTCCCTTTCTTTCACCCCCCCTACCCCCCACCATCCTTTTCTTTCTCCTTCCATACCCGTCAATTGATCTCAACCCATTAGAACACACTGATCGTGTTGGACACGTACGGCACACACACACACACACACACACACACACACACACACACACACACACACTGACACACACACACACACCATACCTTCATATACCTACATACACACACATGTGCACAATTAGACGTTGGCATGCAGACATACGTTTTGCGCGAATGAGTATTGGTGCGGTCCCCTGACCGACTGTCCCTTCCCTAACTCCCACGGCTACACACAAGTACTCAAGGACGCGTGCACATTCACAGACAGACAGACAGACAGACAGACAGACAGACAGACAGACACACACACACACACACACACATATATATATATATATACGCGCGCGAGCGCGCTTATTTTTCTTATTCATTTTGCCTATGTACCATTCTTTTCTCCCTTTTAAACTCCTCTTTCAAGGCTTTCTCACATCTCTGTCTGTCTGTCTGTCTGTCTCTCTTTCTCTACAAACTGCGAAGAAAAGAATTCCACATTCCCAATATAAAACTAACAGACAGTTCTGACAGCAGAGAAAAGAAAGAAGAGAGTGGTGGGGTGAAGCGGAGCTGGACAGCACGGGTATTCCTCTCCATTCTGTGGGCCTTCTTTTATTTCTGCACCACTTTTCCTTGCCCCCTCCCTCCCCCACCCACTTACCCCCCCCCCTTCCCCCATCCCTTCGCCATGACCCCGCCCCCTCATAACACCACTCTGATGCTTTCCGTTTCTCTGAGCGACAGAGCAACTTGGTGCCTAACTGGAACCGTGGGAACAAACGCGGTACGCCTTGCAGGTATATGGAGTGGTGTGGTACTAGAGAACTACGTACGGTCTTCAGTAGTACAGGTACCGGCAGAGTACCCATGTGTGTGTGTGTTTGTGTGTGGAGAGAGGGGGGGAAAAGAGAAAAGTCATTTCACCTTGCCAGGTGGCACTACTGCTGAATAGTTTAGGGTCAGAAAGCTCTTTGGGTGAATCCCCCCCACCACCACTCCATCCCTCCACAACACAGATTTTCTGGAATGTGAGAGTGCTGCTTCTCCCTTTCAGCCCTGCCTCCCCCTTTCCGAGGCCTCCCCCCTCCCCCTTTCCGAGGCCTCCCCCCCTCCCCCTTTCCGAGGCCTCTCCCCCTCCCCCTTTCCGAGGCCTCCCCCCCTCCCCCTTTCCGAGGCCTCTCCCCCTCCCCCTTTCCGAGGTCTCTCCCCCTCCCCCTTTCCGAGGCCTCTCCCCCTCCCCCTTTCCGAGGCCTCCCCCCCTCCCCCTTTCCGCGGTCTCTCCCCCTCCCCCTTTCCGAGGCCTCCCCCCCTCCCCCTTTCCGAGGCCTCTCCCCCTCCCCCTTTCCGAGGCCTCTCCCCCTTCCCCTTCACACCCTTTCTCATACTGATTTGTGAGCCATCTCGGCCCACACAAACAACACACATGTACATACAGCACACATACACATTCGCAGATGAGACACACTCGCTCACAAACACAAGCACGTACACAGACACATACACGTGCGCGTGCGCACACAGACACACACACATACACACACGCGCGCGCGCGCACACACACACACGCACGCTGAAATGCACACACGGACAAGGCATTTTTTCATTGAAACCAAACTCAACTATTCCATTCTATCTAACTTCCTTTCCAACCAGTGTAGGAGCGAAATGCACTATCAGCCCTGGCTGAAGGAACTACTTACCCACACCACCTCTCTCCATCTCTCCCCTCCCTTCCCTCTTTCTTTCTTTCTCTGTCTGTCTGTCTGTCTCTCTCTCTCTGTCTGTCTCTCCCTCTTTCTCCTACCCTGCCAATAAAGGAGAGAAGAGTGATGAGTTGGCCGAAGAACAAACAGATCCAGCAGCAGCTCAGAAAGCTCTGATTACCACTATGAATGATTTCTCTCCCTTGTGTGGGTTCCCTCCCTTCGTCGCGGCCTCGACATCCGCTCCCCTCTCCCCCACTTCCTGCTTCCCCTTCCAATCCTTACCTCCCACCTTTATCCTAACACCTCCCTTACCTCCCACCCCTCATCCTAACACCTCCCTTACCTCCCACCCCTCATCCTAACACCTCCCTGACCACCCTTACCCCCACCTCTCGTCCTAACACCTCCCTTATCTCCCACCCTTCTCATCCAAATACCTCCCTTACCACTGACCACCCTTACCCCCACCTCTCGTCCTAACACCTCCCTTATCTCCCACCCTTCTCATCCAAATAACTCCCATACCACTGACCACCCTTACCCCCACCTCTCGTCCTAACACCTCCCTTATCTCCCACCCTTCTCATCCTAATAACTCCCTTACCACTGACTTCCCTTACCCCCACCTCTCGTCCTAACACCTCCCTTATCTCCAACCCTTCTCATCCTAATACCTCCCTTACCACTGACCACCCTTACCCCCACCTCTCGTCCTAACACCTCCCTTATCTCCAACCCTTCTCATCCTAATACCTCCCTTACCACTGACCACCCTTACCCCCACCTCTCGTCCTAACACCTCCCTTATCTCCCACTCCTCATCCTAATACCTCCCTTACCACTGACCACCCTTACCCCCACCTCTCGTCCTAACACCTCCCTTACCTCCCACCCTTCTCATCCTAATAACTCCCTTACCACTGACTTCCCTTACCCCCACCTCTCGTCCTAACACCTCCCTTACCTCCCACCCCCTCATCCTAATACCTCCCTTACCACTGACCACCCTTACCCCCACCTCTCGTCCTAACACCTCCCTTATCTCCCACTCCTCATCCTAATACCTCCCTTACCACTGACCACCCTTACCCCCACCTCTCGTCCTAACACCTCCCTTATCTCCCACCCTTCTCATCCTAATAACTCCCTTACCACTGACTTCCCTTACCCCCACCTCTCGTCCTAACACCTCCCTTATCTCCAACCCTTCTCATCCTAATACCTCCCTTACCACTGACCACCCTTACCCCCACCTCTCGTCCTAACACCTCCCTTATCTCCCACTCCTCATCCTAATACCTCCCTTACCACTGACCACCCTTACCCCCACCTCTCGTCCTAACACCTCCCTTACCTCCCACCCTTCTCATCCTAATAACTCCCTTACCACTGACTTCCCTTACCCCCACCTCTCGTCCTAACACCTCCCTTACCTCCCACCCCCTCATCCTAATACCTCCCTTACCACTGACCACCCTTACCCCCACCTCTCGTCCTAACACCTCCCTTATCTCCCACTCCTCATCCTAATACCTCCCTTACCACTGACCACCCTTACCCCCACCTCTCGTCCTAACACCTACCTTACCTCCCACCCCCTCATCCTAATACCTCCCTTACCACTGACCACCCTTACCCCCACCTCTCGTCCTAACACCTCCCTTATCTCCCACTCCTCATCCTAATAACTCCCTTACCACTGACCACCCTTACCCCCACCTCTCGTCCTAACACCTCCCTTACCTCCCACCCTTCTCATCCTAATAACTCCCTTACCACTGACCACCCTTACCCCCACCTCTCGTCCTAACACCTACCTTACCTCCCACTCCTCATCCTAACACCCCCACCCCGCACCTCCGTCCCCTTTCCCGGACGGTCCCTCTCGCCAACGAAGCCATGTGTTAATCAAGGCTTGTGGACATCAAACACTTGGTCTCCTGGTGATTCGTTGTTTCCTTGTGACTGTTTGCCTGGGTGCCCTGGTCAGTTCTTTGAGACGTTTTACAGAACGGCGACGAAACAAGGGTAGCCTTGAGCTCGTTGGTGTGCAGTGAGCAGTGCTCACTCCACCCACCCACTCCACTACCTCCCCCACACCCCCCATTCCTTTCAACCCCCATCCCCAAGCCCCCTCGTCCCCCCCCCCCTCCGGCCCCCACGCTCCAAATAAACCGGTGTCCCCTTTCAGCTTTGTAAACGGTTATCACTGCGCTGGCGTGCTTGAACTCCTGATGTTTTGTCACCTTGATTATTATCAGTCACACTGTTCTGAACAGAATTCACCCCCTCCAACACCACAACCTTCACCAAACCAAGATGCAAGCCCTGAACAACTCGACCTCAAGTTCGTCAGCCAACAGGTCGTTAAACTCAACTTCACAGTTGTGAATTGTTCGTCAGTGTGGCACCCCAGTAACTCTTCTCGGAATTAATGGTGAATAAGCTTATAGTTTATTCTGTGCCACTCTGGGTTTTTTTTATGTCCTCTTTGTCTTCCCGCTTTTTTTGTGTGTATTCACCTGCATTTTCGAAAGGAAACTGTCTTTATCCCTTTGCATTCCTTGATATGTTTGCCAGATCAATTTCAATTTACCCAATATGTATGTATGTATGTATGCATGTATGAATGTATGTCCCTCTCTCATATGTGTGTGTGTGTGTGTGTGTGTGTGTGTGTGTGTGTGTGTGTGTGTGTGTTGGACGCAGGACTGAATGGAACAGTATGTTGTTGCTAAATTACGTTTTTACCACCCACACCACCCCTCCCTTCCTCTCACTCTATTTCTGCACGATACCTCTAAAAGCGATTATACCTATACCTATTTAGATTGCTTCTGAGTGAACTTTAACAGCAGAAGCGTACATTTGGATACTATGCTCTCATCAGTCACATCATCATGGCTTACAGTAACATCCACGAACGTGGTTAAGTCCATACGAATGGACGCGATTCACGTTTGTTTTCACTGTACTGCGTGTAGTTTGTTGCTTCATGTGTTCTCTGTTTGTGCCCCCCTCTCATCATGTACATGGTGTTTGGTGGTGTTCCTTTGTATTGATATGTTTCTTTTACCTGGAAACAAACTGTCGTAATTGAAGGGAGGGGAGCAGACTCTGGTTTCAACACCAACTGAGGAGACCACGGCACAAAAAGCCTTGGTTACGTTCTCACACTGAGTGTATCTATGGGGACTGAGGGTCAGACAGACAAGTAGTAAAAAAAAGGTGAACACTGATTTTTTTTATACACATGTTCTGTTTGCGGACGCGCTCTCGTGTAAAACAGCTTGTTTGATGAAAGAGAGGTGAGGGTCGAGAGAGAGAGAGAGAGAGAGAGAGAGAGACAGACAGTGAGAGAGACACAGAAAGAGAGAGAGAGAAAGACAGAGAGAGAGTGAGAGAGAGAGAGAGAGAGAGAGAGACCCAGCTCAGGCGAGGTCAAGAACCTGATATGACTGAAGCTTGGGAAGTGAAATGTTTAACAAGGAAATTGATAATTACTTTCCGCTCCGAGAACATACACACACCTTCAGCCCAGCCCTACTTCAGCCAGACACAGCAGGTGAATGAACGGTGCAGAGAATTGACTTGTTCAGGTTACTCCAAAATACACACACACACACACACAGATAACGCTCAAGTGAGTTCTATTCGACATAATAGCTGCATTCATCACGTGCAGCTGCTGTCAACAAGAGCGGTGCGGAAAGACCAGTCAGCCACACTATTGTATAACCTTACAGCTGGGCGGATGGAAAAGATTCAACAAAGTGGTGCAGGCTTTCCGGAATGTATACAGTTCAAGCGGATGCCTGGTGATGGGGTTTAGCGATAATCCCAAGCACTCCGTTAGGCCTGTTGAAACTGCTTGTTGAAAGAGAAATAACCATTTGTATACAGTGCAGATTCATCTCAGTCTTGTCATTTGGCTTGAAGAAACTAAATCTTTGCTCGTGATTTGTTCCGTTCGTAAAATTTTTGTTTTCTGATCAGTTCTTCAGTGTTCAGAGTTGTCTAATTGTCAGTATTAAAGTGAAAATGAAATTGTGGTGGTTCGCTCTCATCAGAGACAGAAGTTGAAGAGGTTACTGAAAAACATCTGTCATGACAATAAAATGCCTCCATTTTCATCTGTCAGTGCAGTCAATGTGTCTCCTTTCCAATGCGTCCTGTACTGTCCATTACATTGAGACATGGAATAATTGGTTTCTTGTCTGACTGACTGCGCTGCGCTGAAGACGTCAGTCCTCCTGATTCATTCACCCTCCCATCAAAAGAAAGAGACGGAAATTTGATCATATAAACTTCTCTCATGAACAGCCGCTAGAGAAAAAAGGGCGTGGGGTGGGTGGCAGATTGTCAAGTAACACAGTGGGGTGGGTGGCAGTTTCTCAAGTAACATAGTGGGGTGGGGGGCACTTTGTCAAGTGACACAGTGGGGTGGGGGGCAGTTTGTCAAGTAACACAGTGGGGTGGGGGCGGTTTGTCAAGTAACATAGTGGGGTGGGGGGCACTTTGTCAAGTGACACAGTGGGGTGGGGGGCAGTTTGTCAAGTAACACAGTGGGGTGGGGGCGGTTTGTCAAGTAACATAGTGGGGTGGGGGGCACTTTGTCAAGTGACACAGTGGGGTGGGGGGCACTTTGTCAAGTGACACAATGGGGTGGGGGGCAGTTTGTCAAGTAACATAGTGGGGTGGAGGGCAGTTTGTCAAGTAACATAGTGGGGTGGGGGGAAGTTTGTCAAGTAACACAGTGGAGTGGAGGACAGTTTGTCAAGTAACATAGTGGGGTGGAGGACAGTTTGTCAAGTAACACAGTGGGGTGGAGGACAGTTTGTCAAGTAACATAGTGGGGTGGAGGACAGTTTGTCAAGTAACACAGTGGGGTGGAGGACAGTTTGTCAAGTAACATAGTGGGGTGGAGGACAGTTTGTCAAGTAACACAGTGGGGTGGAGGACAGTTTGTCAAGTAACATGGTGGGGTGGAGGACAGTTTGTCAAGTAACACAGTGGGGGGAGGACAGTTTGTCAAGTAACACAGTGGGGTGGAGGACAGTTTGTCAAGTAACATGGTGGGGTGGAGGACAGTTTGTCAAGTAACACAGTGGGGTGGAGGACAGTTTGTCAAGTAACACAGTGGGGTGGAGGACAGTTTGTCAAGTAACATAGTGGGGTGGAGGACAGTTTGTCAAGTAACACAGTGGGGTGGAGGGCAGTTTGTCAAGTAACACAGTGGGGTGGGGTACAGCTTGTCAAGTAACATGGTGGGGTGGAGGACAGTTTGTCAAGTAACATGGTGGGGTGGAGGACAGTTTGTCAAGTAACATGGTGGGGTGGAGGACAGAAGCGAGTGTCCACGGGTCCAGTCCCACAGACGGACCGGGAGTTGTTTTTTTTACTCCCCAACTCCACAACACATTGAGTGGGTGTTGGGCATTCGGATGAGATGACATACCCATGTCCCGTGCACTGCATGTCCATGGCCTCCGTAAACGAACCCCCTGCAATGTGTTGGCCTGCGCAAAATTCTTGGGGAGTGGCACTGCACTGCGGTGACGCGCTCTTCCTTTCAGTGGAAAGAACCGGGATTTCACACAGAGAAGTCTGTTGTGACACAAAATAATGCGACACAATACATTACAATACAATGCAACACAACACAACACAACACAATACAATACAATACAGTAGTGCCCATCACATGATGTACAGTCTCTCTATCCAGTTGTCAGAGTGCAGCTACCCCCAGCAGGAATGCCAGGTGGAGTAGAAAGGGAGCGGAAGTGGGTGGGGGGTGAACTAGATGGAAAACATAAAGGTGATTGAACCTGAAGTGCAGAACGGTCAGATCAGATCAGATCAGAACGGGAACAGGGAGACACAATGACAGAACTCAGTGTGCTGTATTCAAAGAGAGAGAGAGAGAGAAGGGATATGATAACAAGGGTGTAGAAGAGAAGAATGATTATAATTATAAAAATACAGCAGTACGAATTTATGATGCAGAAATTGCAGATGGTGGTGATAATATTAATAACGGAAAGAACGAAAGGCGACTGGCACCTCTTTACGTGTGGAGTAGTGTACGTTTTTAGTTTTCATTGTTTGTGTTGTGTTATTTCAAGTGGTGGAGTTTATTTCTGTTGTGTTATTTCAAGTAATGGTGTTCATTTCTGTTGTGTTATTTCAAGTGGTGGAGTTCATTTCATTGTTTGTGTTGTGTTATTTCAAGTGGTGGAGTTCATTTCTGTTGTGTTATTTCAAGTGGTGGAGTTCATTTCTGTTGTGTTATTTCAAGTGGTGGAGTTTATTTCTGTTGTGTTATTTCAAGTAATGGTGTTCATTTCTGTTGTGTTATTTCAAGTGGTGGAGTTCATTTCATTGTTTGTGTTGTGTTATTTCAAGTGGTGGAGTTCATTTCATTGTTTGTGTTGTGCTATTTCAAGTGGTGGAGTTCATTTCATTGTTTGTGTTGTGTTATTTCAAGTGGTGGAGTTCATTTCATTGTTTGTGTTGTGTTATTTCAAGTGGTGGAGTTTATTTCTGTTGTGTTATTTCAAGTAATGGTGTTCATTTCTGTTGTGTTATTTCAAGTGGTGGAGTTCATTTCATTGTTTGTGTTGTGTTATTTCAAGTGGTGGAGTTCATTTCTGTTGTGTTATTTCAAGTGGTGGAGTTCATTTCGTTGTGTTATTTCAAGTGGTGGAGTTCATTTCGTTGTGTTATTTCAAGTGGTGGAGTTCATTTCGGAGAAGAAGATGCTCTTGATCAGACGGCTTCATCAGGTGACGTTCTATTTTGGTCCATGCTTCCACATCAACGAAGTTCTTGGCGACTTAAAAAAAAACAGAATCATAACAGCACCACAGCCTGTTATCACTTGTATCTAACCTTGAGATTTCACTGCCTGTTGTGTGCCAGAAAGAGGAGGGGTAGGGGGTGGGTGTAGGTGTTAGTATGGAAGATGAAAGTGTTTGAGTGCAAGCGCAAGATTGTGTGTGGGGAGATAGAGAGAGAAATAGAGGTGTTGAGTAGGTCAGCGAAGATGTGGTTGAGTGCAAGCGGGCGCACACCAACCTCCCCTCTCTCTCTCTCTCTATATATATATATATATATTGTGTGTGTGTGTGTGTGTGTGTGTGTTCGTCAGTGAGTGTGTATGGTACATCGTGGGGACGGATGGGGAGGGAGGGGAAGGTAGAATAATTGTGAATGCGTGTGTGTGTATTTATTGTGTGAGCACATGTTTGAGCAGACTGACTGACCAGGCCATGGGATCGAGGGGTATGGGGAGGAAGTCAGAGAAAGGAGTAAGCGGGGTGGTAGGCAGGTGTGTATACACTGAGAGGTGGGGTGGTAACTGTAGCAGTGCATGCTGTGCACATGCACGCATTGCAGAGAAAAAGAAGTCGATGTAGGGACTGATCCACCTCAGCTTCACCTCAAGCCCAGTTACCCTGTTTACGAGTGAAGCGCACCAACCCCCATGTGTTCAACCTCTCCTGCCTGAAAAACGTACCGTCCAGCTTCTTCCACCACCTCACATGGCCCCCCTCCTCCCTTCCTCTCCCCTCCCTTATGCCCCCAGTAACCCCCTCCCCCCGGCCCTACCCCCCCCCCCCCGCCCACCCCCTTATCCCTGTCGATGCACAAGAAGCCGTGAGGAGCTGCCCGAAGAACAAACAGATCTTGCAGCAGCAAAGACCCTCTCGATCATGAGGGTTTCTTCTCTCTTCTCACTTTGCCCGCGTTACCCGCGCTCACCGACGAACAACAGCCAGGTGTTGCTAATTACGGTGTGTGGACATCAAACAAACTTCTGTTGGTTCATTAATTGGTTTTGACTGTTTGCCTGGACATGATCGGCTTGGTGTGATGTCTACACTGTCTAATTTGCAGTGCAACTCCATTCCCGCACTCCCACCAAACTCCCCGAGAAAAAGAAGAGTGGTTTATGTCTACGAAAGTGGCAATTACTAGCGCAGCAGAAAGAAAAAGGTCCTCCGTGTACGTATATGCTTGGTCATTTAACACGCTGGAAAAATAAGCGTTGCACCATGAACTCAGCCTGGAGAAACTTGTCCACAGCCCCAGAACAAGTGAAAAGACAATGAACTAGCAGACTGACTCGTACTAAACCAGTTCAATAAACAAGCAGACTGACTCGTACTAAACCAGTTCAATAAACAAGCAGACTGACTTGTACTAAACCAGTTCAATAAACAAGCAGACAGACTCGTACTAAACTAGTTCAATAAACAAGCAGACTGACTCGTACTAAACCAGTTCAATAAACAAGCAGACTGACTCGTACTAAACCAGTTCAATAAACAAGCAGACTGACTCGTACTAAACCAGTTCAATAAACAAGCAGACTGACTCGTACTAAACCAGTTCAATAAACAAACAGACTGACTCGTACTAAACCTGTTCAATAAACCAGCAGACTGACTCGTACTAAACCAGTTCAATAAACAGACTGACTCGTACTAAACCTGATCAATAAACCAGCAGACTGACTCGTACTAAACCAGTTCAATAAACCAGCAACTGACGCGTACTAAACCAGTTCAATAAACCAGCAACTGACTCGTACTAAACCTGTTATCTGATTTATTGCCCGGTTTGTTTTCTGTTGTTCTGTTCCTTTCTTTCGTGTTGCCATCCTTTCTGCCTTTCTCATCTTTCTACCTTTCTCATCTTTCTGCCTTTCTCATGCCTTTCTCATCTTTCTGCCTTTCTCATCTTTCTGCCTTTCTCATGCCTTTCTCATCTTTCTGCCTTTCTCATGCCTTTCTCATCTTTCTGCCTTTCTCATGCCTTTCTCATCTTTCTGCCTTTCTCATCTTTCTGCCTTTCTCATGCCTTTCTCATCTTTCTGCCTTTCTCATCTTTCTGCCTTTCTCATCTTTCTACCTTTCTCATCTTTCTGCCGTTCTCATCTTTCTGCCTTTCTCATCTTTCTACCTTTCTCATCTTTCTGCCTTTCTCATGCCTTTCTCATCTTTCTGCCTTTCTCATGCCTTTCTCATCTTTCTGCCTTTCTCATCTTTCTGCCTTTCTCATCCATACACCTGCGTTTTCAAAAAGAAAAACGCTCCTTGCAGCCATTGACATGCTTGCTAGATGGCTTTACACATACTTACAGATCATGAACGTTGAGATCAACATCAGTTGTCAGTATCGCGTAGTGACATGCTGTTGAGTCCTTTGTCTTCGTTTTGTTTGTAAATGACAGAACTGGGAACTTTAACTATTTAACAGTAAAACCAGCACAGTTACTTTTCGCTCCTACAGAAATACACATCTTCAGGCCAGTGCCACTTGGCGATTTCAGTTGGCCAGCGCTCGCATAGATGAGAGGTTCAGAGAAACAAGTCTAGAAAGTTCTTCCTGATTACAGAAAAGAAGAGAAAATGAGACGCTGTAGTGAGTTCTGCTAACATGAGGTGAGAAGCATGTATCACGTGCAGCTAGTGCCAGCGATAGTCTGGGTGGATTACTGAGCCACACTGTCAAACCATACAGATCAGTTGGGTGGACTTGAAGCGAAGATGGACGATACAGATCCATTCTCAAACAACTTTGCTGTAGCAATCCCTGAAAATTATGAAATTTGATGACATCCTGAACCATTCGATATTCTAAAGAGCTCGTGCAGGCATGTTGAAGTGGCTTTGTCAAAAGAGATAAGTGTTTTGAACGCCGTGCAGATCTGAGTTATTATGGTCTTTGTTCACTTGAAGACAGAAACCTTGTCCCAAGTATCCTTCCGATTTCTTTCTTTTATTAAAAGTTTTCGATCTTTTAGTGTTTGGAGTTAGCAAATTTTCAGTTTAGAAGTAAAGGAAAATAATGGAATTATGATGATTCGGTGTCGTCAAAGACGGCAGATTAACTTTACTGACAGTTTTTTTTTTGTTTTTTGTTTTTGTTTAAGAAGAAACTGGACCCAGTTCAATCTGTATGTCCATCATATCAGTATGTTCCCTTGTGCCCTATACGTGTCCACAGCTACGAGACTGGGGATGATTGATTGGGCGAGCGACTGATCGATTGAGTGATTAAGTGATCGATTTATTCATTCATTCATTGATTTTATTGTTGCTCAGAGCCCGTCCAAACTAATGCTGGAAACACTGAAAACAAAATCTGAGACCTGCAAGACCACGCTGTGCAGAAGGCGCCAGCCATCCTGCCTCGGTTATCTCCCCCATTAAAATAAAGTGATGAAAAATTGATCGTGTAAACTTATCTCCTGCACAACGATAGACACAAAGGGGGACATACTGGCAGGTAAAGGCGGGTAGGGCAATTGGTGCCTATTCCAGTGTTTTACAACCTTACCACTTGGTCGTCATGGTGCAGGTACCTGGCCAGAACACAGACTGCATGCATGTAAAATAAAATTGAGAAACAGAAGGGCAGGGTTTTCTAACTTTCTGGAAGATGTTTATGTTTGAACCTGAAATGCAGAAAAGGAGGTGACGACAAGAAATGGGGAAAGAGGAGCAGAAAACAAGACAGCAACGGAGAAGAGAACATTTCGGTGCAGAAATTGCAGAACGCTGTTTATACTTTTAGGAAATAAGTAACTGAAAGGCCACAACGATAATAACTGCTCAGTACATCCCTGCACATCTGACGGGGGAGCAGGATTGTATGAAAAAGGGTCATCGTTCTTGCTTTTTGTTGCTGTTGCTGCCACGTTGCTTTCCTTTTGTTTTGCTCGTCTTCGGCATTTGAAACAATGTAATCACACATCTTGCCCAGGCGACATTGCTCCACCAAAAACGAAACCCAATAGACATCGTTTAACTTCTGGGTTGTGACAAAAGAGCAGCGCGTCTCGTATTCCGTGCTTCTATCACTTCTTTGTTCCAATTTGTGGTTTCACTGTTATGTGCCACATAGAGAGAGAGAGGAGAGAGGGAGGGAGGGAGAGAGGGAGAGTAGGGTTTGAGTCGTGTGTGTGGTGTGACGGGTAGGCGGAAGTGTGCGTTGAGGTGCGCGAGCATGCGTGTGTGGCGAAGGAAGAGGACAGATAATTTTTAGGGGGTGTCTGGGTGTGGGTTTGCATGTGGGTGTATGCGTACGGGCATACGAGGATAACAAGTAAATTGTACACAATGAAAAAAAAAATTGCTCAGCGTTATAGTGATGTGGTCGCTTCAAACACAGCAACAACATTTTACTCACGCAGAGATCCAATTCAGTCTCAGTTGACCAGCAGTATCCGTTCCGGTGCGTGCAGGACGGCCAGTTGTTATTCATATATTGTTGTTCAAAGCCTAGCCGACGACAGAGGCCTTAATGGAGTTTGAATTTATTAGTAATACCCCCGGTCAAATCGAAAACCAAGACCAAGACAAACATCAAACATACTACACAACGTGTGATACTGATAACGAGTCCATTACACCACACACACACACACACACACACACACACACACACACGTGTGTGTGTGTGTGTGTGTGTGTGTGTGTGTGTGTGCAGAAGACACCAACCATTCCACCTAATTTATCACCTTCAGATTTTAAATGTGAAAAAGAAAATCCACCCAGCACACATAAATAGAAGTGAAACAAATGCGATACTGGCATGTAACACAGCAAGAAGGGCAGCCAGTGCCAATCCCAATATGTACAGTCGTCAGGGTACAGCTACCCGGAAAACATAGATTGCAAATGGAAGGGGGAGGGAAGCAGGGGTGGGAAGGGAAAGCTTTTGGAAGACATACAGGTGACTGAACCAGGGATGCAGACCAGAGGTCACGAAAGGAAAAGCGAACAGGAAAACAAGAGAGCCTTGGAGAAGAAAATATAAGTCTGATGGAGAAATTCCAGATGGCAAGGATGATATTAACAACAGAAAGTCGACGCTGGCAACCTTCCAGACATGGAGGATTGTACTGAGCAAAGGTACTTACTGTCGTTGTGTCGCTGTTATTTTTGTTACTGTTGCTGCCACGTTGTTTTGTTATAGTTCATTTCGGAAAAGGAGAAGCGTTGGGTACGGTGGATGACTCGGATGGCGTTCTATTTTGGTGGATGATGCCATGATTATAAACAAAGATCCCGACGACTTTTGTTTGTTTTTTTTTTTTAGAATATATTTGTGGATGTGACGCATAACCACAGCGCATCTTCCATGTTTTTATCACTTCTGCCTGTCCTTGAGATTTCACTGCCTGTCGTGTGCCAAGGAGAGGGAGAGACAGGGTGGTTAGTACTAGGTAGGTAGAAGGTAGGCAGGTAGAAGGTAGGTAGGTAGAAGGTAGGCAGGTAGAAGGTAGGCAGGCGAAAATATGCCCGAGTGCAAACACAATATTATCTCTGTGTGTGTGTGTGTGTGTGTGTGTGTAAGAGAGTTACATTGAGAGCGGGGAGAAAGAGAAAGAGCCAGAATTGGTGTGTATCTGTGTGTGTGTGAGTGTGTGTGAGTGAGTGGAAGCGCAAGCGTGTGTGCATTCAAACGTGAGCGTAATGTGGCTGTGAGTGCTGCTTGTGCTTGAGAGAGAACAGACGGACAGTTCTGTGATGCGTGTCTGTGGATCGTGTGCACGAGGGCGCCACGTGTGTATGTGCTCGTGCATATATGTTCGTGCGTTTCTAAATATGCACACGCATGTCTGTGTGTGTTCGTGAGAGAGAGAGAGAGAGAGAGAGGAGGGGGGGGGGGGTCAAATTTCAAATGGTTTACCGTAATTCGTCCACAAGCCCATAAATAAACCACACACACACAGCACACAGAGATGAACAATACAGAGTGTCCAACATGGCATACATACGGACTTTAGTTTCACTGCAGTAAGTTATAGTGTATCTGTGTGTGTGTGTGTGTGTGTGTGTGTGTGATGTAACAATCCCGGACCTACAGCTGATGTTCACTCCTTTCAAGAGAGAGAGAGAGGGCGGGGAGTTAGGGATGAGCGAAGTTTCTGACAACGTGTGCAGAATTCTGTCTTTTGTCTTGACCGTGGTCGGATAGACGTGATGACTGGGAAGGCAGAGGAAGGAATGTGTGCGGGCAGGGGCCGTTGTTATGTATATTCTGGGGAAGGAGGATGTAGCCAAAACCATATCCACGTGATGTTGACGTACAGTATGAGCTGTGCCGTGCTGTGCTGTGCTGTGCTGTGCTGTGCTGTGCTGTGCTGTGCAGTGCTGTGCTGTGCCGTGCCGTGCTGTGCCATGCAGTGCTGTGCTGTACCGTGCTGTGCTGTGCTGTGCTGTGCCGTGCTGTGCTGTGCTGTGCCGTGCCATGCAATGCTGTGCCGTGCCGTGCTGTGCTGTGCTGTGCCGTGCCGTGCTGTGCTGTGCTGTGCTGTGCCGTGCGGCATGAAGCAGCACGTGCTTCTGGCACTGAGGGAGTCCCGGGACCACGCGCACCGGCATGAAGCAGCGATCGGCAGAAACAGCTCCGTCTGCCAACAAAACAACTTACATCACACCGCACCACACGCTTCGTAGACTGCAGGGGGTAGGGTGGTGGTGGTGATGGGGGTGGATGCTTTGCAAGGGGCAAGGACAGGAAGGGTGGAGGTGGATGTGTGTTGTGGGGTGTTTTCAGTGGGGGTGATGAGAAAAAAAGTGGAGGAAGTTAGAGGAAGGTGGTGGGCGCGGGGAGGGCTGAAGGTTGGAGAGTGAAGCACACGTTACCTGGGACACACTGGTTGGAGAGTGAAGCACACGTTACCTGGGACACACTGGTTGGAGAGTGAAGCACACGTTACCTGGGACACACTGGTTGGAGAGTGAAGTACACGTTACCTGGAACACACTGGTTGGAGAGTGAAGTACACGTTACCTGGGACACACTGGTTTGAGAGTGAAGTACACGTTACCTGGGACACACTGGTTGGAGAGTGAAGCACACGTTACCTGGGACACACTGGTTGGAGAGTAAAGCACACGTTACCTGGGACACACTGGTTGGAGAGTGAAGCACACGTTACCTGGGACACACTGGTTGGAGAGTGAAGCACACGTTACCTGGGACACACTGGTTGGAGAGTGAAGCACACGTTACCTGGGACACACTGGTTGGAGAGTGAAGCACCTGGACACATAGTGCCATTCTCCTCAAAACTGTTTGCAAACTTTCTGTTTGTTGGTTTCTAGGGTTTAGGTTTTAGTCTTTTCTTTTCATTTCGTTTCTTTTATTCTGTCTATAATTTATTTTCCTTTCTTTCTCCTCTTCTTTCTGTCTTCCTTTCCTTTGTTTTCTCTCTTGTTCACTCCTTTCTTTCTTCCTTCTTTTCTCCTCCCTTCCCTTCGTTTTTCATTGAAACTTTCATCCATTCTTTCTATTTCTGTCAACGTTTGGGGTGGGGATAGGTAGAGAAAAGGGTTGAAAAAACAACCCCACCACCACCAAGAACAACAGGGGAGAGGCTGCTGATTCCTCTGAACCCTCTGACGATGAGGTCCCGAGTTCACTGTGTGCGTTGGCTTATGATTGGAATGATTGTCACCTTCCCTGGCCTTTCCCTCTGCTTCCCGGCTTTGTCGATACGGATGGGGAAATCCCAGCGCAGGATGGTCTTTGTCAGCCGACGGAATGTGGCTGCCTAACGGTGGGGTGAACATTCTGGTTAAAGCCCCCCCCCCTTCTCACCTGACCCTTCCCCCCACCCCATCCCACCCCTCGTGGGGATGAGACTGAGTGGGAATGGTAGTTCTGGAAGGAACGCTGAGCGTGAATATTATTAAAGCTCTGCACTTGCGTGACACATGTGAGATAGTACTGACTCCTTTTTATTCAACGTATGCATATCGACCTTCGTAGGCCAATATTCTGGAATCGTAGTGGTCCATATGAATTTAATACAACTGAAAAAGAAACGTCAAATAATATTATAGAGACACAGACGCGCACGCGCGCACAAACACCTACACACACACGCACGCACACACACGCGCACACACACACACACACACACACACACACACACACACACACACACACACACACACACACACACACAAGTTTCAAGTTTTAATTATCCTTTCACTCCTGTTGGAGTATGGAGGATTACTGCAAAATAATCTTTTCGTGGCCAGAACAAACATTTCCAAATACACAACAATGTCAGATAAAAGTTGAGAAAACACAAATGTCTTTTAACTCCAAAAGTATAACTAGGCAACATTTGCAAATCTAATCATCTTACTTACAGCTAAAATGACTTTTTTGCCTCCTTTGAGCATATTACAAAAATTAAAAACCGATTTTGGAGACAAATATTTTTTAGGAACATATCTATTTCGTAACTGATCATAATTGGGACATTCCATTATAACTGAAATGAAACTCATCACCAATCACAGACATGTTACAAACCTTACAAAATCGTAACTCGGTATGCCTTTGTGTCTCCCTGTTTCTATTTCCAGCTTATGATTACTACTTCGAAATCTGAAGAAGCTGATAACATAATTATCAGGCATTTGACTTATATATTTTACTCTACCAAATCCACTTTTGAAATTTCGATAAAACAAACATTTACTACTCGCCTCTAGAGCATGTCTCCATAGATTTTGAAAACTATCTCTCAACACACACACACACACACACACACACACACACACACACACACACACTGCACTGAACAGTATCAGAAACATTAATGTTTCGTGATGATCATATAGACAAAGGCATGGTTTTCATCAAGACTGTAATAAGCATGGTAAACTGTCAAAGCAGTCCGATCTGTGTTCAAAGTAGCCATGCATCACTCTTCTTCTGCTGCAGTGGAGAGCTGCTTTCTCGCCCTCATTGGTTTATAAAGCAACGCCAGGGAGGTTTATGTACACAGGCCGTGCGGACAACAGAAGATAGCAATTGGAAACCACACTTCCTGTTTCCAAACACTGACGGAAGGATGTCGATCACTGAGGGGTGTGTGTTGTGTGTGCGTGTGCGTGCCTTTGTGTGTGTGTATGTGTGTGCTTGAGTATCAGTGTGTGTGTGTGTGTGTGTGTGTGTGTGTGTGTACGTGCGTGTGTATGTGTATTTCTCTCAAAGTATGTGTATGTTGAGAACGTGTGTATGTAAGTATGTATGTATGTGTGTGTGTGTGTGCGCGCGCGCGCTCGCGCTCACTCACTCACTAGTCTGTGTGCGTCTCTGTGTGTGCGTGCATGCATGCGTGTTTATGTGTGTGTGTGTCTGTGTGTGTGCGCGCGCGCGCGCGCGTCTTACACATATTCATGCATGTATGTAGATATATACATATGTTTGCAATTCCTTAGCTTCGCGAGTGTGCTTATGCTTTTCTACACGATATATTCACCTTCCTACGTAATAAGTATGTATGCATGTATGTGTGTGTGTATGTATAATATATAATACTCACCCCTATCCACCCCCTACGACTGGCTAGCAACAACAACAGCAGCAGCTGCAGCCGAATGCCAGACAGCCAGACAGACCGGCAGCAGACAACCAGCAGTACAGCGCGTGCTGTGAACGTTGGCTCTCTCTCTCTCTCTCTCGTGGGTGTCGTGGGCTGGGGGAAAGAGGCTGCCTAACGGGGGCAGGTAAGTCATCAAGCCCCGCACAGCTAACATGAAAGCACACAGGTAGACACCGTGTGACCCCAGCTGCCACCTACAACCCAGCTGCCTTCCTTTTTCTCTCGTTTTCTTTCGAACATCTACTATTGTATCTAGTTGTAACACCCCAACCTGGAAATCAACCTGCTGTGGAGGGATATAGATTCTACTGCAACTGCTGAAACTCCATCGTTTGAGTCTTCTGTCCTAACGACTCACCACCACCACCACCACCACCAAGGATCAGCATCAATGGCAGAAAGGGAAGGCGGCTGAAGGAAGGTGGGGAAAAACAATAGGAGAGAAGAACGTGGTGTTGTAGAATCTTCCAGAATCCTTCCCAGCAAGGTGATCTGCCGGTACACCGCACGGAGTGAGAAAGACCAGACCCCGACACACGGAGTTTGTTTTGGCCAGCTTGACGCTTCTCTCACCTTCTTTGCCTTGTTTTCTGTCAATTTGTTGTGAGAGTGTGTGTGCTCCCGACTTCACCGTCCTTTTCGTTGTCATCATCATCATCATCATCACCACCAGTCAACGTTTTTTGCTGCTTTGAGGACAAGCTGCGGTTTGTTTCGAATGGTGAGAAATCTGCACGCCACGTTGTTTTGAAGCTGAGATTCTCGGTTTAAGATGTGAAGGACGTCAGACCGCCATTGGTTGACCATTAATTGCTCTGCCTTTCACCGTGGTCAGCTGACGTCCGGGGCACTTCTCCTCGGTCAGAACAGGTGTCATTGATGAGTGGTGCCCGTCAGCAGCAGCCAGGAGAAGCGACAGGGCCTTGGTGGTGTCCGTCATCTCTCTGCGTCTTTCGTGTCCCCAGTCGACCACATGCACGTTTTGGGGCGATGAAATGAATAGGTGCAACACTCTTCAGTCATCCCTCGAGGCATCACTTTCCAGTCAACCATCCTGGCAACGCTTTCCATTTAACCCTTCAGGAAATTATTTTCCATCCAATCCTCTGGGAAACGCTTTCAGCTAAAACTTCGGGAAAAGCTTTCCAGCCAAAACTTCGGGACAAGCTTTCCAGCCAAAACTTCAGTTCGGGGAACGCTTTCCGGCCGATTGTTAGAGAAACGCTTTCCAGCCAATCCTTCGGAAACACTTTCCAGCTAACCCTTGGGAAATACTTTTCAGGCCACCCGGCAGTTTCGCGTCATCACTTTCAAGGGAGTGTTCTTCACAATGACAGTGATTTTTCGGAAACGCTGCCCCCAAAGCCTCCTACATTGACAGCCTGCAGGTAACGCCTTTCAGTGTCACAGTCTTGTTTCAACTTGCCAGAAGAGATCCAAGTTTTCACACTTCCGGGAGAGTCCGATCACTGTCCCACCAGAGGTGTGGATGACTGACGTAATAACAAAGCCCCCCCACCCCCACCTTACCATCTGTGCGGACAGTTGAGTGATATCGAAGCCGAGTTCAACGTGCAGCAAAAGGTTCAGGTACGTGCGAGTGTGTACGTGTGAATGTACGTGTGTGCGTGTACGTATTTGAGAGAGAGAGAGAGAGAGTGTGTGTGTGTGTGTGTGCTTTTAAAAGACTGTTGATTTGACATTGATTTGATTTTAATGTTTTCAATTCTCCATTCTCTTACCCCCGAGTGAAGGGAACAAAATCATATGGCTGGTCTTTTGGAAGGACGAGAACAGATGCATGCATACAATGGGAGGGTTAAGCAAATAAGGCAGTTAAACCATTGGTGATTGTAAACGTGTACGCTCCCGACCTCTCAAAGGCAGGTGATACTTTTCATTTGTCCGTGCCTGTGAAACAGGTATATGTATACACGTGTTTGTGTGTGTGTGTGTGTGTGTGTGTGTGTGTGTGTGTGTGTGTGTGTGTGCATGTATGCGTTGTGTGTGTGTGTGTGTGTGTGTGTGTGTTTAATGTTCTGTCACACATACTGGTGATTGTAGACTTATTTTTAAGTATTAGTTTTCACATTTGAACGTTATCGTTCCAAAAAGATATGAAAGGATGGGTGGTGAATGGTGGGGGAAACTGGTAGGAGGAGGGTGAAATCAAAGGTGAATATTTGAAATTAATATTGAAGTACAATGAAAGAAAATTGCCTAATGGGCTTCGTAAATGCGGAGTAATTGATTTAACAAGAGAAACAAGTGATAATGAATGTAAAAAGTCACAAACATCAACGTTCCCAGTGACTGGTGATGACACTTTCTCGCAGGTAAGGCTTCATCAAATCACAGTCGAAAGTTATATGTTGAACTGTCATGTCACTGAAACAAATGCATTTGATATAAGGCAATATCTTGTCCGTAATTAATTAGATAATAGTTTAAAATTAAACTAAAAACTGGTCTGCGAATCAAACGGAGTGTCCAATGATGAGGCTTTATAGCTGGATTGAAGCACTTACAAAAAGTCTCTTTCCAATATTTTACTCATTTCCTTGTATGACAACAGACAATATACCTTTATATTAACCAGTCAAATTCTTTGCTCCTCTTTTCGCTGCTCTGTATGCTTGGTCGTTATAAAGGAATCCAGTATTGGATGGTATCCGACAAAAAATCAACATCTGCGCCTTTCACAGCTAGGGAATGTAATGAATACTTAATTTCAAACAATATTCTCTTAAAGGGGGGTAAACTTTTTAAGACTGACTGAGAAGCAACACAAAAAGGATATTACTTGTCGTCAATGGTATCTGAACAAGACAGTTCAAAACCATAAGGATGGCCACTAACTCATCTGTAAAAAAAGAAAAAAGAAAAAAAAAAAGTGTCCCTTTCCTAAATATGAATATTCCGTTTTCAGGCTAGGAATCACAAAAGCATATCCAGCGCTGCTACCATCCAGTCATCAGTGTAAACTCTGAAATGCGTGTGTGTGTTTGTCCTTTCTCTATGTGTATATCCCTATCTGTGTGTGTGTATGTGTATGTGTGTGTGTGTGTGCGTGCGTGTGTGTGTGTGTTCGCGCGCGCGCGCGAGCGTGTGAGCGTGCGCGCGCGTGTGTTATGTTTGCTTTTGTTTTGTTTTTTCAATTTCCCTCCCCCAGCTGGCCTTTCATTGATGTCGTCGGCTCGTCTTTGTTTTCTTTATTGTTGAAATCCGGAGTTCAGCTTGTTTTGTAGCCTTGGGTGGCCCTTGTTGTATTGATGAAGACGGGTTGATTTGATGTGACTGGTCCCACTGCCCCGTGACCACTGCAACCTCCTTGTATCGGTGGGTGTTGAATAGATTGAGACCTTCTTCTTCAGTGCTGTTACCCGCTTAATCAGCATTCCATTTCTTGGAAACTATAGCGTACTTCAAAACTCATACGAATTTAAATAGTATTGCCTGCATACTTTCTTTTATAGTACCTTTTTGGTCTCCAAGAGCCACGAGCTGTCAAAATTGAAATGATGTCATCCAACTTACACTCGAAGCCTACGTCAGTTTCAGCGTGAATTGAAAATTATTTTCTCACCATAATAATTGAAATGACGAAGAGGTTTGCCTGACTGATCCCGCATGACGCAGGTGGCGTCAAAAAGCTGGACCGGAACAAACATCACAAGAGTCTGGAGCAAAGGCCACGTCTCCCGGTGCTGCCCTTGTTAATTAACTTGTGTTTAGCCCCCTCCCCTTTCCCACACCTGATGGCATTCATCTGATACAGTAAGCCGAGATCAGGAGTGGCGCTGACTATCCTTCATCTCCAGCTGTTGTGACCTCATTCAGTTCACATCAACGTAATATTACAGTCTAATCGCTGACGTTCGTTGCACGACCTCGATAGTGACGCGTAAAAAACAGAAAATTAGCTAAGAGGTGGCTGGAACATCAACTGGCTTTGAGAACAAGAGCATAGACACACAAACGGGCTCGGGTGCATGTCAGTGAATGCTGCACTGGGGCGTGAAATTTTGATGTGGACCAAAACAACCCCGTCTTCGCTCGCTCGTCTCTTCCTTCTCTCTCTCTCGTGAGACCTGGGTTTGCTGCTTACGTCAAAAGTGTAATGATGTCATTAAGTCCTCTCACTCTGGTTGTTGTGGGTTATTGCCGACACTAAAGGCGGTTTTTTTCCTTCGTCGTTGTTGAAAGTTTGACAGATATCCAGAGTGCATCGTTGGTACTACATCTAATGTTAGTGTTTGTGTTGTGGCTTATCATTTTTTTCAAGAAGTTATGGGATTGGTTTCTGTTGTCTAAATAACGCTTGGTGAAGTGTTTTGTGGCTTATCATTTGTTTTTCAAGAAGTTATGGGATTGGTTTCTGTTGTCTAAATAACGCTTGGAGAAGTGTATTGCAGGCATACAACATACTGTGTGCCATGTCTCCGACAGACTGGTCTTTGGGAATGTCGCCGTTACCAGCATTCCCGGTGAAGGCCTAGTCTTGGCGAAGATAGAACTTTGACTGATGCAGTCTCTGAACCAAAGCGGAACTGTATCTGTAGCCTCACCGATATCATTCTCATTGACTGTCATTGAGGGGAAAATGCCAAGTCTGTACAAATAATGATGATAATGGGATGGATGACGATGATGATAACAATAACAACATAAATTTAAATAATAGTAATAACAATAATACATCTAGACTAGAACTTTATTATAGTGGAGAGTGTCCTGCCCAAGTTACATCCCACTCTCGGCCAAAAGGATTGTAGGAAAGTCGACGTTGGTATGGTCCCCAAAAGGGCCAGCTTGCTCCCACGGCTGCAGCGCTAAGAGTCAGTGCAATATTGCCTCCTGGTGGAAAACATAAGAATGTCAGCTGGCCCCACTCCCACTGTGGCTGTTCTGGTGTGCTGGTGGCCTCGTGGACACAGAGCTCACGAAGAACACAAAAGAGACGCTGTGTCCCGAACTCTTGTCCCGTTTTTGTCCACTCCCACCTCCGCCCTTCCCACCCCTTCCCCCTTCTTCGCCTCACCTGTCGCACCTCGTGACACCATAACTGGTCATCTGGGCATTGGTCTTTCGGGTGTGGTGTCTGTAACTCTTGACCACATCGATCGCGATGTGAAATCTTTGACTACAGTGACTTCCCCTAGTAATTAAGGAACTGAGTACTTCCTCTTGATTTGTTTACGAGCAACGGTTGGGACCAAGCCGCCGGCAACCTGCCGAATTTGTTAGATAGTAACGCACACACTACATAATCATATTAACACATACACAGTTTTAGCGTCAACCGTGGTGTCCTGTTTAGCGTGCACATGGTGCACGTTAAAGAACTCTCCACAACAGTGGAGTTTTCTAAGTGAGGTGAGCCTGTAGGAGGAAAAAATTAATTGGGGAGGTAATCATTGAACCCCAGAAAGACACAAGAGATTGCCAGTGTAGTATTGCTTCGCGCTCCCCCAAGCCAGAATTTACCACGGGGAAAATGTGTTGTGACAAGAAAGCAACACCAGACAACACCAGAAAAATAAAACAAACACAACACACACACACACACACACACACACACACACACACAAAAAGAGGGCTCTTACTCTTCGATGTTGTGCTGGAATGAAGAATCGGCAGCAAGTTGAGTTTAGCCCCGTAGAGCAGAGGAATGCTGACTTGTAACTCAAACCCAGCATGGCGACAGCTGCCTGGAATACCCCCGTCTGCAGCAGGCTTTTCCTGGTGCCAGTCATGCACTGCTTGCCGGTGACGTTCAAGTGCACTGACGTCATAAATTCTTCCTGTGCAGTCTGGCTGTAGGCCTACTGTTGAGGGAGAAAAAAACAACATCATGTACCTGAAAGTGTTTCGCATTTCAACTCATGTATGTAATACATGTTGTGTCAGAAAAAGAACGAACAAAAACAGTGATGGGTTGCATAGCGGTCTTTGCAGTGTGTAGATTGTTCGTCGTTAAGAGTTTCCTTTGTGGGGAAATTCTTGGAATAAAGCAAACTTATCATTCTGAGACTGATTTTAAACATGTTAACCAGCCTTGGGCTGCGCCAGCGATAGACGTAAAAAAAAAAAAGCGAAACAAAAGTGTGGAAGAAATTTAATAAATTGCTGCTTTAGAGGCAGGCACGTAGCCTACATAGTTGCTATGATCACAAAGATTAATGACAGTTCTTTGAGGGTAAGACTTTATTTCCCTTTTTGAAACTGACGAATAAAGAGTCTCTTGATTGCAAAATAAAAGGTTTACAGGGTTGTTGTTTGTGTTGTTGTTGTTTTTATCAAGACAGCAGACCCCCCCTTTTTTTTAATTCTTTTAATTTTTTTCTTTCTTTTTTTAAAGCACGGGCAGCGAACATAAGTACAATGTCCTGGACATGTGGATCCGCTGAAGTGCTTTCTGTTCAGTGTCAGGACTGCTTGCATTATACCCACGTTACAGGACGTAGGGGGTGTGGCGCACGTGAGGAGTGAGGATGGGTGAATTGACAAAGGGGGTGTGGGAGGTGGCGGGGAGGGGGGTGTCTCAAATGAAAAGAATCTGATTGCGGTATTAGGAGTTCTACACACTTTTAAGTTAATTGATGTGTACTTTATTAGACTATCTCAGATAAGAAATAACTTCAGGCCTCTTAAAAAACACATATTAAAGCATACTATTCATACCATTTATCATCAAAATGGAAATGAAATATCATATGCAAAAAATATATATACAATGGGTTAGAAAGTTCACGTCTACAAATATTCCATAATTACATATCTCAAATAGTAAAACATCAGATTTAACACATACACACGCGCGCGCGCACGCACGCACACACTCGCACGCACCCACACCAATCCACCCACTCACACACGCACGCACACACAGACACACACACACACAACTTCCTTTTCTGGCCCGCTCATTCAAACAAACTTCATACAACACAAGATACGAGTACATGCTCGTTCAGTGGGAGCACCGGTGTGGGGTGAAAGCTGACTTGTCTTCCGTACCGTTATTTATTACACGTGCCCCACAAGGGGACGGCTACAGGGCTCTCTTCTCTTTCTGTCGGTCATCTGTTGTGATGCTGGTCTCCAGTATTTGGTGAACCGACTCCAGTTTGAAACACTGATCGATTCTGGCATCTTCTTAGCTTGGTGTTAAATGGGAACGAGTCCGTTAGTTAACGTGGACGAACATTTTCTTAGCAACAGTAGTTCAAGACTTTCGAAGAACTGAAATTCGTGCCTTGATTACAGCAATAATACCTGACAGGCTGAATGGAACGACACTATTGGGGGAAAAAGTGGCGAGTCACTGAACTGGTCGATTACCGATCTCCTTAAAAAAAATCCAAAAAAAATCTAGACACCGAGAGGGCGAAAACGGATCACCAGCATCCAGGCCAACAACCCTGCACACTGCACCCGCTCAACTCAGTCCTGAAGCTTTCACTTTCCGCAACACAAATCACAGCGTGTTTTCTTTGGAATCAAGTCTCCAGCAACAGGCAAATCCTTCACTCATGAACTCTCACAATTCAGCCAGTGAGAAGACAAGATTTCGGCCGGGCTGTCGAATCTCTTTTTTTCCTGTGCATGTTGAACGAAGGTTCCCGCTCTGAGGCCCCCCTCCCATTCCCTCCCCGCCCCCTCCCCTCCCCCCGAGCGAGCCAAGTGCACAATCTATAACAAGTTGTGGGGAAATAAAAGTTCGGTCATTTACGAGTATTCTTGAGTTTGCTGGGTATGTTCGGAAATTTGCAGATTAGCTTTACGATCGGCCATGTGATGTGGTGTTGATTAATTGCAGTGGATGCCATGCCTTTACGTCTTGAAGTGACTCATCAGGCGTTGCTATTCCCTGACTGCTTACTGAAGTGACTGATTAATTCATATGGATGCTTGTATAGCAATTATTCTCGGTCAGAGACCAAGCTCTAAGCTCTTTACAAACACGTAGTCATTTGCACAACAGGCTGTCTAACTGGGTACAGCCGGCTGTCAGCTGCATTCAGACTCTCGTCATTCGTTTTATGTGTCAGTCAGTCTCGCTTCAGTCACGCACGCATCCACACACACACACACGCACGCACGCACGCACGCACGCACGTGTATATTTATCTGTAGATAAAGACCCCACCAAATGGAAGAAGCTCCCGAAGATTGGGGATGAGCCTCTGACATTGAGAGAGATTAATTTGATACCCGCTCACAGGCGTTTTTCTTTGCCGGTCCTTAATTTGCATTGTCTGAAAAGACTGAAGAGCAGTCGATAGTCACTGAGGAAAAACAACAACAAATGTTAGTATAAACCTGCACGTGATGACCCTTTCCCCTCTCCCTCAACAGAATACGCTGCTTTCTCCAACACCCACTCCTCGACAGTCTTTGTGCGTGCATTGTTGAGGGGTGTGTTGCTCCCAGGTTTTTTTTCAGAAGCTGTGAACTTTGTTGGTTTAAATAATCTTTAATTGTTCAACAATATACATGATTACAATGCAATGAATGACAAAAGAGCATCAACAAGCTTAAACTTTGTGAACTTTGTTGTTTTTCATTTGTATTCTCTTCACCTTAAATACCTTCACACGTGTACGGCACAGACTGAAGAGAACGCAGTGGACAAGGAAAAAAACAGAAAAAAAGGAAAGAAGGACGAGGTACTATTGTAGAGAAAGGTCTTCACTCAGTAACGTTAAGAACAAAGCAGTTATTTGACGTCATTATCTAGTGACGTATATGTGACGTAATGTAGAGAGAGAGAGAGAGAGAGAGGGAGCATGAATTTCTGAGGCTGGATAAAGAACAAAAAACGTTTCAGTTAACTTCGGGTCATGAACGCACTTTTAGAGCAAAACTAAGTAGTGACTCTAAGCTTTCGAGGACATCCCTTTCATAAAATCATCTCTGTTTTGTAATTACATAAGGCAATTAATGTTTTGAATACATACAACTACAACTAACAGAGGGGGGGGGATGGTGTGTCCTGTGGGGCAGTTTATAAAGAATAATTACCAATCTAATATCATCATAAAAAAATCATCATCTCAGATGAATAGATTATAAATAAATAAACGAACGAATCATCAATCAGTCTGAACAAAAAGGGGTATCTGCATCAGTTGTACTCTCTTCAGCTGCGCAGTACGCCAAAGCTTAATCACTTCGTCATTTGTTGGGGCGTAATGTGCGTACACACCTTAGCACGCGTGCTTGTGTGTGTGTGTGTGTGTGTGTGCCGTAAGTGCAGTAGTTGAGGAATTTGCAGGATGTCTTTGAGACTTGTGGTACCGGAGGAGGGAGCTTGGGTTGCTGGCTGTCTCCGTTAATTCAGGCTGACTGCCACTGACGTCACTGGTTCTAGTGCCGGCCTCCAAAAGACGCACACTTGTTGGCACTGGTGGTCTCGGATGAAGTTGTTGGTAGGGGAGGGAGGACTCTTTTTTTTTTTTTAAAGGTAGGGGTGGTGGAGGTGTATGGGGCGATTGACGCAAGCAGACTCCATCTCCGTTCTGTCTGTCTGTCTGTCGCTTTTTCCTGCGCCACGAGACAGAGAAACCCTTGCAGATTCCTGAAATAGTGAATCTGAAAGTGCGCGCGCGCACACACACACACACACACACACACACACACATATATATATATATATATATATATATATTTTTTTTTTTTTTTTTTTTTTTTTTTTTTTTACATGTGGGTAACTTTTGATCCGTCTCAGTGTCTGTGTGTATGCATGACGCTCTGTTTGTGTATGTTCTGTCCACGAGGACTAATGATATCGTTCTGATCAGTCAGGGTTTGGGGTTGTTGTTTTGTTGTTGTTGTTTGATTCCCCTTGCGCAAGTCGCCAAAAACAGACAAACAAACAAACACAAAACGGAATGAGAAACAAGAACAGTAACTCTTGGCTGCTTTAAGGGGCACCTCATCACCGCTGACAGCTTTCCCCTCAGGTGGTACACCGGTGAATACAGTTTGAATGTTAAGGTTAAAGGACCCATAGCTTTCAAAGGCCACCGGGGCAGTGAATTCATGTCCACTGTGGCTGGGTGTCGGTATAGGAAGGTGGGACCCGATCCTCCGTGTCCACTGCTTTCAACCTTCCCCCAGCCGAGCTCAGGTGGGGACACTCTTTCACGCCTGGATGGAGTGAAGAAAATCGGAGTCCTTTTCCTTTCCCCGGGACACAGCATCATGTCGAAACGGCATCTCCAACCCTCATCACTGCTGAATACTGGATTGCAAGAACAGCGACGTCGCCCCCTGAATAAGAAATACAGAGGGGGAAAAACAGGGGGTGGGTGGGGGGGGGGGATGTTTCTTGGCTTATTTCTATGTGCCTGTGATTTACCTGTGCTCCAGCTGATGGGAAGTGCTACACAGCAATTGCTTGAAGTTGTTTCCCTTTAAATGGCAAACAGTTGCTGTTCTTATTTATCATTCACTGCCTGGGGCTCCTGGCCACGTTTCCATTTCGTTTCACTCTCCGAGGCTTTGAAACAGATTCCCACAACAGAATCAATATATACTGTATTATATATGTATATACGCATAAATATGTGAGTAATAAGAGCAATATTCATGGCAAGTGATATAAAAAGAAAAGAAATCACACACATGGAGAAGAGAGAGAGAGAACTATGACATTACCTCTCTCTGTGCATTAGACGAATTTAGAAAGTTATTCTTCGTTATCAAATATATAATATTATATGTGTAGAAAAAGTAAACGACTTCGTTTTAATGACATACCATACTAAGTGAATATGACTAAGTAATATCAGTGACAGGCTGTGGGAATACAATGTTGATTTTTGCAACATCCGAACAGGTCCTCCTTCCACCTCAAGTGCATGACAACTCGCGTGGATGAGGGTGCTTGGATAAAGATGCAACATGCGGCTATCTATATTTAGCAATACTTTGAAAAAACAACAACATTTATGTCAGCTGATAAGCAGAGAAGCTAATGCCTGATGCGCTCTGCTTTGATCGAAACACCTGTCGCTTGATATCCCGCCCCCAGTGCAGGTGTGAGAAGAAGGGATTAATATAACATGCGCCATTCTGCATGCCTGCTGCCAGTATCGCGATGGGATCGTCATACGTTCCGCAATGCCGTGTGACGCAAGAAGCATATTTGATCCTGGTGAGAATGCGCCTCCCTGCGCATGAACGACAGACTGGCATGCACGCTCATACATAACTGTACACGTGCAGAAAGACAGAGAGCGGTGGAGAGAGAGAGAGAGAGATGTAGACCCAGGCCGTGAGAACGGCTCGTGGCCATGATTTCTCCTGTTGGTGTCCTACAGGAGCCAGAAGTTGCACACCTGCCTGCCTGGCATTTTCCGCCCGTCTTCTGGCACCCTCCGCATTCTCTCCTCTCGCACGGCCTTGTCGTCTATATATAGACGTGTGCTTCGCTTCATTGACCTGCGTTTGGTTGATGGAAAATTGAGTAGGTCAAAAGATGATAAATGCGGGTTTTTTTGTTTTTTTTCTTTCTTTGTCTTTTTATTTCCTCACCGAAAGGTAAAAATTATGGATGCGTCAAAATGAACTACAGAGAAGCAACTGCCGACAGAAACTGGGGGACTATAGTTACCCCAACATGAGTTGTGTGTCTCGGTTTCTGACAAATGCGCATCATCGATAAATGGAACTGCTTTATGATGGTGTGATTGTAGAAATACTGTTTGCAGCGCATATATTCATGATGATTGTTTTAGTGTAAATGAATGTATAATATAGTCATTATTACCAGAAATAGTACCTCCGAGGGATGATATTTCTGCAACAGTTGTGTTACTGACTTTCTGATGAAGATATTCCGATATTGATGAAACTATTATTATGATAGTAGTGATAATTGATAATAGCGGTAAGATTAATGATATATGTCATTGCTTTCCGGTCTTCACCACCATTATCATAACAGTCATCGAGTCGTCACAATGATCATTGCAGCAATAATAGTACTGGTAGATGTAGAGGTAGTAACAGTAGCAGCACATTGCAGTGCTATGTCGATTGATCAGTTGGTTCCCGTGCGTGCTTGTGGAATGTTAAATGTACTCCTGGGTGTGTGTGGAGAGGGGGGGGGGAGCCCACTTCTGGACATCCGTTTTAGTAGTCATCCATAGAAAGAGAAGACGTACATTACCAACATTTAGATCAGGTGCACCACATTCCAAATCCAAGCCCATCAGTTGATGACACAGAGAGCGAGGGAGAGAGAGAGGAGGGGGGGGGGTCTAGATGAGTTGGCTGGATTGGTGGGGGAGGGGGGAGAGGAGGAGGGAAGAAGAATGGGGTGAAGGTAGGGTGGGACAGTTCTTAAACTCGGAGATCATGCTGGTTCGATTTGCCAGTGAAGATACTGTATTCCTCAGCAAGCCGGCGGGGCCCCCTGTCCGTTCCCTTCATCTTCACGTCCAGTTCAAATAGCGCACTGAACACCTCCAGCCAGTGTGGAGTACCATTCATCTCCCGAAACCAAGGTAATCCCAGAGTACTCATAGTGCTGCCACCACGCCACGTTCAGGCAGGCGAAGTAGCTCAGAGCCTGAAATACATTGGGGCAGCAGCAATGGTCCGTCTCTGTCTGTCTGTCTGTCTGTCTGTCTGTCTGTCTCTCTCTCTCTCTGTGTGTCTGTGTGTCTTTGTGTTTACATGAAATTTATCATCATGTGTTTCTTTGTTCTTTCCTTCCTTCTTAAACGTAGCTAGAGAGAATCTGACTCCGCCGTGAAATCAGACTGGAAGCAGGAGCAAAAGACCCATCGATGGAAGGCAAAGACACTGGTCACTGCAGTCACCGTGCCGAGCAATGCTAAATGCACCGGATTGTTTAGCGAGGTCCACGGATTCCAGTCCCATATACGCACCGGAATTTTTACACCCCTTCCACTAGACTTGAGTGGTGGTCTGGGAGCTGGTCTTTCGAATGAGACGATAAACCGCGGTCCCTTGTGCAGCATGCATTCAAGGCACGTAAAAGTGGCAACCAATGGATTGTCCCTGACAAAAGCCTGTAGAGAAATCTACTCTGATAGTAAAACAGACACTGGCAAACGGGAAACAGCGGTACAGCACTGTGCCGTCCCACTCTACTCAGGGAGAGAAGCCCTAGCTTCATACCAAGAAACTTGCTTTGATAACAAGTAATATAACACAGTACAGTGCATTAGACTGCTGTTATTGTAACTCCATTTCATTTATGTATGCATGATTTCATTTTTTCTGTCTTTTGGAGGGAACAGAGTATCATGGAGGTCCCCATGGCTTGGGTCATCTGCAGCTGTCCACGCTACATGCTTTGAGACGCTAGCAAAGGGGCCTGTGCCGGCTCGACAGTCTCTTGCATAAAAGAAAGCAGCATTCCAGTTCCAAAGTTTTTGCTTTGTCTTTTGGTAGATGAAGATAGCCATAGAGTAACAGTGGCTGGTAGTATGATCATCTGGCAGTGTCAGCATCGGCACGGGCCCTGTCCAGACATAATGAGAGGATGGACAATGTTGGCAACAGTCCTGATTTGTTCTGGCATCTCTCTCTCTCTTTCTCTCTGTGTCTCTCTATCTGCTTGTCTGTCTCTCTTTCTTTCTCTGTCTCTCTCCCTCTCTCCCTCTCTATGCCTCTCTCTCTCTGTGCCATGACTGCAGGTTGTGTATATGAACGTGCCGTGGTGAAGGGGGTGGGGGGAGAGGATGTAGCATGTGTCATGTGTGGGTATGCTTGTTTGGTGTGTGTGAGCGTGGTGGTGGAAGGAGGAGTGTCTGCATGCTGTTTGTTTGTGTGTGCATGTATGTGTGTGTGTGTGTCTGTACTTTCTGTATGTATGTGTGCACGCGTGTGTGTATGCTTGCCTGTATGTACATGGATAAATATATGCGTGTGTGTGAGTATATATGTGTGCACGATGTATATATACATATACGTGTGTGTGTGCATGGTAGAAGTTGTCGATAAACACTGACAATAATGGGCAGCTTGTGTGAGAGGGCCGCTGGCTGCAGGGACGGCACTGCTCCTGTTTCATGTTGGTGACTGTGGGGCCGCTGGCTGAACCGCTGCAGGCAGGGAGGCAGGGAGGAAGGGAGGCAGGGAGGGAGGGAGGGAGGGAGGGAGGGAGGAAGGCAGGCAGGGAGGAAGGGAGGCAGGGAGGGAGGGAGGGAGGCAGGGAGGGAGGGAGGAAGGCTGCAGTGTACAGTGATGGTCATGTATGGCCCGTGGCCCATCCTCCAGCCACGTGCTGTGAAAGCTGGACAATCTGTGCCTGCCTGTCGAGGAGTCTGTGTGCTTGTTGTTGGCATCGGATTTCTGATCAGGCCGGGCTCTTCATCGTCTGTCCGTGTCTTGGTTTTGGTCTCTCCCCCCCTCTGATTTTCTCTCCCTCTCTC
>NC_134876.1:39917811-39947811 GCF_041734735.1 Babylonia areolata
TTCGAAAAGAGGTGGTAAATTATATGCATGCTTTGTAGATCTAAAGAAGGCCTTTGACTCTGTTCAACGAGGACCCCTGATGGAAATATTGAAAAATAATGGGTTGTCTGGGAAATTTATTAATGCTATCCTTGCCATTTATAAGTCTGTGGTGTCTTGTGTGAGGGTGGGCAATACGCTAACAGATTTTTTTGGCTGTCTTGTTAGAGTGCGACAAGGCTGCATTCTTAGTCCAGTATTATTTTCAATATTCATAAATGACATTGCAACTGCCTTAGAAGCTAATGGTGTTCATGGCATCCAACTGCTTCCAAATGTACTCCCACTGTTCTTGTTGTTGTTTGCGGATGACATAGTTCTCATTGCAGATACACCACGAGGTCTTCAGAATCAAATTGATATTCTTAACAGTGCATGTAAAGACCTACATTTGAACATAAACAAAGACAAAACAAAGGTAATGGTTTTTAGAAAGGGTTGTTTTTTTTTAGTAGATATGAGAAATGGAATCTTGATGGAAATGATCTAGAAGTTGTAAATGAGTACAACTATTTGGGTTTTATTTTTTCTACAAAAATGAGTGTTTGCAAAGGGGTAGATGCATTGGCTATCAAAGGCAAACGAGCTTGTTTCGATTGTGTTAAGTATGTAAGTTAAGTGAAATGACTAAAGCATGTTTCTTTAAAATTTTTGATACCCAAATTCAGCCTGTTCTATTGTATTCTTCAGAAGTATGGGGATTACAAAGACTGGAAAATATTGAGAAAGTCCACACACTTGCAATTAAAAGATATCTTAATGTACCACTGAAAACACCAAATAAGTTTGTGTATGGAGAGACAGGTCGCTACCCATTATATGTCAACAGTGCAGTCAGATGTATCAGATACTGGTTAAAAGTAATAAAAATGGATAACAGACGTCTCCCCACACAGGCATATACCATGCTAGTTACTCTTGACAACAGTTGCAAAAAGTGTTGGGTCTCTCGCATAAAAGATACATTCTTTAGCCTAGGGTTTGGATACGTCTGGCTGCAACAAGGGGTTGGGTGCGAAAAATCTTTTATTTCTTTGCTTAAACAACATGTAACATATATTTACGTACAAGAATGGGAAAGCTCCGTAATGCAGAAAAATATGTATAATTACTATAGAACATTTAAATTTACCTTTGAAAATGAAAGATACTTTGATTTTGTGAACATAAAATGTTTCAGAGACTGTATTGTCAAATTACGCTTGGGACTATTACCTTTTAAAGGAGCTACTTTGAAATCATTTTTCAACAATAATCAGGATAAACTTTGCAGTTTATGTGCAGTCACGGAGGATGAGGAACATATAATTTGTGTTTGTCCTTTGTATTCCGAAATTAGAGATAAATACCTGGACTATTGTAGCATACAATCTCTACCACAATTACTAGGAACCTAGGAATTTATATCTTTTATGCATTGAAAATTCGAAACAATTTCGTAGGAAATATAGATGTGTAATGCCCTCTGTACTGGCTGTCAGTTGTGAAAATAACTGAATGAAAATCTGTAGGTTTAGGAAATTCCACTTTCTTGCATGCATGGCTTGTTTCATGTTTTCGTTTTTCCTTAATAGGCATTCTACATTGTTCTTTTTGTTTCTAGGGGCCGGAGGCCTATGGAATAAAATTTTGTTCTTGTTCTTGTTCTTGTTCTTGTTCTCTCTCTCTCTCTCACAGACACACAGACACAGACACAGACACACACAGACACACACACAGACACACACAGACACACACACACACACACACACACACACACACACACACACACACACACACACACAGGGGGAGCGAGAGGGAGGCCGTTCGGCTCACCTGTGCACTGCCTGCTGATGGAGGGACAGGGAGAGAAGACGTGGCATTGTTTATTGGCCACCGCTGTACCCTCCCTCACCCTGCCTACTTCAGCACCTGCTTTCCTGGGATGCCGGACCAGGTGGGGGAGGGGGGGTGGGGTGGAGGAAGGAAGGGGTTGCCAGGGAAAGGGGGGGGGACGTGAGGCGCACATACAGATGGGGGAAAGGTGGGGAGTGGGAGGAGGTGGGGGGACGAACGGAGGAGTGTTTTGTCTGTTATCAATTACCTCCCCGTATCTGTGGCTGCCTTCTTCATCTGCTCGATCCGTCCTGTGTGGAGAGTTCCCTCCCCTCCCCTCCCCTCCCCTCCTCCCCGAAGTCTTCTCGTTTTACTGGAGTCCATGGGGGTGTACTGTGGCGTGGCGGTGAGTGCATGGGCTGTTGTGCTGGTGGACTGAGCAAAGAGTCTGCACCTATGTTCAGGGCCTTTGGATGGAGTCCGATTCATTGTGGTGGTGGTGGTGGTGTGTGTGTGTGGCTCTGTGAGGCGGGTTGGTTCTTCTTCACGATGCGTCGTTCTCTTTGTAACCTGAGTCCTGTGTTCCTCACTAACTGATCTGTGATGTGTGGGAGCCATAATGTGATCGTTTTGTCTGTCAGGGTGATCTCTGTTCCAAAGTCCTCCCCCTACGTGTTTTCTTTTCTTGCTACGGCTAATCCTTTTTCTTTTCTTTGTTTATAATATTGGCTTGTAATTATGGTCATGTTTCGCCGTGGCTGATTTGTACTGATACAGCCGGATATGTAGGAAAATGGTGACTTTTCGTCAGTTTAAAGGGGAGAAATGTCAGTGGTTTTTCTGATTGATATGTCACTGAGTGTTGCACTTCCTTCTTAACTGACTGACTGAACAAGGGGAACAGAGTGGGATGGAAATGGGGAAAAGAGTACGATGTTTAGATCTGTTATGAAACCGACCCAAACAATTACCATATATATGGATGCTCACAACTGAAGTTAGGATACAGCCAACAAACAAACAAACAAAAACAGGAAAAAAAATCGAGGACAGCAAGAAGTAAAAGAAGTAAACGAACACGCAAAGAACAAATCGGAAATAAAGAAAGGAATCTCAAGAGAAAGAAAACCACGAAGTGAACAGAAGTGTCTGACGAAAAAGGTGGATTTAATGTTTTCGTTTTTCGACGGACTTTCCACAACAAAATTTTGACTTACGGTTGAAAATGAGCAAGGAGGATTTAGATAGATCACCCGTGTTCATAACACATTTCACGGAATATGATCCCTGGTGACTGAGAGATACAAGTTGCGATTGGGGTGTGTATGATAGTGTGTGTTGTTTGGCGGCCACCGGTACTGCGCCATGGGAGTGTCTGTATAATCCGGACCGTATTTACTTCGCAGGTGTAGTCGGCTACAATGGATGCGAACTCAAGTAAGTCGTATTGCTGTGTATGATTGTCATCAGTTCAACAGTCAGTCCTGTGTCTCTGTGTCCGTCTTTATATCTCACCACCATCACCACCCTCTTCTTGATGTCTCACTGTCTCACTCTATCTCTCCCCCTTACCCTATCATTCTCTCTGACCCCACCCCACCCCCACCCCCACCACCGACCCACCTCTCTCTCTCTCCCCTTCTCTCTCTGCATGTTTATGCGAGTGTGTGTGTGTCACGGTGTGTCACGGTGTGTGTGTGTGTGTGTGTGTGTGTGTGTGTGTGTGTGTGTTGGAGTTGTGTCACTGACGACACGACAAAGGAAGTGTTTTGAGCCGTGTTTCTTTCTTCATCTTTCTGTCGCTCTTATTTTCTAATAACCGTGTCTTGATGTTGTTGTGTTCTCAGTCCCGAAACTTCCACTGTATGTGTGTTTATGCGGGTGTGTGGAGAACAGGACCATGGTGGAGGGATGGGGGAGAGGTGAAGGGGGAAAGGGGGGTTACGGGCCGTGACCATAACCACTGACTATCAGGGTTATCACATGACAAGATCTACAGCTACAGATGGCTGGGTGAAAACTAAGTGAGGCGGATATGTCTCGGCCCGATGGTCGTTAACTCAGGGTTGTCGCCGTTGTCTTTGTGGCATAGTTTATGATGTGGGCAGCCAGACTCGCCGCTTGGTTATAGGTTTCAAACCCGCCTTTGTGTGTGTGTGTGTGTGTGTGTGTGTGTGTGTGTGTGTGTGTGTGTGTGAGACAGAGGGAGGAGAGAGAGAGAACGCATCCCACCAGAAGACTTACCCCCTCCAAAAAATTTCATTGAACCCCACAAAAATATGTCTACTTGAAAAAAGATATTGTTCATTCAACAAGTTAACAGCCTTCTCATTATTCAGAAGCATTACCCACACCATCCGTGTGATAAACCATATAAACCATCGCGTTAAAAGCCAGTAAATTTATGCCACGGAGGATGCACTAGACACATACAGTTTACAGGAGGAAACGTGCCATAAAGAATTACAGTCAAGTTACACATATGACCCGCCACTCACGTCTTGTCTGTCAGAACAGACCCCCAGACACGTGAGGTCTTTGCTGTCACCTCAGGTGCAAGGAGAGAGGAGAAGTGAGAATGCTGGGCTTTGTCCAGAGCAGTGAAACTGTTGGGATGAGGAGCTTTCTGCTTCCTCCTACTGACGCCTGTGGGTCTGTGGGTCTGTTGTGTTGTTAGTTCCCGTGGACTGTGTGGTCCCACAGAGACTGAAGGGTACTGGACACTGCTGTCTTTGGTGAGGTGCAGACAGTGACACGTGCACAAAGGCGAGTGCACGGACACAAACGACGGATGTATGTATAACAGACATAATACACAAACACACGACACGCGCACGGACACACATTTAGACAGACAGACAGACACGCACATACATGAGTTAGTGTGTGTGTGTGTGTGTGTGTGTGTGTGTTCTATGAACGCACGTTAGTGGTTTTCTCCTTTCCATGTTGAACCCATTAGTTCTGACGAGGGAAAAAAGTCTTTTTTTTTCCTTCAGGTAATTTACTGAACGTCATGTTTGCTTACAATACACATTCACCAGTCTTGTGAAGCATTTTTACAGTCTGGCGTCACGAGAGCAGAAAAAATGATGTAGTTATTATCACTGGAGCTGGAAAAATCTGCGCATTTCTGAGTGGTGCGCATTTCTGAGTGAAGCAGATAATGGTGACTATAGACAGTGTGTCAACTGCTGGTATCTACCACCGTTTTTCGACTGACTGTTGCGGCGTCGGCTAATAATGTGTTCTGGAGTTATTTGCGTTTCGCGTTCGAACTTTCCAGGTCGCAGTTCATTCAATACGGAAAAGGATTAATTAACTGCAGCTTTTCTGAGCCTGTATCTGCCACTCTGCGATGCACATGCTCGGCAAAGTTTGTCATTATTCCGATTGGTATGTTGGCTGAATAGGCTAAGACTTTGCAGAACATTATTCGACGATTATATCAACCCATGTTTAGGGTTGTGAAGCATTCAACTGCGATTTCATTTTAATTTTGACGAGGTGAATCGGCCTCCTACAATCGTTAGGTTCTCCCTCACTTACAGCAAAGCACGCAGCCAAGCTGTTGAATGACAGATAGTGTAAACCAGTGCGGACTGCATTAAAAAAAAAAACTTGGAAAAAAGCAAACTCATGTACCTCTGGCTGTAGATAACCTAGTTGGGAAAGAGTTATCTTGTACTGTGTCATGTGACGGAATGGAGGGACTGTGTGGTATGTTCTTCTGATAGTCCAGGACATCTGTTGAGAAGACAGAGTGACAGCAGAAGTCATATCAGCTGGCAGCGAATATTTGTTTGTGTCTTTGTGTATTTACGAAGCCAGCGAACGCCGACTCTAAACATGTATGATATCAAGCCAAAAAAACAAACAAAAAAAACACAAAAAAAACAAAACAAACAAAAAACAACAACAAACAAACAAAAGAAAACAAATACAAAAACAAATTAAGTATCGCTTGTGTTTTGTAAATGTTTCTGTATGAAAGCATGAGCACACATGTTTCTAGCCCCGGTGTGTGTGTGTGTGTGTGTGTGTGTGTGTGTGTGTGCGCGCGCGCGCGTTCGTCCATACTACGTGCGTGACTTTGTGTACGTCTTTACATATGTCCATGTTTCCAGAACATTATTATTTTGATTTACGCTGCGGTTTGAAAAAAGGAAAGAGGGGGAGAGAGGGGGGGGGGGGGGGGGGAGAAGCCTGGACCCTCCTCCCATTCTCCAGCCCCCTTTAAAAAATGTACCCATGGCGTGGATGCCAAATTGCCAAAGTATGTCAAAGATATTTCTGTTGACGCATGTTCGTAAAGATGGGTTTGGATGGAGGTTGGGGGGGGGGGGGGGGGGGGGGGGGGGGGGGGGCGGATGGGGGGGGGTATCAAACGATGGGAGAGGTGAGGGTGGTGGTGGTGGTGGTGGTGCGGTGTTTTGGCACGGTAGTTGTTGGCCCACCACACTCCGCCCCGCCATGTTTACAGTGACAACGAACCCATAATGCGCGTGCCTCTATTTATTTCTGCGGTGAGTTTCGGTATTTAGACAGGTCGACCTGACGCTTCACCGCCCTGGGACTTGGCCAGACTCTAAACAAACAAACACACAACTGACGACAATAAAAAGCAAAGAAAGAAAGAAAGAAAGAAAGGGGGGGAAAGAAAGTTTCCTGAGTACATTGCACTGAGTACAATAATGGGTTTGGCAGTGAAGAGAGAGAAAGAGGGAGACAGAGTTAGAGAAAAGGGAGAGGGAGGAAGAGAGGGAGAGAGAGAGGGAGAATGAGAGAGAGAGAGAGGGGGGGGAGATAGAGAGAACTTAGAGCTGAAAGAGAGAGAATGGACGGATGGGAGGTAAAGAAAGAGACAGAGAGGGATACAGACGGGATAGACCTCTTTTTTTTTAAAGAAAAAGAGAAAACACTATTGTTATTTTATATGTATTCTAACAACGCAACCCAGTTTCTAAGAGAAAGATTATTGTAGGTAATACAAAACGCACAACTCGAACGTTTTGCACAAGTTCGTGATTTATATACCCTTTTTCTTTTCTTTTTTTTTTCTTTTTCTTTTTTCTTGAATTATGTACATGTGTAAAATGCCATGCTGTACATGTGTAAAATGCCGCATTTGCTCGGTTTTGTTCAGACAATGAAGTTAGCAAACCAACTCCTATCTCTGTGAACACATACACTGACACGAATACAATTCTAGTGAGGAGCGGAGAGAGGGTGTTGGGACACACACACACACACACACACACACACACACACACACCGCACGCACACGCACGCACGCACGCACGCACGCACGCACGCACGCACACACACACACACACACACACGCACGCACGCACACACACACACACGCACGCACACGCACACACACACACACACACACACACACACACACACACACACACATGCGCGCACAAATGCATGTATATGTTACAAGAATATGTTGACAGATTCTGTCAGAAGATACAAACGATACGTTCTTTCACAAACATTGAGAGCTGTCTGTTTGCGTTCGCGTACGTACCTACGATGTCAGTTCATGCAGACACGTGAGTCTTCTATCTATCTATCTGTCTGTCTATCTATCTATCTGTCTATCTACTTATCTATCTATCTATCTATCTGTATGTATCGATCTGTATATTGTGTCTGTCTTTTAATCTATTTCTCTGTTTGTCGATCAGTCTCTGGTCAATCTGTCTCTGTCTCCCAATGTGTATTTTTGTCTCTCCATATTTATCTATCTGCCTGTCGACCTGTCTTGACGTGTATCTTTCTTTCTGTCTGTCTAATTATCGATCTGTCTGTCTACCTGTTTATCTTTCCTTCTATCTGTCTATCTATCTACACTTATCTTTCCTTCTGTCTATCTGTGTGTCAAGGACAGAAGACTGAGGAACCTGCTGTTCTCATCCACGTGTAAGTTTGCCAAAAGATGTCTTTCATTCCCTTCTTCTTCTTCTTCTTCTCGCGTTGTCAGAGCGGTTCCTTGTGGAGAGGGGTAGGGGGAAGAGTTGTGTTGGCGCGGAGAGGGGTCCCATTTACCTGCGCTGTTTGCAGCATTGAAAGTACTCACGTGTGGTTATTTCTAAGGTGGAGCGTAGATATTTGGGGCAAATGAACACACACACACACACACACACACACACACACACACACACACACACACACACACACACACACACACACACACACACACACGTATGTAAATAAAATACCTTTTTCAAGTGTTGAGTACGTTTGAGAACATTTGTCTCAAATGTTTGGACAAATTCAGTGTGTGTGTGTGTGTGTGTGTGTGTGTGTGTGTGTGTGTGTGTGTGTGCCCGTCCGTGCATGCGTGCGTGCATGAGTCCGCCCGTGAGGTACCGGAACCCTTCTGTGGAAGCCCTCACTCTGTATTTGCCAAGTGCAATATAAATCATTTTAGCATTTTCTGTCCCAGTCAATTAGCTAAACAGATGTACAGTAAGCGTACACAGACAGCAATGATTTATCTCTCAAAAGGAATACACAGAAAGTGATATGTACAGGAAATACATCCACGCAGGGAGACAGACAGACAGACAGACAGACAGACAGACAGACGGAGACAAAGAAATATATGAATAATGGATGCGAGAGTGAGGCGCGGCGTGGCGGGGGTGAGGGAAAAGAGATAGGAGATACCTTTTTTTGCAGACCAGGTTGGCTGGCACTGTTTGGCGACTCGCACTTTCGGAAAATATATAAGATAAGGAGGCATGTCGCTCTCACTTCAAAAGACCCTTCAGGTGAGAAAGAGAGAGAGGGGGGGGGGGCGTGGGGGGTGGAGGAGGAGGATGGTAACCACAAGGGAAGGGAGGGGAGAGGGAGGAGGGGAGGAGGGTGTGATGGGCGGGTTGTGGTAAGGTGGGGCGTGGGGGGGGGGGTGAAGACGCCAGAAAGGGAGGTAATTCGCGGTGTGGAGATGAACGGCACGTGCCAATGGGTAGGGAGGTGGGGGCGGGGGAGGAGGGGGTGTGGATTGAGGTAGGGGGTGTAAACGATGTTTGTGGGAAAGACCAGGGTGATGGAGGGGGGTGCGAGGGGCGGAGCGGGGCAGGGAGAGGGGTGGAGGAAGAGAGGAAAGGAAGGAGAAAGAAAGAAAAAAGAAGAACCCCCCCCCCCCCCAAAAAAAAAAAAAAAAAAACCCACAAAGATCACAGGTGAAGAGGAATTTGGCTGTATGGCTGTACACAGCAACAGCAGCAAGGAGAGGTATCGGGAGTGAGGAATGTTTCACCTGGGTGATGAAGGCAGACTCTGCTGTAGACAGTAAGCTAGCTGCTTCCTTTACTGCTTGCTTTTGCTGCCTTTCACACAGCGGAAGATGATAGAAACTTTTCCTTTTCTCCCTGATTCATCACCGCAGGCAGGTTTGGTTTGGGGTGTCGGTGGATGTGTGTGTGTGGGGCGGGGGCGTTGGGGGGGAGTCGGGGGGGTCGGTGGAACGGGTGAGCTTTCAGGGGAAAGGGAGTGGGGTAGAGAAGGAAAGTAGAGTGTTAAACCAAGCACAAAGTCTTCAATTTACACCTCGCACCGACACTTAATTCTGCCATTCATTTGTCTTTATATTGACTGTTGCTGGGTTTCATAATCCTCTTTCGTCAACTGTTTCATCAAAAGTTTGATAAATCAAAACATAACTTTGCTGAAGCGCGCGCGCGCACACGCACACACACACACACACACACACACACACACACACACACACACACACACACACACACACACACACACACACACACACACACACAGAGAGAGAGAGCAAACAAGTATTGATAGAAACTGATGATTTGTAGGGAGAATGGCGTACCTAAGTTCTTCCCTAACGTCGTTTACAGCAGTCGGTAACCGTGGGACATCGGCATTTCATAAACCAACATCTGATAGATATACATATATGTGAATGCCAAATGGCCGAGTGATGTCTGCAGGTCTACTCCGCTGACTGTCAGAAGTGCCGCACGGACCATACTCCCGTCGTGCTGTTCGGCACCAAGCTGGGCTTCTGTCCGAGTTTCGAGGTGAAAAGACTCGGCTCTCCACAGCGGAGTGATTAGAATCAGCCGACGACCCACTGCGGATCCACGCGATAAAACTCGCGCGGAGGTCTACACTCTGACGTCAGAGTTTGATGCGATACGAGATGAAGATTTGAGAAGTTCGACCAGCTGAGAAATATATTACTCTGAGACCAGGGTCGGACTTTTGAGTCGAACAATTTCACTGGTCAATCGTCTCATGCATTAATCATCAAAGGGCGAAGCTGGGTACAAATTCACGTAACTGGTAAAAACACATTAAAGACCACAGCCACGAACGACTTGACCCGTGAAGGGCAGTTCGCCAATAGGTCGTTAAACTTTCAGCTACAGAGGAAGAACACCTTTCTATTCGTCTCGGACCTGACAGAACATTCACGGCATGTGCATGAACGTTTAGTTCCAAATTTTGCACTTTTTAAACAGCTAGAAATATGCACTTGTCGTATTTCGCCATGGGAGTGGTCAGGTTGGTGGTGACGATACGCTAATTGTATGCATGACTGCCGTTTCTCCAACTTTAACCTGCAAGGGTACTGCGTGTATCACAAGCTGTCGTGACAATGTATTTGGGGTGCCTTTACTTTTAGAACATTTTTTGAGGCGTTGGACCGAGGGTCCGAAGTTTTGGGAGAAAGACCGATACCCTCACCGACACTGTGCTGGCAGTGAAGATGGAAAAACAACAACAAACAATCAGGATTGTTCGCTGCATGCGGCTTGTATCACTCAACGAACTTGCACTCTCTTAACCATTCGTAGTTCACAATTAACTGTGCGTATCAGACTGACCACCACTTGAGCACACGTACTGAGGTTTTAAGTCAAGAATGACTCCCGAGGTTCCTTGCTTGATTTAGAAAACTGAACTGTGGCATACCCCCAAAAACGGAGTATGGTTGCCTACATGGCGGGGGTAAAAACGATCCTACACGTAAAAGCCTTCTCGTGATACACACGAGTGAACGTTGGAGTTGCAGCCCACGAACGAAGAAGAAGAAAAGAACTGTGGCATCGATCTCCTGTGTTGAACGCAACATCGAAAGGAAAGATACATAGACAAAGCAATTGATATTCTCTTCTCCGCTTAGAAATGTGGAATATGCAAACTGAGTTTTGAAAATAATAAGTGTGCTTTATTTCTTGTTCCAATAGTATATAGATATTGTGATAATTACCATAATCGTCGTCAAAATCACCGATTTCTCAGCAACCAGAAACCCTGGAGCAAAGACTAACATTCAGAGATGAAGGGATCCCTATGAAGGCGAACAGAGGGTGGTAACAAGAGGAGAGACGTATCCTGACTTCAATATCTGTGGCTAACCACAGTTCATTGTACACTATATACCTGTGGGCTAAGTTTATAAGTGTGTGAATATAATCATATATATATATATATATATATGTGTGTGTGTGTGTGTGTGTGTGTGTGTGCTCGTGCGGATGTATGTGTGAATGAAAGAGAGAGATACTGTGACATTATTCAAACTTTCCTTGGCATTCTATAATTCCTTTGGTATTTTTCGTTAGTCCTCAGTGATTCCGAAAGGCGTCCTGATGCATAACAAGCACTTTATGTATCAAGGGGCTGTCGCGCACGGACCCAAAGTTGTGAGGCAGGATACGTTCCAGATCGTGGAAGTCCATTGCTATTGATGAAAAAGCGACTTCGGAGATGGGAATGCAGCCCAAGGACAAATGCGACCATACTGTGGGCAGGCATCAGCAAAATGGTAGGTCTCGTCTCCCCATTTTGCCGACTTGACGCTTTTGGTCGAGGTTCTAAAGACACCCCTCCTCAAATGCCAGAACTCCCTTGTATGCAGCCAGTCGCCAGGCGCACTAGTCAGTGGCACGGGTTTCCCAACAGAGAATGGGAATGCTACAGGCCCCAAGGGAAGCTTTCAGGCCGTCCTTGGAGCAGTGGTCTTCCGAAGTTCCTTGTGCCAGGTACCAGCACGAAGAAGAATATCTTCGGTAATCACGTGTCATCCAATCGGACAACATGTCCAACCCACCGAAGCTGGGATTTCTTGAGGAGTGCTTCCACTCCAGTCATCTTTTCTCTGCGAAGCACTTCTTTATGGGAGGCTCTGCCCCACCGCGAGATGCCCATGACCTTACGCAAGCATGGTATTCGCACAGGCCGTAGAATTGATCCAGCGCTCTGAACTGTTTCCTGTACAGCGTCCATACCTCACAGCGGCAGAGCAGGGAGGTGACGACTATTGCCTTGTTGACTGGCAGCTTGATGCCACCTTGACTCCACACCGTGTCCATAGCCTGTCGAGGGAGGCACTTGCCTTTCCCAGAAAAAGGCAGCTTTCCAGGTACGTGAAATTATCTACATTGTTCAGAGTTGTTTGGATTTGAGGCTTTGGAGGGACAAGGCCTGGTGTAGACAGGAACATTACTCCTGTTTTCTGGGGGCTGATGGTCAGGCCAAAGTCCTTTGCTGCTGATGAGAGGCAGCTTGCAAGTACTTGCAGGTCTGCAAGAGCAGTCATCTTCAAACAAGTGGCCCCTCACCTGGGCCTCCAGGACTTCTCATTACACCTGCAGGGGACAATCACCCCAGCATCCGTCTGGACGAGGGCTGTGAGTTTCAGATCATCTTTCAGTTTCAAGAAGGTGCGGACAAATCCATATACGCTACACCACGCTGCCGTAAAAAATAAACAAAAGGGTAGGGGTGGGGAGGGGGGTGCAGCGGATGCCTGACCTTTGAACCAGGCGTGCTGATAAGGCCTTGAGAGCCTATCCTACTTTGTATAAAACATTGACATAAAACGAAATGAAATAATAAGACTAACAAATAAGTAAATATTTTAAAATATAATGAAGAGAAAGATAAGAAGAAGGAAAATAAAACGAGAACGAAAATAGGCCACTCTCAGCAAATCTGCGTGCACCCACATACGCGTACACACTGACACAAGCGTGCAAACACATACACACGCACACACACACACACACACACACACACACACACACACACACACACACACACACACACACACTCACACACATGAATATATATATATATATATATATACATATACATATATACACAAATTTTTACACACACACACACATGAATATATAGCTATATATATATATATATATATATATATATATATATATATATATATATATATATATATATATATATATATATATATATACATATACATGTGGTTCATCCGTCGGGATCGACGAGGACCATCTAGTCATCCTGGGGGTGGGTGGGTTGGGCTCTGTGGGTGCGCAGATGACTGGTCAGGCCAATCCGCGCCCGGAAGTTTCTGACACAGTGTGGACAGGGGATGGTGGCGGCTGTCGGGGACTTGCTGGCACTGCTTTTCCTGGCCTGTCTGCGTTGCTCTGCTGCAACGACTCTGTTGGCCTCATAGGATTTGGCGCCTTTGTGGACAGCTGAACGCCACTTTGGTCTATCCATTGCATTCAGCTCCCATGTGTCGTGGCTGATGTTGAAGGCCTTCAGAGAAGCTTTCAGTGTCTTTGAAGCGCTTCTTTTGGCCTCCATGGGAGCGCTTGTCATGTTGGAGTTCACCGTAGAGCAGTTTCTTGGGGGGCCGGTGGTCTGGCATGCGAACTACATGGCCTGCCCAGCGCACCTGGGCCTGCATCAAGATAGTGTAGATGCTGGGCAAGTTTGCACGAGTGAGCACCTCTGTGTCAGGGATCTTCTCTTGCCACTTTATGCTGAGAAGTTTTTCTGAGGCTGGTGGTGTGGAAGTGGTTCAGCTTTTTGGCGTGGCGTTTGTAGACCGTCCATGATTCACATCCATAGAGCAGTGTGATGAGAACTATGGCCTTGTATACTTTGAGCTTCGTTTTCAGGGTGATGCCTCTCCTGTTCCAAACGTTCTTATGGAGTCTGCCGAAGGCAGCGCTGGCTTTGGCGAGTCTGGCATTCACCTCGTCGTCGATGACAACTGTGCGAGAGTGTGTACTGCCCAGGTATGTGAACTTGTCCACCGCATTCAGTCGTTGCCGGTTGATGAAGATGTTTGGTTCAACGTAAGGCTTTCCTGGAGCTGGCTGGTGCATCACCGTCAGTCTTCTTTGTGCTGATTGTGAGGCCAAAGTTGTCACAGGCAGCAGAGAACTTGTCGACACTGTGTTGCATGTCAGCTTCGGAGGCAGCATTGAGAGCGCAGTCATCAGCAAACAGGAAGTCGTTGACGATGTCTGTCCTCACCTTGGTTTTCTTGAAGCCTCCTGAGGTTGAAGAGTGAGCCATCTGTGCGGTACCTGATGCCAATGCCTACGTCAGCGTCTCTGAAGACATCTGTCAGCATGGCTGAAAACATGAGACTGAACAGGGTGGGGGCAAGAACACACCCTTGCTTGACTCCGTTGGAGACAGGGAATGGTTCTGAAGTCTCTCCGTTGTCTTGGACTCGGGCCAGCATCCCATCGTGTAGTATGTACATACATACATACATATATACACAAATTCACAAATTTTTACACGCACGCACGCACGCACGCACACGCACGCACGCACACACACACACACACACACACACACACACACACACACACACACACACACACATGTAACTCCCACCCCACTTTTTTCTCTCCACCCTCCACCGTCTGCACTTAATACACGTCAGGCGCATGTGTGTATACATGTATCTATCCCCCCCTCCCCCCCCCCCCCCTCTCTTTCTCTCTCTCGTTTTCTCTTCTGTGTTTGTGTGTGCGCGCGCACGTCATTTGATCGTGTGTTAATGTGGATTTGAACTTCTCATCTCCTGTTTCTCTCTCATAACTCCAGGTGCCGCACAGAAGAACTGTTCACCATAATCAGTCGGTTGTGTGTCAACGCCCGGATCTCTGCAAATGGTGTTCTGTCCATTCTGCAGTGCTTTCTGTCCATTCTGCAGTGCTTTCTGTCCATTCTGCAGTGCTAGTGCTTTCTGTCCATTCTGCAGTGCTTTCTGTAGTGCTTTCTGTCCATTCTGCAGTGCTTTCTGCAGTGCTTTCTGTCCATTCTGCAGTGCTTTCTGTCCATTCTGCAGTGCTTTCTGTCCATTCTGCAGTGCTTTCTGTCCATTCTGCAGTGCTTTCTGTAGTGCTTTCTGTCCATTCTGCAGTGCTTTCTGTAGTGCTTTCTGTCCATTCTGCAGTGCTTTCTGTAGTGCTTTCTGTCCATTGTGCAGTGCTTTCTGTCCATTGTGCAGTGCTTTCTGTCCATTCTGCAGTGCTTTCTGTAGTGCTTTCTGTCCATTCTGCAGTGCTTTCTGTCCATTGTGCAGTGCTTTCTGTCCATTCTGCAGTGCTTTCTGTAGTGCTTTCTGTCCATTCTGCAGTGCTTTCTGTAGTGCTTTCTGTCCATTGTGCAGTGCTTTCTGTCCATTCTGCAGTGCTTTCTGTCCATTGTGCAGTGCCTTCTGTCCATTGTGCAGTGCTTTCTGTCCATTCTGCAGTGCTTTCTGTCCATTCTGCAGTGCTTTCTGTAGTGCTTTCTGTCCATTCTGCAGTGCTTTCTGTAGTGATTTCTGTCCATTCTGCAGTGCTTTCTGTCCATTCTGCAGTGCTTTCTGCCCCCTGTGTTTGTTCCGTCTTCCTCTCTGTCTCCCTCCCTCAACAGTTTCATGGAGGATTGTTTTAGCAAGGCCAATGGATCTTGTTACGATGCCAAGCCAACGTAGTTTTGATTTGTTTGTTCTTAATTGATGTTAGCCAGACTTCATATCGTCCAGTCAGCTGCTTGATGCTTTGGGGCGCTTGGCGGTCTCGTATCTCGTCAGTACTTGCAACAACGTCACGTTTCCATAGCTTCAATTCTCCCTTCAAAATCCCCCGGGAAAGCCCATGCCTGGCATGTATACAGGAAGAATACACGTAGTGCATGCAGGAACTTGATCTTGCACTTCATGGAGATGTTGTCCTTCCATAAAGGCTTCAGTCCTCTGTTGTCTGTGCTACCCATGAGAGGATTCAATGTTTGGAACCTTCATTGCTGATGGTGGATCCCAAGTAATTTAGTGATAATCTGGCCAAACCATAAACAAATGGCTTTAACAGTTGGCATCGTCTCTTAACTGCATGTACGTGCAGCAAAAGCAAACTTAACACTAAAAAAAGAAACATAACAAAAGAAAACACCCCGAGCTCTTTCATCAACGTCGTTATGACACAACCCTCGCTACCCCTGCTGCTCTTCACACACACACACACACACACACACACACACACACACACACACACACACACACACACACACACACACTTCTCTCCCCACCCCACCCCCCACCCCCCACAGATGTCGGGTTGATGTAAGTGGTTTCGCACCTTTCCCCCCGTGTTGTTGTTCTGCTATGATGCCTGTGTAGTGTTGTCGGGCTGCGCTATACTGATTGAAAAAAAAAAAAGAAAAAAAGAAAACGAAGAAGAAAAAAGAAGAAAAAAGAGAGAGCCCCCCTCCAGCTTGATAAGTCCGTTCAGCAAGGCAGCCAGCCACTCAGCTCCTAATGAAAGCCAGTTGTTGGCGGCCCTATCAAAGTGCTTGTCACTTCTCAACATGTGGGCTGTGTTATGAGGTACAAGATGGAAGGAAAGAAGAAAGGATAAGGAAGAGAAAAAAGGAAGATCAGAAAGAGAGGGAAAAAGGCAGAAAAAAAAGATGTGGAGAGAAAGCGAAGTGAAGGAAAGAGGGGGGGTGGGAAATACAGCAAACAAACAGGGAAGAAAGAAAACAACAACAACAACAACACCGACATCAATAACAACAACAACAACAACACCGACATCAATAACAACAACAACAACAACACCGACATCAATAACAACAACAACAACAACACCGACATCAACAACAACAACAACAACACCGACATCAATAACAACAACAACAACAACAACACCGACATCAACAACAACAACAACAACAACACCGACATCAACAACAACAACAACAACAACACCGACATCAACAACAACAACAACAACAACACCGACATCAATAACAACAACAACAACAACACCGACATCAATAACAACAACAACAACAACAACACCGACATCAACAACAACAACAACAACAACAACACCGACATCAATAACAACAACAACAACAACACCGACATCAATAACAACAACAACAACAACAACACCGACATCAATAACAACAACAACAACAACAACACCGACATCAATAACAACAACAACAACAACACCGACATCAATAACAACAACAACACCGACATCAATAACAACAACAACAACAACACCGACATCAATAACAACAACAACAACAACAACACCGACATCAATAACAACAACAACAACAACACCGACATCAATAACAACAACAACAACACCGACATCAATAACAACAACAACAACACCGACATCAATAACAACAACAACAACAACACCGACATCAACAACAACAACAACAACAACACCGACATCAATAACAGGAAGAAACAGCTGATTGGAAAGAAAAAGCACAGAATGGTAGAAACGAATTAAAAAAAAGAAATGGAGAGAAGAAACATGAGAGTATAGGAAAAGAAAGAAAATGAATAAATGAATGAATAGATAAATGAATAAATGAATAATTAAATGAAAGATCGAAAGGAAAGGGTGAGGTGGGGAAGAAAGAAAGAATAGAAAGCTGAGAGAATAAGAAAAAAGAAAGAAAGAAAGTGGAGACGTGGAGCGGAAGAGAAAGAAAGTGGAGACGTGGAGCGGAAGAGAAAGAAAGTAGAGACATAGAGCGGAAGAAAGTGGAGACGTGGAGCGGAAGAAAGTGGAGACGTGGAGCGGAAGAGAAAGAAAGTGGAGACATAGAGCGGAAGAGAAAGAAAGTGGAGACGTGGAGCGGAAGAGAAAGAAAGTAGAGACATAGAGCGGAAGAGAAAGAAAGTGGAGACATAGAGCGGAAGAGAAAGAAAGTAGAGACATAGAGCGGAAGAGAAAGAAAGTGGAGACGTGGAGCGGAAGAGAAAGAAAGTGGAGACATAGAGCGGAAGAGAAAGAAAGTAGAGACGTGGAGCGGAAGAGAAAGAAAGTGGAGACATAGAGCGGAAGAGAAAGAAAGTGGAGACATAGAGCGGAAGAAAGTGGAGACGTGGAGCGGAAGAAAGTGGAGACGTGGAGCGGAAGAAAGTGGAGACGTGGAGCGGAAGAAAGTGGAGACGTGGAGCGGAAGAGAAAGAAAGTGGAGACGTGGAGCGGAAGAGAAAGAAAGTAGAGACATAGAGCGGAAGAGAAAGAAAGTAGAGACGTGGAGCGGAAGAGAAAGAAAGTGGAGACATAGAGCGGAAGAGAAAGAAAGTGGAGACGTGGAGCGGAAGAGAAAGAAAGTGGAGACATAGAGCGGAAGAGAAAGAAAGTGGAGACATAGAGCGGAAGAGAAAGAAAGTGGAGACATAGAGCGGAAGAGAAAGAAAATGAGAGATACGGGAAAAACAGCAAGGAAAAAGACAGAATAGAGAGAAACATAAAGGAAAGAAGAAGAAGGGGAGAAAAAGAAAAAAAAAAAAAAAAGAACAGAGGGAGAAAAAAAAAAGAAGCATAAATGAAATACATGAAATGAAACATGGAAAGAAAAATAAAAGTAGCAAAGAAATACCGAAAAGAATACAATACTGTTTAAACCAAGTAATGAAAGGGAACATTGGAAGAAAAAGTAGATTTTTTTTTCTTAGAAATAATAAGAAGAAAGAAAGCGATAGGCAAACTGAACAGATAAGAAAAGAAAAGAAAAGAGCCCACATTTGATGCTACAAGGAGTAGTTTGTTGTGAAGATGTTGATACCACTGACGACATGTGTCGGCGGGGAGCTTGGTGAAAACGTGATGGTCCTGGCGAAAGTGTTTTTTTTTTTATTGTTATTTCTTCTATTTCTGTGTTCCTTTTTACCTGTGAAGAATTTTTTACCCGCGTCGCTGCGAAATGAACTCTTGGCAGTGAATTACAGTGTTGCCCCTATTTCCTCCTTTTTTTGGGGGGGGGATGTGGGCGGGGGGGGTGTGGGGCGGAGGAATAGGGAGTGGGGTGCGGTGGATTGGGGGAGCTTTAGTGCTGTGATGATGGATGATGTCGATACACGTTGACTTTGAGAGAGAGAGAGAGTGTGTGTGTGTGTGTGTGCGCGCGCGCGCGGGTGGTGTGTGTGTGTGTGTGTGTGTGTGTGTGTGTGTGTGTGTGTGTGTGTGTGCGAAATTGTGTTTAGTCCGTGTGTCTGTGTGAATGCATGTTTTCATATTGTCTAGTACGTCTGTGTGTGGTGGCTCGCTTTCGCTCATACGCGTTCACGCGCGCGCATGTGTGTGTATGCGTGTGCGCGCGCGATCCGTGCGTGCGTGATACATGCGCACCAATTCATCTTTGTGCGCGTGGCTTGAGTCCGTGTATGTGTGTGTGTGTGTGTGTGTGTGTGTGTGTGTGATTGATAACATAAAAGACAAGGTTTATTTTATTTTTGAACAGTGTAGGTAAGCACATCGTTTCTGTGGAGGGATTCCATGACGATGTCATTACCGCTGTGAACATGCTGTGATCAGGATGCTAACATATGAATGTGTGTACATCGTTGTTTCAAATGTGTTGGTGGGGAGGTGAGGGGAGGAGGGGGTTAGGAAGGGTAGGGATGGGTGGTGGTGTGTCGTGCGTGGTTGCGCTCAAGCGAGCGTTTGTGTGTGTGTGTGTGTGTGGTGTGTGTGTGTGTGTGTGTGTGTGTGTGAAGAGCAGCAGGGGTAGCGAGGGTGGTGTCATAACGACGTTGATGAAAGAGCTCGGGGTGTTTTCTTTTGTTATGTTTCTTTTTTTAGTGTTAAGTTTGCTTTTGCTGCACGTACATGCAGTTAAGAGACGATGCCTACTGTTAAAGCCATTTGTTTATGGTTTGGCCAGATTATCACTAAATTACTTGGGATCCACCATCAGCAATGAAGGTTCCAAACATTGAACCAGTGTGTGTGTGTTCGTGTGTGAATCAGAATCAGAATCAGAATCAGAATCAGAATCAATTTTAATGTCAATTAAACCTGAACAAGGTTTATAAGACACGCATGCAAAGTTACATGAAACCACGCACAAAAAAAGCAAAAGCAAAACAAAAATAGATAAATGCTGAATAAGACATTGAATCACTCTTGCACGCTATGGCGTTTTTTACAGCAGTTACTGACAAATTTCCCAAATAGTCCCACAAGTTTGTCTTCCAGTATTAGCTGACTGGGTTTAATAATATTTGGAATGTAATTTTGAATTTTTTGTATGAATTCTACTCTAATTTCTTTGTATAATTCGCAGTCATCTAAGAAATGAAATTCATCCTCTATTGTTTGACATTGTAAACATAGTCTCCTTTCTTTTGGAATGTTGAAATATCGGCCTTTTTCTATTGCTAAATCATGACAGGATATTCTTAATTTGCACAGTGATTGTTTTTGATTATAATTAAGATATCCTTCAAGCAAATAAGGCTCGGTTCTGTATTCACGAGTAACTGTATTATAGAATAGTAGTTTAGATTTATTTTCAGATTTGTTTCTCTTCCAGAATAAAACATATCCATATTCTAGTTTATTCATTATAACGTGGCTAAGTCTATGAATATTGAATGTTGACTGATTATTCCAAACGTGTCCTAAACCAAGATTCTGTAATATAATTTCAACGAAATTAATCCATGTTCGCTGTTTTGTTTCCTCTGTAAGCATATCATCATACACAATTTTGATATACGAATTTTCTCGTGCCTGTGTTATGTGAAACCAAAATTTTATTACTTGTGTGTGTGTGTGTGTGTGTGTGTGTGTGGTGTGTGTGTGTGTGTGTGTGTGTGTGTGAAGAGCAGCAGGGGTAGCGAGGGTTGTGTCATAACGACGTTGATGAAAGAGCTCGGGGTGTTTTCTTTTGTTATGTTTCTTTTTTTTAGTGTTAAGTTTGCTTTTGCTGCACGTACATGCAGTTAAGAGACGATGCCAACTGTTAAAGCCATTTGTTTATGGTTTGGCCAGATTATCACTAAATTACTTGGGATCCACCATCAGCAATGAAGGTTCCAAACATTGAACCAGTGTGTGTGTGTTCGTGTGTGTGTGTGTGTGTGTGTGTGTGTGTGGTGTGTGTGTGTGTGTGTGTGTGTGTCTGTGTGTGTGTGTGTGTGTGTGTGTGTGTGTGTGTGTGTGTGTGTGTGTGTGTGTGAAGAGCAGCAGGGGTAGCGAGGGTTGTGTCATAACGACGTTGATGAAAGAGCTCGGGGTGTTTTCTTTTGTTATGTTTCTTTTTTTAGTGTTAAGTTTGCTTTTGCTGCACGTACATGCAGTTAAGAGACGATGCCTACTGTTAAAGCCATTTGTTTATGGTTTGGCCAGATTATCACTAAATTACTTGGGATCCACCATCAGCAATGAAGGTTCCAAACATTGAAACAGTGTGTGTGTGTGTGTGTGTGTGTGTGTGTGTGTGTGTGTGTGTGTGTGTGTGTGTGTGTGTGTGTAACTAGCATAATTACTTACTTAAAAACATTCATTGCGAAGAAAAAGAAAAGTAAAACCAAGCTTGTCTCTGTTGCTCTGTTCCAAAATTATGCCTTTCCCGAGAGCACAGACAAACTGCGACAAACAGGGAGAAAAGCAGAGAGACACTGGAAAGAGAGAGAATGAGACAGAGAGACTGGACAATCAGAGAGGTCGTTTTTTTGTTTTTTTTGTTATATATATGTTTTGTTAGCTTGATTCCCTTTTCATGTTTTGGCATGTTTGTTTTCCAAGCACTATCAGGCCATACCACAGACTTCGTTTTTAATATAATGCTTCGATTAGCTCTTTTTTTTTGTTTTTTGTTTTTTGTTTTTTGTTGTTGTTTTTTTAACTGGCTTTGCAGCAGTGAAAACGTGTATGGAGTCGTAGGTTCCATGTTCCAGACAGAAAATTACATCCAGAACATATTAACATCTGGAACGGGCAGTGCATTTTAAAAAGTTTTAATAAGTTTTGTAAATTTGAAATATCGCACGAACATTCACAGGTACACACTTCTGACGTCTCCGAAACATTCTGTCGTGTGATTCGATTATATTCTAACTGCAAAACATTTCGAAACACGTCTGTTGGACTCAAACGCGTTCAACAACATCAAAACAGATCTACGCAGTGAAAGGTGTCGAAAACAGTTATCCTTTCAACAATATCTCCCATCAGTGGAGGTGATGAAGGCGCAGAGGAAGATGGAGTGCATTGGCAGGACGTTCCATGCTGCACTCTCAGCGGTGCTGTGTGAAGCTGGCAAGGCATGGTTCACAGAGCGTGGCCCACACAGCAGTGAACACGGGGCCCCGTTTCCTCTGTTGTGCTCACAGACCAGAGAGGTGCCTGGGGGTGTCAGAGGGGGCAAGACGGGGGCCTCCCTTCTCACCTGTGTGTTTAACCTGCCGCTTCCAAATGCCAGCCCGGAATAGAACAAGGTTCTGTTCTAGTTCAGAAAATAGCTCTGTCCCCCCTCGCCCCAACCTCACCCCCTCCCCATACACCTGTTTTTTTGTTTTTGATTTTCCGCGAGTTGAACAAGGGCAGAATGAATTCTATCATGTGACCAGACGTTTGTGCATCGTGCATCAGAGCAAATGGTGTTCCGAGAGTACACCTTCTTCCCCATTCCCAACACCCACAACTCCCTCACACCCGGCCCCTTCCCCCGCCCCACCATCCCAATGTTTGTTTTTATATTTTCACCAAGCGTCAGCAGAATGACGACGCTGCAGTGTGTGCTGATGTCCAAGGAACACTGAGAAACGTATTCCAGTTTTCATACTCGTCAAACTAAACAATTTCAGCTGTGTCTCTGAAAAGGAAACCAAACAACTGTGGGCAGTAAATCTTATGTCACTCCTGTTTTGTTCTTTTATAAGAGGTAGGTGATGGTCCACTGTCGCCAGTTTTCTTTTTCTTTTCTTATTTTTCTTTCTTTCTTCTTCAGCGAGAACTTTGCTGTTGGAGTTAAGTTTGGGTAGAGTGTTTCGCTACACTGTTTCAGCCCTGAGAATGCTGCGCTGAGCTGAGCTCAAAATGTAAATATATCTTCTTCTTTTTCATACCACCTCTGAACGCCATTTTTGCAGTCACGCAATTGCTGGTGAAGTTTCTTTGTGTTTTTCTCTGTCCCTTTTCTTTATACCTGTGCGCCAGCTGATCGGAAGCGCTGAGCAGTAATGGCTCCAAGTTGTTTCCCTTTAAAGGGGCAAGCAATTATGGTGTTAGTATTACTAACATAGCTTGTACCCGGCTTGGCCGGGGAGAGTGTGTCGAGACAGCAGACATTAATTAAGTAGCTTGGAGAACGGCAGAAGCAGGTTGACTCGTGATACTCATACAGAGCAACTGAAGAAACACGTGGTCAAGAAAGATGGTTGATGACCACTGCATGTGACCATTGGCCGGTGAAATTGTTCGATCTTGACTTAACAGAGAAATGTATTCGCGAGTTGCCGAAGTTGTCATGGTTTCACTCCTCACTACAGGAGGAGGATGACGTCAGAATGTATACCTCCACATGGGTCTGAAATAGCGCAGTGGATAATTGGCTGGTTACTTAACGCTGATTACTCCGGAGAGTTTTCACGCATTGTGACTTAAACATAGCTTGTGTGCTCAAGATCCCAGAAGTTACACAAAAGACCAGTCCGAGCGACACTGTTGACGGAGTAAGTGAACAAAACTGCCCTCATTGGACATCAGCTGGCATTCATTTTTCAGATTTTCCTGTTTTGCGTTCCCCTTCATAAATGACACTGGCCCACATAATTATGTTGTGGGTACCTGACCAAACTGGCCGGGGTGCCCTGTGTGATGCCAAAGGCTGTTTGTGGCCACCTGGCTGGTTGCCTTGCTTCCCTTTTGTGTGACCTCCTGAGGGGTTCATGCAGTGAACTGTGGTGTGGAGGTGACCTCATCCCCCAGCCTGACCTGATTGTGGATCGCTTTCCGCTCGAGCTGCCCGTGCAGTGAGGGAGGAGGGGTTTGGGGGGGGGGGGGGGAGGTAGCCGGGCTGTGAGGGTCGACCGTTTTCAGGGTCGGCTGGTGGGTGTGAGGTGGTGGGTTGTGGTAGAGGGCGGAGGGTTAGGGTAGGGGTGGTAGAGAACATTGCTTTGTCATCAGATTTTTATGTTGTTGTTTGTGTGTGTGTTTGTCGTGTTGTTTTTGTTGTTGTTGTTGTTGTTTTGCCTGGTTTTGTTTGTTTTCTTATTGTTGTTTTTGATTTGTTGTTTTTGTTGTTGTTGTTGTGTGTGTGTGTGTTGGGGGTGGGGGTGGGGTGTGAGTAAAATCCTTTTGTGCGCACTGTGTTTTGCCAGATAATATCTAGATTTTTTTTTTTAAAAAGAAAAGAAAAAAAAAGACATGAATGATGGCCAAGCTCAAACATTTTTTTTCATTTAAAGAACATGGTGTCATCATGGAGCAGATGCTTCACCCCCTCTCCACCCCCAACCCCCTTCCCCCCCAAACAAAAAAGCAAACAACAACAAAGAAGAAACTAAAATAAACAAAACCAAAACGACCCAAACCAACCAACCAACCGAAAATAAGCAACAGAAAATGTTTAAAAATCCTTCTGCGACAGGCTTTTAAAAATGCTGTCGGTGAGACAGTGCATGTTGAATGAAACCAGTGGACATGATATCAGACAGGCAGACAGACAGGCTGACAGGCGGGACATCCCGGACAGAAACAGTAAATAGTCCCACCATTTAATGCAATGTTCGTCTATCCATGCATGGAGAGTGGCGAATTGCCCCGCCCTCTCTTCCCCGACCCCACCCCCGCCCCTCCCCTGCCTCCCCACCCCTCCCCTCATCCTCTTTGCCCATCTTCCCCGTCTCCCTGACAAACAACTATATATCTCTCTCTCTCTCTCTGTCTCTGCTCTCTATGTTCCCTGTCTCTGTCTGTCTCTGTCTGTCTCTCTGTCTGTCTGTCTGTCTATCTGTCTCTCTCTCTCTCTGCACCCCTGGCCAAGTGACCAAGGCCTGTGGTCACACAGCAGGCGGAGGCACAGACCTTCACCCAGGGCTGCAGGCACTTTGGTCCAGGTCTGTAGGAAGCCAGCGGAGCGTGTGATGGGTGTGTGTCTGGCCGAGTGGCTGTGCCTGGTCAGCCGTCACTGAGTGCCCGCCCTTCACCTGTCTTCTTCGTCAGGGTCGTCACTGTCTTCTTCTTCTCGGAATGCCTGGCTTTCATTCAAGGCTTATTCACCACTGTCTGTTTTGTCAAGGACTGGGGGGAGGGGGGTGCTGGGGGGGAACTGTCCTAAGGTGTGTGTGTGTTGTGTGTGTGTGTGTGTGTGTGTGTGTGTGTGTGTGTGTCGTTTGAGAAGGGTTTGGGTCAAGGAGTTAGGGGGTGGGGTAGGGCAGGAGAGAGAGAGAGAGAGAGAGAGAGAGGAAGAAGGGAAGATCGCGGTATATAGTGAGAGCGAGGTGTTTATAGGTTGTGTTGTTCAGTGATTGCACCTGTGTGTATCTATGCATGTATGCATGGGTGGGTGGATGGATGGATATATGGATATATGTATGATTGTACCTATTTGTGTTACTGACACACGCATTATATATAAACACATATAAATGTACAAAGTTTGATTATCCTTTCACTCATATTGGAAGTACGGAGGATCAATACAAAATAATGATTTCATGACCAGAACAAACATTTCCAAAAACACTACAATCTCACATAAAAGTTGAAGAACCATATATGATGTCTTTTAACCCCAAAAGTGTATCTAGACAGCATTTGCAAATTTTGCTAACTTGCTCATAGCTAAAATGACTTTTTTTTGCCTCCTTTGAGCATATTACAAAAGTTAAAAAAACCGATTTCGTAGACAGATATTTTAGGCACATAACTTTTTCGCATATGATCACACTTGAGACATCGAAGAATGGAACTCGTCTCCAATCGGAGACACGTAACAAACCTTACACAACCCTAACTCTCGTGGTACCACCGCTCTCTCTCTCTCTCTCACACACACACACACACACACGCTCATACACACACACACACACACACACACACACACACACACACAGATGCCAACCACCGACCCAGGAAGCGGAAAAACCCACCTCACACAATGCCCTGTAATCTCCCATACAATACAGACCAGACGCAGTGTATTGACAGAGGGGAACGCAGGAGTCACAGAGAGAGAGAGGAAGGGATGAGAGGGAGGGAGGGGGAATAACCATACACTGATAGAGTGGGGAGGGAGGGATAGGGAAAGGTTGGGGTCGTTCGTTCAGGTGTGGGTTTTTTGAGGGGTGTTTTTTTTTCATGAGCTTCCAGATACTACTTCTCCGTTCGTGGGCTGCAACTCCCACGTTCACTAGTATGTACACGAGTGGGCTTTTACGTGTGTGACCGTTTTTACCCCGCCATGTAGGCAGCCATACTCCGTTTTCGGGGTGTGTGGGAGGCTTCCAGATACAGATACATCACGCAAATTCACCGATGTTTGTAAACATGTACATCTGTCACTCACTCCCTCACGCACTAACTCTCTCTACTCCTCTCTCTCTCTCTCTCTCGCTGTTTATTCTCTCTCTCCATCTCTCTCTCATTCCTTTCACTCTCTGTTCTCTTTCTTTCTGTCCCTCTCCCCACTACCTCGCTCTGTCTTCGTGTGTCTCTATACCAAACTGTCTCCCTCCCTTTCTTTCTCTCCCTTTCTTTCTGTCTCTCTCTTTCTCACTCGCTGTCTCTCTTTCTCTCTCTCTCCCTCTCTTTCTCTCTCAAATACGTAACGCGGGGACGTAGGAAGAAGACGACGACGACGACGACGAAGAAGAAGAAGAAGAAGAGAGGGAGAGAGAGACAGGTGGGGAAAGAGAAGCATGGTGGAGTATGTCTACCTCCTCATTTTAGAATTGTAAGGGTTGGTGTGAAGGTGAAAACAAAGCCGGAAAGAAAGACAGACAGACAGAAGAGGAAACAGCGGGATAGAAGAAATACTGGCAAAAGAAAGGCAGACATGCTGAAACAAAACAAAACAAAAACAAAAGCTAAAAAGGGAAAGGGGTGTGAGGGGGGAAGAAAAGAAGAAGAAGAAAAACAACAACCCAAAACAAGCACAATAGAATCAATTAATAATGCATGGGTTTTGCCAGTGGTGGTGTATACGTGTATGTCGTGAACAACGCAGCTGGGCCGTGTAGCCTTGTAGCACTCACCAAGCGCCAGAACACGTGATCGACAGCGTTGCACGTGCAAAACGTCATGCTTTGTGTCTGTGACAGGCAGTGTCGGCGGCAACGAAGTGGACCTCATCGTCTGTAGTGAGAAAAGATACCAGGTAAAAACACTGATATTATCTCTCTCTCCCTCTCTCTCTTCTTCTTCTTCTTCCTCCTCCTCCTCCTCATCATCAGAAGTACATGGTTATACTTTTATTTTCGGTTTTTCTTTTTAATTAGGTTTTCTTTTTCTTTTTTGGGGGGGGGGGGGGGGGTTGGGAGGGGGCTTGGGTGGTGGTGGTGGTATGTATATTTTGAGTTCGGTTTTGCTTTTTCAGTTGTTTTCTTACGTAATTTACATTTTTACAAGTTGACAGCTGTGGTGGTGGGTTTTTTTTTTTTTTCGTATTTGAGAAATATGTATCATATTTCTTTATAATTATTATTTGATTTGTTGTTGGTTTTTTTTACACCTGCAAGATAGGTTGCTGATTTTATCAAGTTGATGGGGTTTTTTTGTTTTTTTTTCTTTCTCTGTTTTTGTTGTACCCCCTCCCCCTCCTTCTCCTCTTCCTTCTTATTTTTCATTATTGTTTTCCTTCCTCGATGTGCATGTTTTGAGTGTGTTGTAAATGATTCTCTGTGAGTGCATGGTGAGAAGAAGCTGGTGTTGATCCCTTTACCTTAGAGGTCCACTTCTCGGCCTCCCCCGTGTCTCTTCCCTCGCTGTGTTCCACTCTATCTCTAACTCGGTGTCCCACCCTCTCTCTAACTCGGTGTCCCCCTCTCTCTAACTCGGTGTCCCACCCTCTCTCTAACTCGGTGTCCCACTCTACCTCTAACTCGGTGTCCCACCCTCTCTCTAACTCGGTGTCCTCTCTCTAACTCGGTGTCCCACCCTCTCTCTAACTCGGTGTCCCACCCTCTCTCTAACTCGGTGTCCTCTCTCTAACTCGGTGTCCCACCCTCTCTCTAACTCGGTGTCCACTCTACCTCTAACTCGGTGTCCCACCCTCTCTCTAACTCGGTGTCCCACCCTCTAACTCGGTGTCCCACCCTCTCTCTAACTCGGTGTCCCACCCTCTCTCTAACTCGGTGTCCACTCTACCTCTAACTCTGTGTCCCACCCTCTCTCTAACTCGGTGTCCACTCTACCTCTAACTTTGTGTCCCACCCTCTCTCTAACTCGGTGTCCACTCTACCTCTAACTTTGTGTCCCACCCTCTCTCTAACTCGGTGTCCCACTCTACCTCTAACTCGGTGTCCCACTCTCTCTCTAACTCGGTGTCCACTCTACCTCTAACTTTGTGTCCCACCCTCTCTCTAACTCGGTGTCCACTCTACCTCTAACTCGGTGTCCCATCCTCTCTCTAACTGTGTCCCACATTCTAATTCTGTGTCCCACCCTCTCTAACTCTGTGTACCACATTCTCTCTAACGCTGTGTCCCACCCTCTCTCCAACTCTGTCCCACCCTCTCTCTAACTCTGTGTCCCACCCTCTCTCTAACTCGGTGTCCCACCCTCTCTCTAACTCTGTGGCTTTCCATTTATAACTCCCTCACATGCACACACAGATTTAACACACACATCGAGAGAGACACACAGACTGAGAAAGCGCGCACTCACTCGCATGCCGTGCGAACTAGTAAACAAACATACACGTAATCAAAACAAACCAACAAACAAACGAAGAGAGAAGAGGGGAAATAATCTGAATGCAAAAGAACAACCAAAACAAAGAGAAAATGGGGGTAAAGAAAAGAAGGAGAGGGGAAAAGCACAGCAGGAGGAATCGAACACACCCAGAAACCTGTCTGAAAACAGTGCTGTGATGACGCACGTGCAGCAGAGATTCGGGTTTCAAAGCGTACGTGCATTGTGTCATCTCTGCACGTGCTTCCAGCCAACACACACACACACACACACACACACACACACGTACACGCACGCACACACACGCACACACAGGCACACGCACAGACACACACACACACACACTGTCCGTGTCTGACCCACCGCTGGCGTTGCCGTCTACCTGGCGTTCTGTGTCAGTTCTCAGGTGATGTGATCAAAAGAAAAGGGAAAGTCATGACACGAACGCTTGCGTACACGCACGCGCGCTCGCCAACACGAAAAACACTACAGACACACGCACACGGATACATACACACACGCGCGCGGAAACCAACGTAAGCACGCATGCTCACAGGCGTGCATACAGCCACACACACACACACACACACACACAGTGGTCGTTTTAGGAGGATAAAGTAATTCTTGGCAAAGTCACGATGTACCGGAAATTCAAAGTCACTGGGTACATTCAAGGTAGGAGCAAGGGTAGGAATGGGGTGTGTGTGTGTGTGTTGAGGGGGGGCGGGTGCATGTGCATGTTCTTGTATGTGTAAGTGCGTGTGGATGTGTGGATGCGTATGTATGTGCGTGCATGCGTGTGTGTGTGTGTGTGTGTGTGTGTGTGTGTGAAAGAGAGACAGAGAAAGAAAGAGATGATCCTCTGGGACGGGACCTTTCTTTTGACACAGAAGGAATCAGGAAGATAGACAGGAAATTATAGTTTTATTCCCACACAAACAATTACAGATACAAACACAACTGACAGTAAAGAAAACCCCGAAACAATAAAAGATATACTATTATAAACTATGACATCCAACATTCATTTACTCAAAGCACACACAAACACACACACACACACACACACACACACACACACACACACACACACACACACACATTCTCCAACACGTACACGTGGTCTCACACACACACTTAGATCCTGGGTGATGACTATGCAAAAGGATGTTGATGACGGATG
>NC_134876.1:39955311-39962811 GCF_041734735.1 Babylonia areolata
GCGTTTACCGTTGACTGTGGACCCCAAACGTGTTTTATAGACTACAACATACATACCATTATACATGGCCGAGCGACAGAGGAATGACGCGTGCAGCAAAAACAGACGCAGCTGCAGCTCTGACGTAACAGACGAGTGGATGGCTAAGGGCTGGCTGCTGTCGACAGCCAGCAGGAGTGAACGAATTGGGGCAGTTACCTTCAGGCCTGGGTGGGAGGGGAGGGAGGGGAGATGGAGAGAGACGACAACCGATGGTGGTGGTGGTGGTGGTGGTGGTGAGGCAGCGTGCCTGCAGCGTGTGGTGAGGTGGGGGGGGGGGGGGGTGCAGTGCTGTCTGCCTGTCTCTGCTGTCAGGTCCTCCTTTCATCTTCATTGACCTCCCGGTGCGCGCTCCTGCTGCCAGGCAGGCTCTGCTTCGTGTGGTCCGCTGCTCTCTTCTGTTGTCAGGTGAAGAGCTGGGCGCCATCTTCGTCTGGTTGGTGTGTGTGCGTTGGGGGACGGGAGAGGAGGCATCGGGGGTAATGGGGGTGGGGGGGAGGTGGAGGAGGGAGAGGGCGGGATGTGGGGGGGAGGGGAGGGGGTTATCCAGGTCAGAATGGTGCTCATGACCTAAAATATACGCTTGATTCTGGATTTTAATTATCTGCGTTCTTTTGTCAGGGATGGCGTTGTTGTTGTCGTTGTGGTGGTGGTGGTAGTGGATGTTCTTCTTCTTCTGCTAAAGGGTTAAATAAAGAACAGAAGTTATGCTGGATTATTTGTCGTCTTCATTTCCCTGTCCATTTCTTGAAGTCGGCCTTCTTTGTCACACGTGGAATCGTCACACAATGAATGCCAGAAAATACCATCTTCAGAGTGTTGATGATTCCAAGGAGTGGACGGAAACGATAACTATTGAGAAAGACGAGGAAGAGCAAGATAACAAGAAGAAGGTGAAGAAGAAAAAAAAAACTATGATGATGATGACGATGACGACAAATGAATAAAAAGATGGAACAAGAACGAGGAGGATGAGAATAACAAAAAGGGGAAGAAGAAGAAGAAGAAGCAAGCAGTCAACACTCTCAACATCAATTACGTTCAGTGTGGATAATGAGGGAAATGAAAGCGAGCGGAGAGCTGGCTAATTGGCCACAGGGGTAGTCCGGGGTACGCGCGGAAGTGCAGCCCCTCCACCAGCACACAGGTAGTGTGTGGAGTTCGAAGATGAAAGCTTTAACCCTTTCCTTCCCCCTCGCTGCCTCCCTTCCCTCCGCCACCTCTTTCCTTCTCTGAAATCCCACCCCGTGCTCCCAACTTACACTGCGGGGCCCAGGCAGCTGTACGGTCTGGCCAGTAGCCAGGCTATTGACACACAAGCCATGGATAGAGGTCTCTCTGTTTCCAGCGGCCTACTGGCAGCGGACAACTGAAGTTGTTCATCTCGTCCGCAACCGCTGAGCACATCCTTCGCTGGTTGTAAGACGGACTGTTTCGCCATCAGCACCAGCACTAGCACCACCAGCACCACCACCACCAGCAACAAAAGTACAGCCACAAGCGATAGAGCAAAACCAAGAACGAACAGTAACAATGCTGAAAAATGTACAATTCTAATGCAAACAAAACTTAATGTATAAACAACAGTGAATGGTCCTTTTCCCCCTCCTCTTCTTCTGCCTCTTCTTCGTCTTCTTCTTACCGCTACTACCAGTGCTACTACTATTTCTGTTGCTGCTGCTGCTGTTACGATTTGTACTGCTGCTGCAGCAGTGGCTGCACCATTATGTTTCGTCATCTTCGTCATTTACGTTGTTGCGTCAGATTCTGTTCTGTTCTGGACTCCTCCCTGTTTTCTCTCTACCCCCTCCCAAACACACACACTCACATTCATCCCCCTTCGGCCCTCTCTTTAGAAGAAGGTGAAAACAGTCACCAGCTTTCTTCTTTTCGGCCCCCTCCCTTCTTTCACTGTTTCACTCGCACGAAACTGTGTTACACAACAAACTGGGTGAGGTAAGCTGGCTTGGCTTCCCAACAGAACACTTGCCCTACTCGGGTCGTCTCCAGTGCCCTGATTTTAGCAGCCAGTTTCATCAATGTTTATTTCCAGTGCCAGTTTTTTGGCGATTTTTTTTAAGCTGCTGCACCTTCTTAATGCCTTCCCCAGACTGCTCAGCACCGACAAGTTGGGGTTAGGTCTTGAACGATGTTGGGACAACAATAACTGTACAGACCTTACCAGGTGTTTGGGTTTGTTGGGTTTCCGCTTCGTGTCTTAAACTGTGGGCACATGGTCTGTGTTTGCACTGCACAGCTTTGCACCAGGAAGTGGTTGTAAACAATGACTGTTGTTGGTGTCGTCAATGATGTTTTGATGTGCTGTCTTTATCATCGTCGTTGTCGTTATCATATTCAGTGTCGTTGCCATCGCCGTTGTCATCGTCATTGTTATGATTCTTGTTGTTGTTGTTGTCATCGTCGCTGTCATCCTCATTGTCGTTGTCACCGTCGTTATCACCGTCATTATCGTTATCATCGTCATTGTCGTTGTCATGATCTTCGACTGTTGTTTTCGTTGTCGTTGTCATTGTCGTTGCCTTCATTGCACTGTGTTTGTATTTCTCCATGATTTAAAAGAAATTACTGTCACATCACAAAACCAGCACTCAGCACATAACATATTCACACGCATACCTGCAAGCAGGGCCACTGACGTCATGGAAGGGTTCGCTCCATGATTTAAAAGAAACTACGTTCACATCACAAAGCAGCACTTAGCATAACGTATCACTTGTTCATACATAGACTTACAAACAGGGTCACTGACGTCATGGAATGCTACAGGATGCTGGCGACTGACGTCTCAGGGCGACTGACACGTTGCTGGTGGACGTTGTGGCTGATTCCACGGCTGGTGACTGATGTAGTGGGGTGAATACAGTGGGGTGAATGGTGACTGATATAGTGGGGTGAATACAGTGGGGTGAATGGTGACTGATGTAGTGGGGTGAATGGTGACTGATGTAGTGGGGTGAATACAGTGGGGTGAATGGTGACTGATGTAGTGGGGTGAATACAGTGGTGGGTGAATGGTGACTGATGTAGTGGGGTGAATACAGTGGTGGGTGAATGGTGATGGATGTAGTGGGGGTGAATACAGTGGTGGGTGAATGGTGATGGATGTAGTGGGGTGAATACAGTGGTGGGTGAATGGTGACTGATGTAGTGGGGTGAATACAGTGGTGGGTGAATGGTGATGGATGTAGTGGGGTGAATACAGTGGTGGGTGAATGGTGATGGATGTAGTGGGGTGAATACAGTGTCGGTGAGTGGTGATGGATGTAGTGGGGGTGAATACAATGGGGTGAGTGGTGATGGATGTAGTGGGGTGAATACAGTGGTGGGTGAATGTGATAGATGTAGTGGGGTGAATACAGTTGTGGGTGAATGGTGATGGATGTAGTGGGGTGAATACAGTGTTGGTGAGTGGTGATGGATGTGGTGGGGTGAATACAGTGTCGGTGAGTGATGGATGTAGTGGGGTGAATACAGTGGCGATGAGTGGTGATGGATGTAGTGAGGTGAATACAGTGTCGGTGAGTGGTGATGGATGTAGTTGGGTGAATACAGTGTCGGTGAGTGGTGATGGATGTGGTGGGGGTGAATACAGTGTCGGTGATGATGGATGTGGTGGGGTGAATACAGTGTCGGTGAGTGATGGATGTAGTGGGGTGAATACAGTGTCGGTGAGTGATGGATGTAGTGGGGTGAATACAGTGTCGGTGAGTGGTGATGGATGTAGTGGGGTGAATACAGTGGCGGTGAGTGGTGATGGATGTAGTGGGGGTGAATACAGTGTCGGTGAGTGGTGATGGATGTAGTGGGGTGAATACAGTGTCGGTGAGTGGTGATGGATGTAGTGGGGTGAATACAGTGGCGAAGAGTGGTGGTGGATGTAGTGGGGTGAATACAGTGTCGGTGAGTGGTGATGGATGTGGTGGGGGTGAATACAGTGTCGGTGAGTGATGGATGTAGTGGGGTGAATACAGTGTCGGTGAGTGATGGATGTAGTGGGGTGAATACATTGGCGAAGAGTGGTGATGGATGTAGTGGGGTGAATACAGTGGCGATGAGTGGTGATGGATGTAGTGGGGTGAATGCAGTGGTGGGTGAATGGTGACTGATGTAGTGGGGTGAATACAGTGGCGGGGAATGAATGCATCGGGGTGAACAATATCCTCGTAGCGATGAATGTAGAGTGGTGAATGTGACATTGGTGGAAGCTTCAGTGTCTTTGGGTGTATGCCTGTGTAAGTAGAGGAATGAACAGGACAAATATCACGCTGCGGATGATGAACGTGACCACGGTGGGGTGAAACTTCAGATGTTGGTTGTGGATTTCGAGGGCGATACATATGATGATGGATTTGATATAGAAGGGGAGGGAGATAAATCTTGATTCTGGTGACGATTTAGCGATAAGGATTCATCCTATCTTTACACTGGGGTGTGAAAGGGCTACAGCCCAAATGTGCAGGTGTACATATAAACCATACCCAAGTTAGACGGCAATGGAAACCCTTACAGGGCCTCACTGATTGACCTTGACGGACTTTCACTCTTCTCGTCTGCCTCGAGACTTCGAAATGGTATAAATACAATTGTATGTAAGATAAATGAAAGAAAGAAAGCAAAGAATAGAAACGGCAGAAATCAGACGAACACACACACACGTGCTCATAAAACAGTGCGCGAGTCTGAGTTTCACACAAACGGAATGTGTTGCCGCCCGGATTTGACTAGGAAGTTGAAACCTTAAACAATGAACACGTGGTTGAGACCCCGCTGAGAACCCAGTTTCACTTGTATCGCATGCCATTGGATTGTATGATGATGTGTTACCAATTTTTCAACTTTTGATTTCAATGAAACATTTGACAGGGACTGAGGACAATCACTTCCACCAGCTTGGTGTTCGTGGTTTATTGTGTTTGTGTTTGAGTTTGTATGATTTATTGTTTGTTGCTGGGGCAAAATGATGACCTAAGGAGAGATATGGAGAATAGAGACGTGCGTGCTTGCTTGCGTGCGTGCTTGTGTGTGCGCGCGCGCGTGCTTATGGGCATGCTTGTGCTTGTGCCTGTGCATGCGCGCATATTGTGTGGGGTAGGAGGAAGGGGGGCGTATTTGTGTGGGCATAAAAATTTGTGTGTTTGCTTGCGTGCATACTTGTGTTTGTGTACGTTCATGTGTGTGTGTGTGTGCGCGCGCGCGCGTTTGCGTGTATGCTTGTGTGCATACTGTGTTGTTGTGCCTGAGTGTGCTTGATTGTGTGTGTGTGTGTGTGTGTGTGTGAGAGAGAGAGAGAGAGAGAGAGAGGCATGTAGAGAGGCACCTGTGGTGATAATTCACAGCGGCACGGGGCTGGGTGGGATCGTCAGCTCCAATCACGGGCAGGTATTATCGGGTTGTGGCGGGTAGGGAGGTAGAGGGATGAGGGGTGTTAAAGTGAGGAAATTTGGTTTCGTTACAAAAGGGATATCCTCTTCTTACAATTTCCGTGCGTATCTTTCCCCAGCACACCCCTTTGATTGTCATGTGGTACGTGCACACTTTGCGTCTTTTTTTCTCTCTCTATCTCGATCACCCCCCTCTCTGTCTGTGTCTGCTTTTGCTTGTATGTGTGGATGATTGGCTGTCTGTTTGTCATTGTCTCTGTCTGTGTGTCTGTGTGTCTCCGGCTTTGTCTCTGTCTCCCTGTCCCTCTCTCCCCTCCTCCCTTTCTCCCTCTCCACCCTCTCTTCCCTGTCCATCCCCTACCACACAACAACGACAGCACCAACATTCCCTCCCTTCCTCCTTCTCTCCTTCCTGTCTTGCTTCATACAAACACATCCGCTCTCTCTCTCTCTCCTCTCTCTCTCTCTCTCTCTCTCTCGCAGGGCGCACGTCTTTTTCCCACTCACACAGACGTCAATCCGCTGTCAGCATTGCACACTGGTGACGAAGCAATGCAGCTGACAGACAGCAAACAAACCAAAACACAGTGTGGGGCCAAACAAACAAACAAAGGTAAGAGATACCCACAACAAGCAGCCAGGCTTGGAAAGATGAGTGCATGCCAGATAGTTGACTGGCTGGAAGTGGTGTTGTCTTCCAGGAACACATAAGTCACCAAAAATAAAATTTTAAAAAAAGAAGGAAGAAAGCAGTATATTTCCAGGAAGAGGTAAGTCAAAAAAGAAATCAATGTCTCCTTTATTTGCTTGTTGTTCTTTTCTTGTTGTTCTTCTTCTTTCTCTTTCTTCCTTCTTCTTCTTTCATTCTTCTTCTTCTCAATCAAACCATCGGAACTGGTGTCATTCATCAGCTTGCCTCATGTTTCTTCTTCTCCTTCATCCTCTTCCCCTTCTTCTTCTTTCTCCCCCACTTCCTCTTCTTTTCCCTCTTCCTCCTCCTTCATTCCTCCTCATCGTCGTCTTCCTCTCCATCATTCCATGGCAACTGACAGTCACTCACCAGCCTACCTGTCACCGTAACCTCGTGAGTCATTTCTTGGCAAAGCAATAGACTGGGTCAGAGACATGATGATGACATGATGATTTATTGTCAAAAGCATTTACGGCCATTTTGATAAGGGGAAGGGGGGGGGGGGTACAAAAAAAAAAGATAAGTAGATATTATGAAGCACGATACACCACAACAACTGAATGCAATAAAAGGAAAGAAAAAATAGCAAGAAAACAAACATCATTTGGACCATCCATTATCATAAACCATCTACGTAAATGTATCTATTCACTAGTATATTCTATGGATACATGTATATATATATATGTGTGTGTGTGTGCACATTTCATTTGCTTTGCTTTTTATACGGTCTATATTTTCCAATGCTTTCTGCCTGAATGGGTCACAGAGAGAGAGAGAGAGAGAGAGAGAGAAGTGCTGTAAATGAATAACGGGAGAAAAAAGCAGGAGAGAGTGACACGGAGAAAATGAAGAAAAGAAAGAAAAGGAAAAGCAAGAGAGGTATGGGTGTGTGGGTGCTGTCTGTCCTATTTCTGCTTCGGCGACGTCAGACAGACAGACAGACAGGTAGAGAGATTGACAGACACGACAGGACAGACAGACAGAGGGAAAGACAAGATAGACAGATCGTGTGTGGACGCTCGCGAGCGCTTGCCCACGCGCGAATGTGTGTGTGTGTGTGTGTGTGTGTGTGTGTGTGTGTGTGTGTGTGTGTACAGTATGTCAGTGTGCGAGCGCGTGTGTAGTGCGTATGTTTGTGAGTGTGAGCACGCACGTTTGCTTGTGTGTCTGCATGTCTGTGCGATGCCTCTTGGAAGGGGCCACTCGGAAAGCACTTGAACCACGAACGGCTGGCTCTTTCGAGTGCTTCGTCATTGTGACATCACATCACCCCCCCTCTCTCTCTCTCTGCCTCTTCATAGGTCACTCACCACAATTTGGATTTTGTTGGACCGTTCTTTAATAATACCCTTCTGTTGCTGCAAG
>NC_134876.1:39967811-39975311 GCF_041734735.1 Babylonia areolata
AAATATAACAGTAAATGCAATTTGCATATAATTTGGCTTCTTATATATATATATATATTTTTTTTGTGCCCATCCCAGAGGTGCAATATTGTTTTAAACAAGATGACTGGAAAGAACTGAATTTTTCCTATTTTTATGCCTAATTTGGTGTCAACTGACAAAGTATTTGCAGAGAAAATGTCAATGTTAAAGTTTACCACGGACACACACACACACACACACACACATACACACACAGACAACCGAAAACCGGGTTAAAACATAGACTCACTTTGTTTACACAAGAGAGTCAAAAATCGTCTTTGACCCGTTTGGAAACAAGAGGGTCCGAGCATAGAAAAACATTCAGATCTGACCGTAAAAACAGTGTTGTTTCCACCAGGCATTCACCATGAAACCAGGAAACAATTTTCTGGGGTAAATTGGCTGCTGACTGCTGTCAGTGAGACACACAGAGCCAACGCCTGCATTACCCCTGAACGTGTCGTTTGGCAGACTTCAATTGTCGAACTGACTTTTAGTTACACGTACGCACGCACGCACACAGACAGACAGACAGACAGACAGACACACACACACACACACACACACACACACACACTTAAATTGTCGAACTGGCTCTTAGTTATACGTACACATGCACGCACGCGCACACACACACACACACACACACGCAGACACACAGACACAGACACAGACACACACACACACACACACACACACACAAACTTTGTTTATAATGTTTACCCAAACAAGAACAACAGGTCACTGGAAGCCGGAAAGTGATGACGAGTGGGGGCGAGGGGTGGTGGTGTTAAAAAACAACAACACAAACACTGTTATAACGAAGAAAAACACACGGGGGAGCCGCACAGTGAAAAGTGTGTCAACTACAGCTGACGTCATCAACAGGGCAGTGAAATGCAGGAGAGGATGGTGTCAGCAACAATACAACGTTTTCATTGGTCACTTTACGACGTGCGAGCGACCGTGAGATACGGGCCAAAGTGATATTGGCTAAATATGACCGTGGGATACGGGCCAAAGTGATATTGGCTAAATATGACCATGGGATACAAGCCAAAGTGATATTGGCTAAATATGACCGTGGGATACGGGCCAAAGTGATATTGGCTAAATATGACCGTGGGATACAGGCCAAAGTGATATTGGCTAAATATGACCATGGGATACAAACCAAAGTGATGTTGGCTGAATACGACCATGGGATATAGGCCAAAGTGATATTGGCTAAATATGACCGTGGGATATAGGCCAAAGTGATATTGGCTAAATATGACTATGGGATATAGGCCAAAGTGATGTTGGCTAAATATGACCATGGGATATAGGCCAAAGTGATGTTGGCTAAATATGACCATGGGATATAGGCCAAAGTGATGTTGGCTAAATATGACCATGGGATACAAACCAAAGTGATGTTGGCTAAATATGACTGTGGGATACAGGCTAAAGTGATGTTGGCTAAATATGACCGTGGGATATAGGCCAAAGTGATGTTGGCTAAATATGACCGTGGGATATAGGCCAAAGTGATGTTGGCTAAATATGACCGTGGGATATAGGCCAAAGTGATATTGGCTAAATGTCTCTGGACCTTGCAGTTGGAATGAACTTCCTTTTTCGCTTCGTCAAGTCCCCACACTCAGCTCTTTCAAGTCTGGCCTTAAAACCCACCTCTTCCCAAAATAGCCTCCCTTGCCTGCCTCTTCCTTGTCTTTAGTTTCTACAGTTTTAGAGTTATGCATGCGTGTGAATGACTGGTGCGAAAGCGCTTTGATTTGTCTCTGCACAAGATTCAGCGCTATATAAATACCATTATTATTATTATTATTATTATTATTATTATTATTATTAAATATGACTGTGGGATATAGGCCAAAGTGATGTTGGCTGAATATGACTGTGGGATATAGGCCAAAGTGATATTAGCTGAATATGACTGTGGGATATAGGCCAAAGTGATACTGGCTGAATATGTACATTCGGGTGGACAGAGAGCATGGTAACAGACTTGACCATCATCACCATCGCCGTCGTCATCACCATTATCATTCTTTTTATTATCATCATTATTATTATTATTCTTAAAATCAAATGTTCCTGCCGACTGCAGATGAGTCATTTCACAGCTGAAGACCCGTCACTTCTTAAAACAAGCATTATTATTATTAGTAGTAGTAGTTGTTGCAGTAGCAATAGTAGTAGTAGTAGCAGCAGTACAAGTACTTCTAACACTTCTCACTGTCTTTGGTCATGGTGATGGTGGTGGTGGTATTGTTGGATCAGTGTCGTCTTTTTTGTTGTTGTCATCTCTCAGCTCTGCTGCTGATGACGATGAGACGTGGATTATTGTTGGGGTGGGTGGGTGGGGAAGTCGGGTAGGTGTTGGGGGATGGTGTGTATGGGGGTTGGGGGTGGGGTAACAGTAGCAATTGTACGATCGGCGGCAGAAGCAGCAGCAAAATAAGAATCAATTGTTTTTGAAACATCCCTTGTCAGAGAGACAGCACGATGATCTCTGTGTGTGGACATGGGCTCAATAAATGTGTGTGTGTGTGTGTGTGTGTGTGTGTGTGTGTGTGTGTGTGTGATTGTATGTGTGTGTGCACTTGCGTGCGCGCACGTGCCTCTGTATGTGTGTGTGTAAATGTGTGTGCGGCCGTGTGTATGTGTGTGTGTGTGTGTGTGTTTTCTTTTTGTGTGTGTGTGTGTGACAAAGAGGGCGAGGGCGGGAGGTAGAGGGTGGGGAACGTTACGGGTCACAGCGACAAGGCACGGGGTGAGATACCCCCCACACCCTTCTCCCACCCCACCCCCACCCCCCAAGCTGTGTTCCTAATAAAGAGAGCGGGGGGCCAACAGTGAGCCAGTGATTGTGTCAACCTGTCAGTGGGAGCCCGGCAGGCCGGGGACAGCGCTGTGACTGCATACTGCTCAAACGGCACACTGAGACCTCGTGGCCAAACACTTTGAACAGCACGTCACCTCCCCTTTCTTCCTCCACCTTCCCCTCTCCTCCTCTTCCCTCACCCCTTTCCTGTCCTGTCTTCCTGCTTGTGATCAGAGTGCTCGCCCACACCCCCAACCTCACCACCTCAAGCCACCTATTCTCTCTGTACCGCCCCCCTCACACACACACACACACACACTCAGGACTGGCGCTTGCAGGTCCGTCAGTATTGCTCACTTGTATGGTTACCTAGCAGCGTTAAAAAGTCGAAATATTTCTTTTTCTTTCTTTCTCTGGCTAGTTAGTTAGTCAGTCACTCAGTCAGTTTGTTAGTTATCATTCAGTGTAAGAAAGTTTTTTTTCTTCATCGTAGGAATCAATTTAGCTTTTTCCTTTTAGCATCTAATGTGTGCCATGGAAAACCGTCACGTGGATTATTGTTGGGGTGGGTGGGTGGGGAAGTGGGGTAGGTGTTGGGGGATGGTGTGTATGGGGGTTGGGGGTGGGGTAACAGTAGCAATTGTACGATCGGCTGCAGAAGCAGCAGCAAAATAAGAATCAATTGTTTTTGAAACATCCCTTGTCAGAGAGAGAGCACGATGATCTCTGTGTGTGGACATGGGCTCAATAAATGTGTGTGTGTGTGTGTGTGTGTGTGTGTGTGTGTGTGTGTGTGATTGTATGTGTGATTGTATGTGTGATTGCATGTGTGTGTGCACTTGCGTGCGCGCACGTGCCTCTTTATATATATATATATATATATATATATATATATATATATATATATATATATATATATAAAAATTGTTGTTTCATTGGTTAACCTGTTGGTGGTTTTTCACTGATCCCAAGACGATGGACAATGCATTGTTCAGTTCACAGTACACCGCGTATGAGCCTGTGAAATTGATTTAAGTTTTCTGTCATTTTTTAACATGACTTAAGTAGCTATTCGTTGACTATGAAACTGGATTTTAGGAACTTACAGACAGTACACATACTTTAAGTCTGCACGGTAGCCGGGTTCAGTTTGGCACAACATATATGGAATCAATCGCAGTAACATTTGACAAACATCGGTTCTTTGGAATCACTTTGGAGCCAGTGATTGTTCAAGTCTGTCGCTCTCAATGGAAATGCGAGACTGAAAGTGTGGACAGGAAACTAATGAGGATAAGTAGAAATACTGTCGGAGACTGCAAATTACGGCGATAAAATGGTAAGTGTGGTGACAGGAGGCAGGATTCACTTTATCATTGCACGTAGGTTATACCTCAATTTACGAATATTGTACGAAATGTTACGGTTGTGACTATTCCATTTTGTGCTCTTTTCACGACAGCCGCACGCCATAGAATCGACGAAGGGAGCAACGATCTCCTCCCCGCTACCAGTTGTGTCTGCAGCACGCAACAGACCTCTTGGCTGAGCGCGGTCTGTCTTGTCTGTCTGTCTGTCTGACACAGAGGCACAGACAGAACACGTTGTCAGCCACATCGAGTGGGAGTTCCCTCCCCATGAAGACTTGCTGTGACAGTAGTTTCCGTTTGTGACAGACGCCGTCGTCGCATGGTTGCAGTGCGAAAGGAGTGTGCAGTATCGTCTGTGTGTGTGTGTGACCTGTTCGTGTGGAGACTGTGGCTGCAGACCTCAGTGTGCACACATGGCCGTGCGGGGCGGTTTGGTTGAAACTGGACAGTGAGAATCAGTGAAGGCATGTCCCTCCCCCAGTGTTAGTTCCAACAGCTATGGTTGTGTAATGGCATCATTCATTCACTGCCTCGAGCTGTTTCGTTGAAAAAAGGGTGAAAAAGGTGTGTTGAAAAGACTGAACTTCATGCTGTGTGGAGCGGAGGATTTTTTTCTTTTACAACAGTGAGAGCGCGTGGGGGTGTGTTCTTTATGTGTTTTTCGGAAAAGAAAAAAAAAGCGATATTCTCATTGTGACATGTCAGCAATTCTGATTTGAATCAGTGGGTGTGTGTTGTTGCGTGTGTGACTGTGAAGGAGTGGTTTGGTGAGGTGGGATTTGTCAAATTTCTGTGGAGTTGGTTCACTGAGGAACTGGTACTGGTCAGCGTGGCACTGGGTCTTCCAGTCAAGGTGAGTGACCGCACCTGGCCGCTTTGCTAATTACCGTTAGTCATTGACCGGAACCGGTCGCCACAATCTGTCTGATCTTTCCCCTCAGCCCTGTCACCTGTACTGTTCCACCACTGACACTTATCGGCGTCTTTTTACGTGGGTCTCTTCAAGTCCAAGACGTGTGTGTGTGTGTGTGTGTGTGTGTGTGTGTGTGCGTGCGTGCGTGTGTGTGTGTGTGTGTGTGTGTGACGGTGTGCGTACGCGTGTGTGTGTGTATGTGTGTGTGTGTGACGGTACGTGTGTGTGTGTGACGGAATGCGTGCGTGATTGTGTGTGTGTATGTGACAGTGTGTGTGTGTGTGTGTGTGCGTGTGTGTGCGCGCGCGCGCGTGTGTGTGTGTGTGACGGTATGCGTTTGTGTGTGACGGTATGCGCGCGCGCGCGCGTGTGTGTGTGTGTGTGTGTGATCTACGATTATCTAGAGGAGAGAGGAAGAGGGAGCGAGAGCACCAGCATGTTGAGTACTTCTCAGTGTGTGTCACGCGCATGCATCCCGTCACATTTCAGTTCTCTCTCCCTCTCTCTCCTGCAGGCGAGAAGAGAGAGATGGGGCGGGGGAGGAGGGAGTTACCTGCGCACCAGCGTGCGTGTTTGATAGAGAGAGGCTGTTCGATATTTAGTACAATTTACATTCTCAGATTTACTGCACACACTGCTAGGAACGACACACCTGTTGCCACGCGTTTGCTTTGAACTTGAATAACTATGGGATGGTGTCAACTTGCAAAACTAACAGCCTAAACAGGGATACTTCGAACAAGTTTGCAAAACTAAGGGATGGATTATGTCTGGTTGAACATCATCGCTGTGGACCCCTGTGGACCAGAACTGAATGGTCACACTGACTCAGTATAATACATGTGTGACTAATAAGCTATAGGGTGTCGTTGTTCCAGTCTATTGATGGGGCTGTTGATGATGTAACTGGTTGCGTAACTTTCTTGTTGGGCTAGCACACGCGCCAGGTCTGTTGTTTGTGTTTTACCAGTGACTCATTCTGTGACTCGTCAAACTGAAATCTATTCGTTCAGTTTTCTCAATTTTTTGTTGTGTGTGTTGGTTTCGTTCGTTTTGGGTTTAATCCTGGCGCACGAAAATAAATGCACACGTGACATATATAAACATGTATACTCATGCTCAGAGAGAGAGAGAGAGAGAGAGAGAGAGAGAGGGAGAGAGAGTTACGCGTGTGTACACACGCAATTACGTCATGCAGTTTACAGAAAAAGACCCCAGCCAACCCAGCCCCCTGAGGCCCCAATCCTCCCGCTGTACCCCCCTACCCCCCCCCCCCCTTCCCCGTCGTATTCTGGCTCTCACACAGAACTGATGGAACTCGCCACAGGAACCTCTGGGTTCTCCTGACAATTAGAGGAGTCGGAATCTTGACGGAGTCTGAGTCACACATTACCCCCCACCATCACCACCACCACCACCACGCATCTCTTCTTTCCCTCTCTCTCTCCCTCTCTCTCCCTCTCTCTCTCTACCTCTCTCTCTTCCCCTCTCTCTCTGTGGCTTTCTATATGTTTTAGAGAGAAAGATGGGGGTGGGAATGGGATAGACGGAGACAGAGAGAGGAAGGGAAGGTGTGGGGGGTGGGGGTGGGGGGGAGACTGAAGAGGAAGGCTATGGGGAGGGGGAAGAGAGGGCGGCGTGATGCACACATGCATCAACGATTGTGGTATGGAAATCGCTGATATTGGACTGGTGTACATTAGACGGTTGACAGACAGACAAACAGAAAGCCGAGAGAGATGGGGGTGGGGTGGGGGGTGTCATGAAAAAAAAAAAAAAAAAAACCCAGGCGAAACGAACGTCGAACGCTGATTCATCGTTTGTGCATGTGTATGAAACCAAAACAGCACGACACGCATCGATCTACATCCTGCATCAGATTGTAATCCTGAATCCCAAATCCCAGACGCAAAGAAGACATAAATATATGATACATATTTTCGTCACATACAATCGCCGAGAGCATTTCTCTGGCACTGGTTGATCCATAAAGATCATCTATCGCGGGCAGACCACAGCTGCTTTGCTTAAGCGCGTGCCTCAAAGTAAAGCTGACATTTTATCAACAGCAGTGTGTGACGTATGGCAATCAGCCCCGAAAATTAACCGGGTGGATTGCGTGTGTGTGTGTGTGTGTGTGTGTGTGTGTGTGTGTGTGTGTGTGTGTGTGTGTGTGTTGTTGTTGTTGTTGTTGTTGTTGTCTTCAGTTTAACGTCTTTCCACTTGAAGTGATATTAGGTGTGTGTAAGTGTGTGTGTGTGTGTGTGTGTGTGTGCGTGCGTGAGTGCGCGTGTGTGTATGCGGGTGTTTGTGAGCAAGTGTGTCTGTGTGTGCGTGTGTTTATATATATATATATATATATA
>NC_134876.1:39977811-39995311 GCF_041734735.1 Babylonia areolata
TGTCTTGTACTTGAGGTAATTAAGTATGCCGCTGTTTTCTGCATTCTGCGAAGCGAGATCATTGACCTGCACACAAACCTTGTTTCCATCTCCGTGAGCGGGACTCAGCCATGCATGGTTCTCTACCAGCCTCCCTCCCTACCCCCCATATCAGAGCCACCCTCCCCATCACTTTCTGACTGTGTACACATGGATCAAACGAAAGTAACAAAAAGCGACTGAATCATCGCCAGTTTGCAGATTTTATGAATCTTTTTTCCCCCTCCCACTTAACATAGACTTCGAAGCTGATTCTGCAGTGTCCATTACCAGGCTACGTGGATGGGAGCACTAACAATACCGTCATAAGCACATGACGGGCAGGTCACAATAGTAGCTGTCTACTGCCGGTGGGGGGTAGGGGGGGGGCAGGGGATGATTTACAACGACGGCTTGACTTAAACCCACGCTGTCACTCAGAGTGCCGTGACGAACGTGCGAACAGCCATTTTCACACTCGGCGTGACGCTTTCACACAAGGCTGCCCACGTGTCAGAGTTCTGTTGGGCAGGAAACAAAGTGAGCCCGAGCTTTCTCCTTCTCCTTCTACTATCTAATAACACAAGTGAGTCATCCCCATTTTTGTGTGCCCCTCGCAGTCTGAAGCAAGCAGCTGACAGTTTTATCGGAAGCAAAGGCGATGTCTATTGCTAAGTAAGTGTGATGCTGATGGTTTGGAGGGGTGGGGGTGGGGGGAGGTTAGGGCTGTGGTATGGGTTATACTGGTACGGAAGAGTGTGTGTGTGTGTGAGGGGGGGGGGGGGGGTACAGAGTGGCTGTTCACTGACCAGAGATAAGACTTTCTTACTGGATGGGGGTGAAGGGGGAAGAAGGAGAGTCAGCACTGTGTGATTATGAACGGGAGGTGTAAAGAGTGCTATAAAAACAGGAATGGAACGTAGGGTCCCAACTGTGAAGGACGTGGTGGGGAGGGGGGCTGATGGGGGGTCTGGCCAGGCATGTTCAGCGAGGTGATGCAGTGGGGCCGAGGAGGGATGCCACGCGTTGTAAAGGGCCGAAAAAGTGCAGGGGAAGGGGGAGGATGGAGAAGCCAAACTGTTATACACCAGGCCGGGGGTCGTGAAATGTTTTATGGTCATGAATAGCAGAAAATCTCCGTGCGCGCGCGCGCACACACACACACACACACACACACAGAGGTGGCGGGTGTAGGTAGTAGGTAGGGGGGGGGGAATGGTGGTGGGAGGGCAGGTTGAATGATTTACAAAGTTTTTGCTCACGACAGCATGTGAGCGTATTTTAAATGAAATGTGAACTTTTATACGAAATATAGTTAAATGGAGGACAGGCGCACACACACACACACACACACACACACACACACACACACACACACACACAGGGGAAAGTTGCGGGAGAAAGCCGACTTCACATGTCTCTGTAGTGACGCAACACATGCATGCCCGTAAAACATTATGAGCGTCGCACGCTCAGTAAAATATTCAGCGTCTGAAACGTCACTGTATACTTTCTGCTCTGTATTCTCCGATGATGGGGGAGGCGGGTGTGTCATGGGTTGAGGTGTGGGGTAGGGGCTGAGGTTGAGGCGTGGGGTAGGGGCTGAGGTTGAGGCGTGGGGTAGGGGCTGAGGTTGAGGCGTGGGGTAGGGGCTGAGGTTGAGGCGTGGGGTAGGGGCTGTACTGAGGATGGAATGCGGACGGGAATCTCTCCGGCAGAACTGTTGCTATTTCCCTTTCTGCCACGTAAGCCGAAAGGCATGAAGTCGTAATTTCAAACTGTGACACGAAACTGAGAGAGTGGGGATGTCCAGATAGAGAGAGACTCAGAGAGAGAGAGAGAGCGGAGAGAGAGAGAGAGTTCGAAACGAAACGAAACGGATGTTTTACGAGGATAGTGGAGTAAGCACTTTTCACACACACACACACACACAGTCAATTGTGTTGCAATGTATTGTATCGTGTGGTATCACATTGTGGTCGTTTTTATTCGGCTTTAATTATTGTCTGACAATATCTCTCTTCCTCACGGCAGTGTGTGAGTAATGCCTGAGGGATGAGACACTGCCGGTGTCAGTGAAACTGTGTGTGTGTGAACTTTGAGCTTCAACACGGCGCCACGCTGTGTCCCTCTGTCTGCATGTCACGGTGTATCAAGTGTTAAACTCAGTGGCCGCCGTAGTTTTTCTTTTCTGCTTGATTTTGCCACCGACTCTCGTTGCTGTGAGTTTTTCACGTGCTCTGAATGTATGCCGCGCTAAGGGGAGCGGGCTTTATCGCATCCGCCTCCCCGGCTGAAAAGACTAACACCCACACCACCACACTAGTTATGGGGGGGGGGGGGGGGGGGGGACTCCGGGCTTTGCGAGAATCGAACCCGGAGTCCAAGCTTACTTGCTGGATGCCGCTCTGTCCACTGGGCCAACAATGCACTGACTTGCTGAAGCGGACATGATTATAGTATACATGTATACACGTTGTACACTGCGACGTCTTCGAGAAGTCTTAAGAGTGAAGGAGAGTCTGTCTTTTTCGACGCGATCTCTACAGTCTGAGGAAAAACTGGTTCTACTCGATGACCCACACCCACACCCCCTCGGAACGCCAGAGTGAAGAGCCGGGACATCACCCCTCTTCAGTCCCCCTCGGAACGCCAGAGTGAAGAGCCAGGACATCACCCCTCTTCAGTCCCCCTCGGAACGCCAGAGTGAAGAGCCAGGACATCACCCCTCTTCAGTCTCCCTTGGAACTGCCAGAAGGACCTTCCACCCGAACAGACCCCCAGGACTCCACCCCATCGAACGAACCGCGTTGAATTCTCAACACCAAGACTCCAGCAGAGAAAACCAATAGGTCGTTAAATCCAGCTCTACCAGCCTGGTCTGTGCAGTCAGGGCTGTCTGCCCGTTGGTCTTGGGGAAGGTTTTGGCTGCTGTGGAATGTGGACTTATGAATTGGTTCTGACGTTTGGTGCTGGTGCGTGTGGTATCTGTGTCAGTAGGTCTTTCTGTGTGTGTTCGTTCGTTCGTTCTTTAGTTTAACGTCTTTTCACTGTAAGTGATATTAGACGATATTCTCTGTGTGTCTGTTTTTGGATGTAGCTCTGGCTGTGTCTGTCTTTCAGCCTGTCTGTTTATGTCTATCTCTCTCTCTCTCTCTCTCTCTCTCTCTCTCTCTCCGTGTGTGTGTGTGTGTGTGTGTTCATCCAAATCTATCTCTCTGTCTCTATCTGATTAAAACTGGACTTGTTCTTCTATGTTCTGATCAAAAGTGTTGCAAACATTCTTTCTTAATGGAATGTTATCCAAGGCTATGTTCAAAAGTATTTCGCGGATATCAGTGCAGAGCAACTAAGAAAAAACACCTGGAAATCATTAGTGACAACAATTCACATTCAGCGAACTGTTTCAATTGGCATTTTTATGACGATTCTCTGGCCACATGCGTGTGTTCAAATGATCATGCAACTTCAGTGAGAAGTGTTCGCAAGCATGTTTTGTTCTTTCTCGCCCCAATGTTTGAAGGTCGTTGTGAGGCTGACTGAACAATAACTCTCTCTCTCTCTCTCTCTCTCTCTCTCTCTCTCACTCACACACACACACATTCGTTCTCATACACTCATGCACACACGCACGCATACGTACACACACGCGCGCGCGCTCACACACAGATACACAAAGCATTCCTAATGACACGATTGGGGAAAAAAAGACACCCTTGGCTTTCCGTCTCCTGTCTGGAGTCTGGTGTTGGCACCGACACAAAATGTATAAAAAGGGAGGTGAGGGGTGTGGGATGCTATGTGTCTGCCCTTTGCATGCTGTCTGTCCGTCTGTCTGTCTGTGAAGCCCCAGAATAGAGCAGAAGATCCAGACCAGTACACGTGTACACCAAACCATGTCTTTATCTGTGAGCGGCTGCTGATAGCAGGCCTGGGGCCCTATCACACTGATCTGTCGTGCCATTGGGCGTCTGTTGTCTGCTTTAGTGCTTCATTTGTCGGACATAAAAGGTGGTAGGGTGAGGGGAGAGAGGGGGGGAGGTGGAAGGTGGAGGTGACGGGGGAGAGGGTGGGGATGGTTATGTGAGAGAAGGCGTCAGTTCAAATCAGATCATGTTGTTTCTATGGGATACATTGCCCAGCCAGCCTCCAGCGACCATGTGGAGACTGGGCTGAAATCGCCATGAGAGGTACAGAGTTGAAGATAAATGAACGACCTATTGGCTGGCGCTTTCAGTTCTGGGCTGTGGGTTGGGTTTGGTGAAGGTTTCGTTGTTCGATCAGGAATGTAGTGAAAGTGTGTATACATCTTTCGGATCGGCCAGCGGTCTTGAGACTTGATAGGTTACAGAATTTCACTTCCATACCCACTTCACATGATCGTGCCAAAAGTTGGGGGTGAGAGCATTTGGGGAGGAGGGGGTGTTGCTGATGGCGGAGGCGATCCATCGAACTTTTGAATACACTGACACCGTCAGTAGAAGAACAGGACGTGAAGGTGGGCATCGAGAGGTTCTGTTAAAAACATTGTTTATGTATTTATTTATTTTTTGGGAGAGGGGCACTAGGGGGCGGGGCATGTGTTGAGTCGAACTCAAAACGCTCAGAGTGTGCGAGCCCGGCGCTCATCCCATCTGAACTCAGCAGACACCATGTGATCTTCAGACATCACCATCTGCTGTGTGCATGGCCACATTAAAAAAATATATATATATATATACATTATGTATAATAGGTACAGCGACCTCTCTTCCAACCATCTGCTTTGCTCTCAAGGGCACGGAAAGTGTCTGGGTTACTATGTTGGTGCGTGCGTGCGTGCGTGTGTGTGTGTGTGTGTGTGTGTGTGTGTGTGTGTGTGTGTGCTTGCGTGCTGACTATGGCAGAATCATTATTGTAAGTGCAAAGGGGGCAGCATTTAGGGAGCGAGAGAGAGAGAGAGAGAGAGAGAGAGGCGGGTAAACGTGGGGAGAGGATACATGTTGGGATTGGCACCGACTGAGATTTTTATCATCGGTATTTTTTTTTTTCGGGGGCGGGGGTTTACACATAATATAAAAGGTTACTGAACACGTCACGGGTGAAAAGTCGCAAGGGAAAAAAATCTGTTCTCTCTCTCTCTCTCTCTGCCTTTGCCCTGTCTCTCTCTCTGTGTGTGCTTCACCCTCTGTCTGTCTGTCTGTCTCTCTTTCTATCTCTCTTTCTGGTTCTCTACCTCTGTCTTTGTTTGGTTATTTGTGCGAGCGTGCGTCCATGCGTGCGTGTGTTTGTTCGCTCGCTTGTTCGCCCGTTAGTTCGTTCGCACGTGCAAGGAGAGAGGTTGTGTCGGAGAGAGAGGAAGGAGGGGGAAGAAAAGAAAGACCTTCAGTGGGTAAATGTCAGACGCCATTGTCTGTTCTGCTCCTGACCTGTCTTGTTCTTTGGGTTAGACTTTATCTGGTGTGTGTGTGTGTGTGTGTGTGTGTGTGTGTGTGTGTGTGTGTGTGTGTGTGTGTGTGTGTGTGTGTGTGTGTGTGTGTGTGTGTGTGTGTGTGTGTGCGTGTAGGTGTGTGCGTGTGTGTGTGTGTGTGCGTGCGTGTGTCACACACACACACACACACACACACACACACACACACACACACACACACACACACACACAGATAGAGGTGTGTACATCTACATCATTTCGTTCGTGCATATGTATGCTCGCTTCGTTCATGATAATTATATTGTTATCACTCCACCCCGCAGTGATGACTGGTTGGTTTTTTATGTGCTTCCTTCTTTCTTCCCCGCACCACTCCCTGAAATCCACCCTCCCCACTTCCTACCACCACAAACCATTGTTGGACACCACTTCACGGGTGGTTTGTACCCGACCTGTAGACAATGGCCGCTCCCAGCCTTTTCCTTCAAGTCTGATCTGTTGACAAACCCCCTACCTTTCTGTCTTGTTTTCTTTCTCTTTTCATCCTCTGCCTTCGATGGCCATGTCTCTCTCTCTCTCTCTCTCTCTCTCTCTCTATATATATATATGTATATATATATATATATATATATATGTATATATATATATATATATCTGTGTCCCACCCCCACACAATTCTGCACTTGTAACTCGGTACTTCAGCTACATTATCACGTGTGTGTCGCCCCAAGTGTCGAGGTTTGGGTTTAGTTCTCACTGCTATGCTTTCCGCTGTGTTTCCCTCGTGTTTTGTGTTCGGTAAGTGTGGTTTGGTCTTGTGTTGATTCTTTACGTGTGTGTGTGTGTGTGTGTGTGTGTGTGTGTGTGTGTGTGTGTATTGTGTAAATATTTTACATCACCTTGGGCTATAGCTCAGTTTTGTGAGTATCACTACCTCCCTTCCACTTAATTGGAACCTTTCATTACGTGTATTCATTACACCAAAGATATGGAAAAAAATATATATATTTCCATATCTTTGGTGTCGAAATTAGAATTCATTATCATGTTAATTGACTGTAATTTTTCAAGCCGTTTTTTTTTCGCGGCTGCACATTGGTGCACAATCAGTACTGATTCATTCCCCTCCACTCCAGTCAGTCCAGAGTCAGCACGTCATCAGTGGTATCACCGGCAGAGGGTCTGTGGTTCAGAGTACCACCCCCCTCACGGGTTAATTGGTTGTGGTCCACCCTGTGATCACCTGCAGGCGATGATCCCTCACCCCCAACGTCCTGTGATCTCGGTGCTTTTCCCAGTTCCAGCACCACTCGTTCTGAGTTCCGGACACTCGTGGGGGAAAAAAAAAAAAGATGGACCCGAATTCGGTGAGCCTTGTGAAGGTTTGGGGTGTGGTGTGATGGTAGTATTGTACCGTCGTCTCCTTCATCTGGCAACCTTCCTGGTCGTCTCTGCTTATGGCAGTTCTTTGCTGCCACCAATGAGTATAATGTACAAATATATATATAGTGTACAAATCATACGTTCGTTGGATATAATCTGTTGTGTGCGTGCATGTGCATGTGTGTGTGTGTGTATGTACGTGCATGCGTGTGTGTTTGTGCGCGCGCTTGTGCATGCTTGCGTGCGTGCGTGCGTACGCGCAATTATCTATTCACTAAAGGAAAACTGGCAGACTGGGTGTGTGTACAATGACAAATGTTTTATCATTTGACTTGTTGTCGTCTGCACTGGAGGAGTGCTATTTGATCCCAGCCACAGGTGGGGCAGGAGCGGAAATCCCGCACAGCAGGGCCACTTTAATGAGCGGGATCAATTGACCGACCGGGGACTGACAAAGAAAGGTTTGTACACACGCGGCGTACCACCGTCATGGCGGCTGTGTGGTGGTGGACCTGTGATCGATGGTACCATCCCCTGCACACCACGTGCTCTTGTGTGAGGGGATTTTTTTGTTTTGTTTTTTTGTTTTTGTTTTTAATTTTTTTTAACTGTTGAAGAAAGAGGAAAGAAAGGGTTAATCAATGAAACAGGAAAAGTCTAGACAGTTGTCTTGCCAGAAACTGATATGGCAGTAATGGTTTTTGTAGTGGTAGGGCGGTTCGTGTGTGTGTGTGTGTGTGTGTGTGTGTGTGTGTGTGCTTGCGTGTGTGCGCAGACAGACACACACACACAGAGAACGAACGAACGAACGAACAAAAATGTTTTAATGAACTTTGGCCATGGACCACAATTCAAAACCAGGAGACTGGGGGTGGGCATTGGGAAGGGTATCATAACACTTGAAGATAGATAGATAGATAGAGACAGACAGACAGACAGACAGACAGAGAGAGAGAGAGAGAGATAAACGTTATCACCGTAGGCTTTGACCTTTCTTTGCAGTTGTCTTTTCTCCTTTTGTATTTTCCATGCTGACGTCCTCTCCCACACCCATCCCGCTCCACACACACACACACACAACCACCACCACCACCACCTCTCTTCCCTCTCCCACACCCCACCCCCTCCACACACACACCACCACATTACCACCACCTCTCTTCCCTCTCATACACCCCACCCCCTCCACACACACACACCACCACACCACCACCATCACTTCTCTTTCCTCCTCACGCCCCTGTCCCAGAAACCCATAGAGAGAGGAGGGAGGGGGGGGGGGAGAACAAAAAAGTAAAGACGACCCTTAAAAGCACAGTGCAGACTGATAACACTCCTTGCTACCCGGACTTTGTCCCGTACCCAGTAAACAGCCTGTTGTACCGCTCTCTTCCTGTCTATACCCAGCCATCTCCACCTGCGACCCCCTGCCCCTTCGTCATCCTCACCATTCCCCATTGTCCCTTGTCTGTCTCCCTTTCTTCTGTCTCTCGCGACCACTCCTCCTCCTGCCCTCTGTCTCCTGCTGTCGCACGGGAGGGTGGGGTGGGGGGTGGAAGAGGAGATCATGGGGTGACATGAGTATTGACATTCACCGTGGCACACCTATTGCAGTAACCTGTCGGTTTCTGGTTTCACCCTGGGTGGGTATCCCCCGCCACCCCTCACCCCCACATCCCCCCACCCCACCCCCGTAGGCCAGGCCTGTCCCTCCCGACTAGTGTTGTGGGGGGATTGCCTGTCCCAACAGACGATGGGTGGTGGAGACTGTTGTCACAATGGTCCTTGTGTGTGTGACTGACCGTTCAGGGAGCACAGTTTTGGCCTGCCCTTAAGTCTGCGTAATGCGAGGTGCTGCCGTGTCTGTTGAGCATTCGGCACATGCACCGTTCGGTCGGGCGTGAAGGTCGTCCACGGACACACACATATATATATATCTTATATCAGTATCTATGCACCCATGCTCGTATCTCGCATGCAAGCGCGCATACATAAATACCTTCACACATATGTACACGCGGACGTGGGGGAAGGAAAGACCGATGCAAAAGAGCCAGAAGAGCAGGGACTGTAGACAAACGATTTGTGTTAATAATGTTTAGACCACCCGAAATGTGAAAATTAAATCTGCACATGCTGCACGCGCGCACATGTATGTATGTGTGTGTCTCTGTCTGTGTCTGTGTGTGCGTGCGTCAGTAGGGTTATGTCTACACATGTAGATCTGCATGTGTGTCTGCGCGCTGGTATGTGTGTGAGTAAGTGGAACAGTTTTTCATGGTGCACAGAGAGGGGTGGTCTCATTCCTGACTTCTCACATGAATGGCGACATGAGCGGAACAGTGAAAGCAACGAATCCAATCAAACCAGCGTGTGCTTTCAGCCCAGTCCAAAGCAAAGGGCCATTCAGTCAGACAGACGTGAACTGAGGAGTTTGCACCACAACACCACATGTAGCAGAATACAGCTGGACAGGCGTCATAACTCCAGAAGATACTTTGCCTTTCTCGTGTTCTACACGGCTGGATAGGTTTACAATTAAGTATGTATATCTTATATTAGTAGATATATGCGCATGTGCTTATATCCGGACAAGTTCATAGTGAAACAGGATACCGACACTCATACATGTATGTATAATACTGCTTTGGTTGAGATTTTGATGAAAGGTAAACAGACATGAAAAGACTATGGGACTGCAAAAGTTGCGAAGTGTGAAATGAACACCATGTGGACAGCAGGGGGTCATGTCATCGTGTAGTCTCTCCGTCTGTCGGCTGTACTGAGGGGGCTTTTCTCCACTCTTTCTTTTTGTCGTCTTGTCTTCCCATGTGTTTCGTTTCCCTTTACTAACCCAACGTGTATGGGTGGGTACACGTGCGTGCCTCGCTCTGTGTGTGTGTGTGTGTCTGTGTGTGTCTGTATGTGTGTGTGTGTCTTTCTGTCTGTCTGTCTGTGTCTGTGTGTCTGTCAGTATGCATGTGTATGTGTGTGTGCGTGTGTGCGTGTGTGAGTGCGCGCGCGCACGAGCGAACGTACGGGCATGAGAGGCGGAGAGAGAACTAGAGGTGACCCTCTTTCATTGTCCTCTGTGTACGTTCCCCTGTCTCTTTTAAAGCCCTTTTATATCCTGTTGTATCTCCGTGTTTTTGTCAGCCTGTCCTGTGTGTGTGTGTGTGTGTGTGTGTGTGTGTTGTGTTTGGTATATATATATATATATATATATATATATATATATATATATGTGTGTGTGTGTGTGTGTATACATGTGTGTGTGACAGATAGAGAGTGTGTATTCGTGTGTGTGTGTGAATTAGAGAGAGAGAGAGATAAAGAGAGAGGGAACACTGAACACTGAAATGTTTAATGTCATTAGCTGATAAGCTCTGGTGACATAGTATGTTCTGATAAGAACAAAATGATGAAATGGAACAGAAAGGAAAAAAAAAAACAAAAATAAAAACAGAATTTAAACAACATAAACTGATAAGAGATTTGCGACACTTAGATTAAAAGTACATGTGACAGGGGGGAATCTGCCTTTTTTTCAGTCGTTCGTTTTCAAGGTTTGGACAGTACACAGAAAACAAAGTACAGATAAGACATATAATAAATGTTTACGCAAGTAACATCGACACACACACACACATCATATCAATACAAACACATGCTAAATTACATATAAATCATATAATAGATATTTACGCATGTAAAAAATAAAGAGAGACAGTGTGTGTGTGTGTGTGTGTGTGTGTGTGTGTGTTTGAAACAGAGATACTGTGTGTGTTTGTATGTATATCAATGCATTGAGTGTGTGTGTGCGCGCATGCATGCGTGTGCAAACACGTGTGCTCCTCTAACCGGTACCTTGTGTAGCTGTAGTCCTCTCCAGGCAGGCCATCGTTGGGTCAGTGGGGTACATCTTATCTCAGGAACCTGTTCTGACACAGAGCTCTCCACTGTGAGAATAACTGCACGTGGTTTGGATCTGAAGGGCAAGGACATATGCAAGACAATAAGTTGACGTTATTGTATTTGTATAATTAGTATAATTGTATTCTTCTTCTTCTTTTTTTTTTTTTTTTTGTCACAACAGATTTCTCTGTGTGAAATTTGGGCTGCTCTCCCCAGGGAGAGCGCGTCGCTACACTGGGAGCGCCACCCATTTTTTTTTTTTTGTATTTTTTCCTGCATGCATTTTTTATTTTGTGTGTGTGTCGTCCTATCGAAGTGGGTTTTTCTAAATAATTTTACCATGGACAACCCTTTTGTTGCCGTGGGGTTTTTGTTTACGTGCGCTAAGTGCACGCTGCACACGGGACCTGGGTTTATCGTCTCATCCGAATGACTAGCGTCCAGACCACTCAAGGTCTAGTGGAGAGGGAGAAAATACTGGCGACTGTGACGTGATGCGTTATCTCCAGACCAACACTATCCAGGGTCACATCACCCGAATCTCCAGAGGACACCAGAAGGTAGACGCAAGAGAAGAAAACCAAAGAACACCTGGCGCAAAACAAAGGAAAACTCAGGACCTTGAAGCACCCTGTGGTACCATTCAGAGACTGGTCCAAACAGGTAAGAGAGGCGGATTTCTTTTTCTGCCCTACAATGCCAGATGGGCAGCAAGTAAGGAAAGTATACTAAATATCGAAACAGCCACTGTATGTAATACTATACAATGATTAATAAAGAAATGTAGGTGAAGACAGATAAAAAAAACAAAAACAAACAAACAAAGAAAAAGTCCACTTACATACATTGCGTGTGTATTCAGCAGTATATATATGGTTTTAGTCGAGATTTCACAGTGACCTTGCTTGTAAGGCCTACATGGTTAACTAGCAGGGCAATGAAACCTGAATCCCCCCTCCCTCAATCTCTCTCATTTTCTTTTCTCTCCTCCCGTTTCCTCCTCCGTCCTCAGCGTCCCACGTGCATTACTCCCCCCCCTCCCACTCCCAGGCCCAAGGTTACAGTACAATCATTCGGTTTTGGAAACAGTAGAAGGAATGTTACAGATGGAAGGATGTGCTTCGTTCATGTTCCTGGATTATTCACGTTTTTCGACTCAATAGAATATGACTTTTTGTCATTGTAGAGATTAAGAGGCAAAATCCCTACTTACTTTGTCTTGTTCTTATGATAATTACTGTCTGCTGATTACAAGTATGTTAAACGCGCTTATTACAAACAAAAAGGTACAAACACTGATAGCAAGCAATGGATTGAAGAGTTGGGGCTAATTGTTGGGCAGGAAGAGATGAAGGTCTTTCATCAAGATTCATCATCTTAACCCTCTCAAAAAAGAATTAATCGTTCGCGTGCGTGAGCACACACACACACACACACACACACACACACACACACACACACACACACACACACTATGATGTCAGAGGCAAGAGGCCGGATGTCCATCAGTTTTCAGGCGCCGGAAATCTTATAGAGAAGGTCACATCCAGATTTCCGGTGATGATCACGGGCTGAGAGTGAGTCAGTGCTGTGTCCACGTGTGTCAGTGCTGTGTAGTGCTGTGTCCACGTGTGTGTGAGGAATGCCTGCCGACAATGGAGCCAAACGGGACGTCGTGGTTTTTTTTTTTTTTTTTTTTTTTTTTTGGTACACATGTAAACGGCATTTGGAATGGGGGTGTTGTGTTTTTGTTGGGATGGGGACACGAGACATGGGGAGTGGTCAACTTGACGCTTGAAATAAATATTGTGGGTGGACAGGATGTATATATATTTATACATTTATCTTGGGATTAAGGACAGGCAACTAGCGAATTTTTATCATAAATTTTATTTGTCAGGAAAATCGAAAAGTATAATCTTTAATATTCGCGAGTCTGACCAGTCGATTTCGGCGTGCACAAACACGAACAGTCGCACAAACATACACACGCACAGACACACATCCATCAATACACACATGTATACATACAATGACACAATGTGTGTGAATTGTAAGATTTTGAATAATTGCTGTTGTTGTTATGAAGTATGTGGAGCGGACGTTTGTTTTTGGTGTGTGTGTGTGTGTGTGTGTGTGTGTGTGTGTGTGTGTGTGCGTGTGTGTGTGTGTGCGTGTGAGTGCGTGTGTGTGTGTGTACGCGCGCGAGTCCTTGTATGTGTTTCTGTCTTTATCCGCTGTCTCTCACCCCTCTCTCTCTTTCTCTCTCTCTTTCCCTTGTCTCTATTTGTATGTCTGTCTGTCTGTCTGTCTTTCTCCCCCCCTCTCTCTCTCCACCCTTTCCCCCCGTTCCACTCACCCTTCATCCCTCTTTTCTTTCTCTCTCTCCTCTGTACTTTGCCTTTCTTTCTCTTCTCTCCTCTGTACTTTGCCTTTCTTTCTCTCCTCTCCTCTGTACTTTGCCTTTCTTCTCTCTCTCCTCTGTACTTTGCCTTTCTTTCTCCTCTCCTCTGTACTTTGCCTTTCTTTCTCTCCTCTGTACTTTGCCTTTCTTTCTCCTCTCTCCTCTGTACTTTGCCTTTCTTTCTCTCCTCTCCTCTGTACTTTGCCTTTCTTTCTCTTCTCTCCTCTGTACTTTGCCTTTCTTTCTCTTCTCTCCTCTGTACTTTGCCTTTCTTTCTCTTCTCTCCTCTGTACTTTGCCTTTCTTTCTCCTCCTACTCCCCACCCCCACACCCCGCCCCCGTCTCTTCATCTGTCCCTGTCTTCATCCTTCCCTGTCACACTGTTCACTGACACGACTCCAGTGTGGGCAGCGATATGACAAGTTCTAATTTGGACGTCTGGGATTCGAACTCAGACCTTCCAGGGTGAGCCGGGCAGTGTCAGCCTAATGGCTAATAAAATGCAGACATCCACATTTTAGTCGGTTTATGTGTAGGACTTGACATTCATGTTTAACTTGGTAGCGTGGTCTTTTTACGCCGGACGGTCGATTTGTATGAGATGTAAACGTCGATACGCACCTCACATGGTGAAGGGACAGACTTGGATAACCATCCCGTCCCAGGAGAGAGGGTGAGTGCTGTAATGCTGTATTATATAACAGACAAAATGACCAGTTACCAACTTGTTTAGACCTAAGTGTATTACACACACACACACACACACACACACACACACACACACACACACACACACACACACACACACAGACACACAGACACACACACACACACACACACACACACACACACACACACACACACACTTGTAACCAAGTCAACATGTCACTGTGACAGATCTGCAGCCCTGTTTTCGCATTCATGGGTTTCCAGGCAGCTGTGAGACATTCCATGTCACTCCATCGCGAGTCGTTTCCTTTGGGTCCTTTGACACGACTTGAAATACCGTTGTTGGTTTGTATCGTGGCCTGCTTTCACGCCGTGACAGCTGGCTGACAAGTGTGAGGGTGTGTGTAAACTTTGATTGAATAATGGTGGAGATTGGAGGGGAAAGTGTGTTGATTATCAAACTTGAGTTTGGTTGTTATGTATCATTCTTTACCAATGCCTCCTTTTCATCTCACCTCGTGATTGGATAGAGAGAGCCAGAGTTTCCAGATTCCAGATTGTTTAAATTCATGTCAGTAGGCCAAGGTCCCTTTTGAAGGGGCATGAGAACATAATTTTCAATAAACATCATTTAACTACATAATTATGTCTACATGTGACACACTGTCAAACACAAATATAGCTAAATTGTACTCAGTTTCAAGAACTAGAACAATCAACAGAGCCAGAGAGCCAGAGAGAGAGGTGGTGATATATACAAAGATAACGGCGAAGGAACCTAACGGTTCAACTAAGCCAGCTTCAACATGAATTTGACAGTTTCAAGCCTCTTATCTCCAAGATTATCCAAGTAAAATTTACGCGCTTTATTCAAAGGGAGATTGTAGGAGTGTGGTGTGGTGAAGTGGGGGGAAGACGCTGAGAGTCGGCAGGGAGAGAGCAAGAGTAAGAGGGGAAGTGTGTGTGTGTGTGTGTGTGTGTGTGTGTGTGATTTGAGAGAGAGAGAGAGAGAGAGAAGTGGAAGAGGTATTGAATACAAAGGTCATTCCGTTATGAAGGTACAAATGGGTGCAGATTTGTGACATTTCTTAACGCAATCAACCGAAGCAACACCGCACTGCTTGCATTGACCATTGTGTCCGGTGACTGCACGTCCTTTCAGTGGTGGGGGAATCCAAAAGACTTTGCATAAACACACACCAGCATTGACAAACAGTGGTTTGGTTCGTCATCACTGTGGAGACACTTCCGTCAGATAAAAAAAACAGTGGAAGAGTGAGGAGCGTATTTCATTTAAAGCCTGAACCGGACTATAAATGGCGGGCGATTTGAATCAAGCCAGTTTCTCACCAGAGTCTGACACTGTGACGTCGGTGAAGGTTTATTCAAAATAAAAGCCTAATAAAGCTACGGTTTGGCTTCATTTATGGCAGAGAGCGAGATTTGCCTAGCAGCTTCCAATCTAGACCTGAATTGACTTTGGAAAGTACAAAATGTGTCAGCTACACGTAATACAAAATTTGAATGCAGAGAAAAGGGGCGGAGCTAGAACCGAAACCTTGCTCTCGGGAGTTAAGACTGTTTGTGTGCATGCTTGTGTGTGTGTGTGTGTGTGTGTGTGTGTGTGTGTGTGTGCTTGCATGCTCACAGGGACAGATAATTGTGTGGTTCTGTCTTTCCTTCTGTCTTTCTTTCTTTCTTTCTTTCTTCCATCCGTTCTGTTTTTCTTTTTTATCGTTTCATTCTTTTCGCCTCTCTCTCTCTCTCTCTCTCTCTCTGCCCTTCTTCAAGCTTCTTACCTCGGGGTGTGGAGGGGCGGGGTTGTACAGTTGAAGGCCAGTGGAGAAATTGCAAACGTGGCTCATTTTTTGTTAATCCAGTTGGACTGAACTGAACTCTCTGTGTGTGTGTGTGGCTGGGGACGAGGTGTAGAACAACTCTCGGGAGAGAGGGGATACCAGGGCTTGTTGTTGGGCTGTGAGAGTGAAAAACACGTTGTTATTGAGACCGACCCCGTACTTCCACTTGGCGGGCTTGGAGTGCTGGTGGTAGGGATTTTATTTCCCCCGGATGACTGACTGCATCATGGGTGGGTGGGAGGGGAACTACAGGTCTGTATTCTTACTTCATCAGGTGTGACGTGTGTGTGTGTGTGGGGGGGGCCTTTTACCTGCTGGTGTGTTTTCATTTTGGATCAGTGTCTTTTCTGTTGTTTTAATATGTGCACACGCGCGCTCACGCGCGCGCGCACGCACGCACACACACACACGCACGCACGCACACAGAGATACAATCACACACACACACACGCACGCACGCACGCACGCACGCACGCAGAGGTACAATCACACACACACACACAAACACACACACATATGCACGCGCGCGTGCGCGCGTACAAACACACACGCACACACAGACACACACATCCACACAGACACACACAGTGACACGCACACGCGCGCGCAACACACACACGCACACACATACACACGCACACACACACTCGCACGCAAACATACACATACACACGCACACACACAGACGGACGCACGCACGTACGCATGCACGCATGCACGCACGAACACACACACACACACACACAGTGTTCGTTGTTTATGTGCTTGGCTACAAAAGGATTTGCGTGATGTTAACAAATAGAAGATGGTAACGACTCAAACCAAATTAAAGTGCATGACCTTCATTGTCTGGCGAGATGAGATGTCACGCGAAAAAACGACAGGGTGTGTGTGTGTGTGTGTGTGTGTGTGTGTGTGTGTGTGTGTGTGTGTGCATATGCAAATCAGTGGACGAGCGCATATGTGTACACGTACATTCGTGTGTTCTGTTGCGCCCGTGCTTGACAGAGAGGGAGGGAAGCGGTGGAAGGAAACAACATTTTTGAAAGTCCATTCAGCGTTGTGACGTCACTCAGACGAGGGTCGAGGAAGAACAAAACATACCTGTGAACACATATCAGGTGTACCTCATTTGCATGAACCTTTGAACTCCACACACACAGAAACGCACACACATGTGCATTTAGTCAGATACACATTATTCACGCGCGCTCACACTGGCGCAAGGTCGCGAGCTTTAAGCTGCAGTCTTTCCTGTACACCCCTTCCCTCCTCCCCTTTCCTTTCACATTTTCAGAGAGAGAGAACCAGAGAGAGCACTCACACGCGACTGAGTAAGTGTAAATGCATGCACGCCAGCACACATATATATTATAAACTTGTAGACGTGCTTGATGGCGTGCGTGCACACGTGCATTCGTGCTGTATACAGAATTCCTTTGAACAGATATGTGCACGTTGTAACTTGAGGTTCTCTTTCGGGACTGTCTGTCTCACAGCCACAAGCAAGTTGCGTCAGACGTGGGAGAAATTGTCTTTGCGCTGTCCGCGTGCCGCCCAAATACCCCTGGCACACGGTGAACTGCAGTGTGCAGTGACCGTGGAACAGAGGATGAACCTCTGGACACTCTGCCCGTCATCTGGGGATGCGAGGGGGGGGAGGGGTTGGGGGTGAGGAGGCTGGTGAAAGAACGATGAAAGGTCGAAGGTGGGGGCAGGGTGGGAGGGGTGATCAATTTTTTTAAAAGTCATCTTGGACATGCGTTTGTTGTCGGGTGGAGAGAGAGAGAGAGAGAGAGAGAGAGAGAGAGAGAGAGGGGGGGCGGGGGGAGGCAGGGAGGC
>NC_134876.1:40000311-40002811 GCF_041734735.1 Babylonia areolata
GTCTCTCTCTTCTTCTCCAACTCACTGGGCTGTTACCAGCAGTGGTCAGTCAGGTAAGCGGGGTGGGTCATTCATTTAAACTGACCACTGCTGCCAAGCGAGAGACCCGCACAAGCGAGAGAGGTGCGGGAAAATGTTGGCAGCGTCAGCCTGTCAAAAAGTGAACGTTTTTGATGATGGGTTTGCAAGAGAGCTCGAAAGCCTGGGAAAGTTGGAAAGCGAGCGGAGGAAGAGTGTACTGAAACGAATTGTTATCGTTTAGAAGCTACTTGGGTGTCTGAGCTTAGCATTTATGAATGTAGAAAAGGTGACATGATGATAATAATAATAATGATAATGATAGTGATATGATATATTGATAAACAGTAAAGAGAAGTAACTCTCTCCAGCGAGTGTGCTTGCTGAATTGGAAGCATAAGTTGCGTTTACTTGAAGTTGTGCATCTTTTAATTTTATATGGAGAGAATAACTTCTCTTAACTATTTTTAATACTTTACTCTCTTTGTCTTAATGTTCTTTCATTTTTTAATAATGCTGATGGTAATACCAACAGATATTTAGATACACAAATAAACAAACACAATGATAGTACATTGCCATATATGTCCCTTCGAAAGGAGTCGGTTTTTTAGTTTGCGTTCTGATCATTTCTTTCCTGTTTTGAGTGGGTATGCATTACTTAAGGTAACAAGTCACTTGATTATGCTTCAGCTCTGCCGTTTCCTGTTAGCAAGTTTTCTTTTGTTTTACCACTAGCAAAGACCCTGTAAACATACGTAGGAAGTACAAAGTGCGTAGGGTCTTTACTTTTAGTCCGAACTAAACGGTGTGTGTACTTGAACAGGACCCAGGGGTTGTGGTCGTGGGTGACGTCACAGGGGTCAGCAGAATAGCTGACAGAACTGGCGCCAGGTTGACCAGACTTACAGCATGCATGGCACAGACTGCAGTGATTGTGTGTTCGTTCCGCACTGATCTACTTCTTTATAACTTTTCGACGACCTGTCCTGGACAGGGATTGTGTGTAAAGTGATGTGAGGTGTAACTGAAGAAAACGAAAACATCAACCTTTGGATTTTTGACTGTTGATGGTGGATACGTCGATCTGTTTTTTCCGCCCTATGAAACGACGTGCTGTTTGTGATGCGTACTGATAAACGTGAAAACCGTATCGGACTTTGGGAGTTGGTCTCCAAAGACCTATACCATAGTGTTTGTTATTCCGTCAGACTCAGGTAAGACGAAGGTTTCAGGTTTGTTTTTCTCCCCGAAGAATGTTGCGATGTGGGTGTGTTTATAGTATGAAGACGGTAACGAAAACCTCCCTGATGGGCGCGCGTGTGTGTGAGTGTGCAGGGGTGAGGATGGTAAAGCTTCCTTTGCGTGTGTGTGAGTGTGCAGGGGTGAGGATGGTAAAGCTTCCTTTGCGTGTGTGTGAGTGTGCAGGGGTGAGGATGGTAAAGCTTCCTTTGCGTGTGTGTGAGTGTGCAGGGGTGAGGATGGTAAAGCTTCCTTTGCGTGTGTGTGAGTGTGCAGGGGTGAGGATGGTAAAGCTTCCTTTGCGTGTGTGTGTGAGTGTGCAGGGGTGAGGATGGTAAAGCTTCCTTTGCGTGTGTGTGAGTGTGCAGGGGTGAGGATGGTAAAGCTTCCTTTGCGTGTGTGTGAGTGTGCAGGGGTGAGGATGGTAAAGCTTCCTTTGCGTGTGTGTGAGTGTGCAGGGGTGAGGATGGTAAAGCTTCCTTTGCAAAATAATGATGTACGATTGTGTCTTGGGGTGTGTTTTTTTCATTCTTTATTTGAAAATAATTTTAAAGAAAATGTAAAATAGTAGTCTTATTTTTGAGAGATGTACATATTCATGCATGCACGCATACTCACACGCGCGTGCACGCACACACACACACACACACACATGCACGCACGCACACAAGAGCAGACGTGGAGAGAGAGAAATAGCTGACTACAATCCTTAGCACAAACGTATCAAAACCTGGTGCATCCACCCCTGTCAACCCATCCCCACTCCACCTGTCTGTGCACGAAAAGTTTTGTAAACTGCACATCAGTCGCCTTGCAAATTCACACACACACACACACACACACACACACTGCTCGTGTTTTTTAAAAATTAAATCCAAAATACGTCCGTGATAGCAACCCATCAATCTTGACAGATGGGGACACGGAAGTTTGTTTTTATAGAGCTGACATTAAAAGAATATATAATAGATTATTTGCACACGCAATCATATTGTCAGTCGGCACGCTTGTTACCACCAAAATGCATCATGCGTGGGTGCATATGCGCGCAAAACAAACTTGAGCGTGCTCACTCTGTGTGTGTGTGTGTGTGTGTGTGCGTGCGTGCGTCTGTGTGTGCGTGCCTGCGTACGTGTTTATGTGCACGCGCGTGCTGTGTGTGTCTGTTTCTGTATGTGCTTGTGCGTGTGTGTATACTTGTCAGTATGTGCACTCCCGCATGCGCGCACTGGTAGGTGTG
>NC_134876.1:40012811-40027811 GCF_041734735.1 Babylonia areolata
TCTTACATCTCTTCCTCCACAACGTCCTCCTCTTCCTCCTCGGCTTCGTCGGGTCGTCTGGGTCACGGGTCGTATTCGTCACGTTCCTCGGCTGTGGACTCCGTGCCTCTGCCACGTGCCTCAAGGTAAGAGAAAGGGGGTGATTGGTGATTTGGACCTTTGTTTTTTTTAAGTTGCTGAAGAAAGAGGAAAGAAAGGGTTAATCAATGAAACAGGAAAAGACTAGACAGTTGTCTTGCCAGAAACTGATATGGCAGTAATGGTTTGTTTGGTTTTTGTAGTGGTAGGGCGGTTCGTGTGTGTGTGTGTGTGTGTGTGTGTGTGTATGTGTGTGTGTGTGTGTGTGTGTGCGTGTGTGTGAAAAATAAGGTCGGTTCTTTCGTGATGTCTACAGTCTGTCTTGGTGTGTTGCGTACGGTTCATTTGAGCGCGTGAGATTGTTTCGGGCATAGACTGGTGATTGGTTTGTTGTAGGAGTTTCATTGAAGTCTTGTGTTGCATTTTAAGATATTCTGTAACGTATGCCATTGTTGTCGTGCTGGGTTTTGTGTATTGTCTTGCGTTGTAGTTTAACAAAGTGTATTGTTCTAAGTTCTGTTTCACGGTCTTGACATTATTTCGTAACGTTTTGTGTCGCATAACATTTTGTTTTCTATTTTGTCATGTATCTACATCTTTGGAGGCGCCGTGGCAGAGTCTGTTAGGCTTTGGACTTGTGACCCAGTTTTCATCAGTGATCAAGGATCAAGGTCCGGTTTTGGCATGGTGTTGGGTCCTTGGGAAAGGCACTTCCCTTACAAGTTCCTCCCTTCACTCAGGTGTGAATGAATACCTGGACTTGGGCTGGGGATTTCTGAAACAGCGGAAGGAGAGGCATGGGCCCGCCTTAATGCAGTGAATGAATCCATTGCCCAAGTGGCCATAAAAAGCTATGGGACCGTTATTAACCTTTTAACTTTTAAATGGATTTTTTAGTCGATGTATAGTAGGCTGTCATGGCTCGGTCAGGGCGTTGGATCTATACCTCGGTCAGGCGTGGTCCTTTTTTTTTTTAATTAAAAAAATTTTTTTTTACAGTGTAAGCAGGTATTGGATGGTGTATAATTATGGATCAGTCCACATGCTGTGATGCTTCCCCGAAAACTGAAACCGTAATTTTGTCGTGAGGGTACAGAATTCAAACTCAAGCAGCGCAAGTATAGAGTTGCCACAGCACACTGTCTTCCTTTTCCTTCTTCGTGCTCTTCGTTTTCTTCTCCTATTTTTCTTCTTCCTCTTTTTTTTCTACCCCCCTTCCCTCCCTAAGTGTCACCATGACCGTGACCCGAGTCGTGACTGCTTTTCACTTTTCGTGATTTCCAATCTTGACAAATCTTATGACCTTGTGTGTGTTTCCAAGAGTTTTCGCTGAAACGCGTGGAATGTTGAATTGAAAAGATCAGAAAGGCTTGAAGAATTTGAGCAACATTTGATTACTGAAGCGGAAAATATTATTCAGGTTTTTTTGAAACGATTAATTCAACACGAGCACTCTGTAGAGGAAATTCTACACCGACTTGCTGAAGTGGTAAATGTTACGCACCCTTGAACTGGAAGATTCATGTGCCTGTCTGATGTACCTGATAGTATAGTCTTCTCACGTTGATGGTTAGCATCAGCGGTAGGTCCTGCACTGGCTCTCAGCATGGCCAATGCGGTACGCTGTTTCTCTGAAGCCGAGTATTTTACAACTCCTCACCAAAACAATGACATCTCTTCAAGCTTTGTGCTGTGCTGAATACTGCAGCAGTTTTAAGAAGTATCAAATGCTGCATCGAGGGTTTTTTTCTCGAATAATAATTTCACTGGCTTCCCGAAGCAGTAAATGCTATATTGCATCAGCTTTTAGAACCAGTCAGTGCTATGCTACTCTCTAGACTAGCTGTGCTAACAGCGGCGAACAACCAATTCATTCATTGATTTAGTTACATGAAAAGCGCCTGACCAAGATATCAGTGGTCTACAAACACGGAGTCATTTGAACAGCAGGCTGTCAACCAGGGTAGAGCCAACTGACAGCTGCCTCTGGGCGCTCTTCATTCGTTCCCTGTGTCACTCATTCAGTCAGAAATAAGTCACATACCCGCTCCCCCCCTCTCCCAATCTTCTTCCGTCCTTCCCACAACACACACACACACACACACACACACACACACACACACACACTGTGACGCTGTTAGTGCTCTCTGTGTTACAGTTTCGGACGGAGCGAGGTTTTGTCCAGCAGCACGCCCCGCGACCAGGTGGAAAAGGGAGGCTACTCCTCCAGCCTGGGCCGCAGCAGCAGCATCCCCACGCACACGGAGGACACACGCGCCAGTCGCTACAGCAGCCGGACCTCCTCCGCCCTCTCCTCCAACCACTCCCTGGACTCTGGGTCGGACGCGGCAGCAGAGCGCAGACTGCGGATAGCGGAGCGACGCCGGCAGAGGGAGGAGCGTGGGCACTCGGAGACCAGCAGCGACACCTCCAAGGAGCCCAGCGTGGAGCGGGCGTCCTCCCTGAGGAGAGACTCGGCCGAGTCGGACAGTACGGACGTGCTGAGCTCCCTCCGGTCCCGGCGCCTGGCGGCCCGGCTGCAGGAGTGCAGTGTGGCGGAGGAGCCGTCCAGCAAGGACAGCAGCCCCGACGTGTCGGACACCGCCTTCAGACGGTCCAGGAGGCTGAGGGGGTCCGGCGGCAGTTCTGAAGACACGGCCTCCGCTGACTCCGCTCTGGGCACAGACACCCGGAGCTCGCTCAGACAGCGCCGTCACCAGCAGGAAGGCACGGAGGGTTCTGAGAGCAGAGTGACGTCGACAGACGGGAAGGACACGGAGAGACTGCTGCACATGAGTGCTGAAGCCCGCAGGGCCCGGCGCCAGAGACGGCTGGAAGGCCTGGAAGCCGCCAGCAAAGCCAGCGGGAATCAGGAGGAGGCGGAGAAGAACAGTTCTTCTTCAGTCACGTCCAGCTCTTCACGTTCATGGCGACAGCGCCTTCAGGAGGAAGGGTTCAGTGGTGTGTCTGGCGGGGACAGTGCTGACGACAGGAAGACACGTCACACAGTGAGGGACGAAGACCAGCACCAGACACAGACAGAGCACACGGCCACCCGGCAGGACAGAGCGGGTGGGGACACTGGCCGTCGGCACTCCGGGGTAGGGGTGTCGGAGGACCGCCCCGAGGACCACAGGAAGGCGGGGGATGCTCCGGCCGCGGAGGTGGAGAGCCGCGCGGAGAGGATCGCGCGCTACAAGGAGGAGCGGCGTAAACAGCTGGCCCACATCGCCAGCATCACCTCTGCCCTGGGGAGTGAGGAGAAGGAGGGGGAAGCTGCGCCCTCCCTCTTCACCTCGGCCAAGAGGGACAAGGAGGGGTCGCCCAGTGAGGGGGCTGGCCGGACAGCCAAGGCTCCCACCCCGGACAGTGAGGTCAGTGTGTCTCTGACCACCAGACTGCGGGCACTGCGCAGGGACTCGCAGGACTCGGACAGTGCCGTGTCGGCTGTCGATGCTCAGAAAGTTACGTCACACATGAGTTCAGACGTTCCCCGAACTTCCGTCACCCAGCGTGGTGGCGACTGTCTGACGCTCAGCACAGATGAAGGAGACGGCACAGAAAAGGTCCCGCCGGCCGTATCTGACTCCAAGATGGGCTCCTCGTCATCTGCAGTGAGTCTGGATCACTCGTCTTCATCGTCAAAACGTCAGACGACATCATCTGAACGGCCATTGCCACAATCATCTGGTCAGACAACCTCGACAAGAAAGTCCCCATTATCAGAATCGTCAGGCCAGCAGAGCTCTTCCCACGCACCATCCCCAGCCACGGAGACATCAGTTAGTTCCGCAGCCAGGACTGCCTCAGACAGAAAGACGTCCACCGGCACCAGAGAGCCCAGTCCACGGAAACCCTCTGTCCCCGGCCTTGACCTCAGGACAGACAGAAAGCCTCAGGACAGCGCTGCAGCCCTGAGAAAGTCCAAGTCCCCGTCCCCTGTGTCCTCACGACTGATGGCTCCTACCAAATCATCTGCCGCCAAAGTGACGCCCCACACCCACACCTCCACCACCCCCACCAGTTCCCCCAGGTCCAGCGTCTCCCCTAGAGGCAGTCCAGCACCTAGCGACAAGCAGGGTCCGGGCAGGTCGGCGGCCTCTGGAGTCAGCAGCACCAAGGGGCCTCCCAGAATCAGACCCTCGCTGATCCCTGAACACGGGGCAAAAGACGCATCCACTTCTCGCTCCTCCAGGTCTGCCGCCAAGGACGGGGAGGAGAAACAGGCCCGGAGAGAAGATCCGGCTAAAGATGTCGGAGCACGGCAGATGAAAGACCGGTGGTCCCCGGGGAGGCAGACAGGGGCCGACACCAGCACCCCCAAGCTGTCCTCCTCCTCCTTCTCCACCACCTCCTCCACCCTCAGCACGGACAGAGACTCTGGCGTGGGCTCCACGCGCCTATCTTCCTCCTCCTTCTCCTCCACCAGGAGCTACGACAGGGGGGACAACACGGGCCCCGGCAAAACGGCATCCTCCGCCAAGACAGCGCGGCTTCAGCGCACCGCCCGTGTAGAGCTGTCGTCCAGCTCCTCCAGGGAAGGGTCTGAAGAGAAACAGCTCACCGCGAACAAGCCGGGTCAAGGAAAAAGCGTTCAGCAGAGTTCGGTGAAGAGAACCACGTCCATGCCCTCCAGAACAGCTACCGGCGATGGGCAACCACCACCACCGGGCCCCCTGCCCTCCACGCGGCAGTCGTTGAGGTCCCAGGCCAGGAAGCCCAGCTCGTCCTCCGTGGAGAAGGAGCCCAGCCCTCCCGCGGATGTTTCTGTGTCGCACAGATCCAGCAAAGCGAAGAGTGAGGCACAGGAGGGAGAAGGCATCAGCACAGTAGGCTCCTCCTCCACCAAGATGACTCCAGGCAGCCCCCAGGGGAACGTAGGCCTGGACGATCTCCTGGCTAAGAACGCCGAGTTCCTGTCCTCGGACGAGGAGACGTCCAGGGGGACGGGGAAGGAGCGGAGGAGGCTGAGGGAGGGGGAGGAGTCCAGACTGCGGAGGTCGCTGAGGAGGAAGAGGTCACAGAGGTCAGGGTCATCGGGCGGCAAGGTCGGGCCCGACAGTTCGGAAGGGTGAGTGTCACCTCTGTTGAACTCTCTGTGTGGCTTTCCGTCTGCTGTTGCTTACCTGTGTGCGTGTGTGTGTGTCTGTCGCTTCCTGTCTCTCCATGTCTCATTTTTCTCTCTCACTTTCGAGCTGTCTCTGCCTCTCTGTCTGTCTGTCTGTCTTTCTGTCTCTCTTTGGTTTCGTTTCTCTCTCCATGTGTGTGTGTGTGTGTGTGTGTGTTCGTGTGCGTGCGTGCGTGCGTGCGTGCGCACGCTTTGTGTGTACGTGCGAGCGAGCTAGCTAGAGAAAAAAAATGTATACAATGGATCCCTTGTCGATATGTACGTCTTCCCGAATGCGTGGCAGTTACATTGATGTGGGGCGTGCAAGTGCCACTGTGGGTGACGTTTTTGTGGGCACGTGTGTGTCCACGTGTGTGTGTGTGTGTGCGCGTGCGTGTGTGTGTGTGCGCGCGCGCGTTGTGTACATATGTAGTGTGTGTGTGTGTGTGTGCGCGCGCGCGTGTGTGTATGTGTGTGTGTGCGCGCGCGCGTGTATGTGTGTGTGTATGTGCGTGTGTTCGTGAGTGTGTGTGAACGCTGCCAGTGTAATACGACTCGCTAAGAAGGGCGGCAGAACGTAGGAAGCGTTCGTCAAAAAACCTGTCATTTTCTCGCTGCCTTGTGAGTGTCTCATCTTTCGTCCTCTGCACGTCACCTTTGGGTAAAAAAAAGACAAAAAAAACAACGTTTCTGACTCGAAGAAAGTCACTGACTGACTTGTCGAGTTCACGACTTCGTCGTAAATCACGATCACACGCCAGCGTGTACACACACACAAGCACGCATGCACACACGCTATCTGTTTCTCTCTCTCTCAGCGTTCGGTGGGTTAAGGAAACAAGAACAGGGCCCAACATGCACACCCTGAAAACGGGAGTATGACTTCCTACATGGCGGGATAAATAAAGAAGACGGTCATACACGTAAACGTACACGTGTGTGTGTGTCTTTCTGTGTGTGTGTGTGTGTGTGTGTGTGTGTGTGTGTGTGTGTGTGTGTGTGTGTGTGTGAAACCTGATTGAATGACACAGGAAACGAGTGATGAGCGCCCAATGGCAGCTGTCAGCCTCAGGTAGGCAGCATCTTATGCAAATGATTCCGTGTTTGCAAAGCGCTTAGAGTCTGGTTTCTCGCTATATCCCTGTCATCTCTCTCTCTCTCTCTATCTGTGTGTGTGTGTGTGTGTGTGTCTCTCTCTGTGACTTGCTGATATTTTCCCCTCCCAAGTGTTTTTTTTAAGTGTGTTCCATTTTTCTAACCCTCGTCTGATATCACTCTCAGTGAAACGTTCCAAACTAAAAGACACAGGAGAATCATGTGCTAGGGCAAGAGGCACGGCGGCAAAGAGAGGAGCTGGTGCTGAACAAGCCCCCGCCGTCACAACGCAAATGACTCTCTCCCTCGTGCCGTGAGCACTGGTAGGTGGTGCAGCAGTGCACGTTATGTGCACGTGAACTTCAGCAGGCACCTGTCGATAGACGGTACCCCACAGGCTCCACAGTATACAGGGCCCACAGTAAATTGGGACCACAGTGACACTTAACTGCCGAGAGCCGCTGATCTATCGCCGATCTATCGCTTCCATCCAAGGTGCCAGGGATAGAGAGATTGGGCCCCTTATCTCCCCACCAATTAATTTGCTTAGCAGCTCTGACTTTTCCATGTTGTTGTTGTCGTCGTCGTCTTTTAAATGTTGTTGTGGGTTTATTGGGTGCTGAATGGTGCTCGTTATCACTTTCTCATGATGCAAAAAAATCAAATTTTAGACGACGATGATAATTTTCAGTATGTGGTGAGAATTGTGATTGTCATGTTTTTCGACATAGTTATACTGATCTGATAGCAACCAGAAAGCTGAAGGCCTAACAACCGAATCATGCTGTGTTTGAGTCACCCGTTGACGTTTATCACCTCATGCCCAGCGGTGTATTTTATAAGCTGACTCAAATTCGGTACACAATGGTGGCGGAGAGAACAAGCTGTGCTATGTGTAGCTCAGTGGAGCAGACCAAAATATGGTACCTGGACTGTGATTGTTATTTTTGAAACAAGGTCGACAGTGGAAGTTCGTATTTATTTATTTCCTCGAATTTTAGTTATTAGAAAAAAAGAAGAAAAAGGGCGCATAAACTTAAACCCTGCCCATGATCATTTGACTTTGGACCTTTTGTCATGGTTGGAATACGTGATTGATTTTTAATGTTTAAATACGTATTCAGTTTTTACTGTCCATTGATCCAGGCAGCACCCTTCGAACCAGGGGTGTGCAGAATGTCGCCGGGTATTCCTGCACTGGACGGACAGACAGACAGATAGACGCGCGCGCACACACACACACACACACACACACACACACACACACACACACACACACATGGAACACACTTTAATGACTTGGATCTTTCTGTCGTAAGCTTCCCCCCCCCTCAAAACTGAGAGAGTAAACACCGATGTGTGTGTGTGTGTGTGTGTGTGTGTGTGTGCGCGCGCGCGCGCGCAACCATTTCCCTTTTGCCTGTGAGGAAGGAAAGGAAGGGAGAAGACTGTTGATGAAGGAATCTGAATTGTAGGCAGTTGTCTCCCGTCTCTCTCTCTCTCTCTCTCTCTCTCTCTCTCTCTCTCTCTCTCTCTCTCTCTCTCTCAGTCTAAGCCATTGCCACGCTTTCTTCTTATGCACACGGAGATGCAAAATATTATGTGTGTTTTTTCGCGCGCGCTTATGACTTTATATGTGTGTATTTGCGAGTTCAGTTTGTGCGTGCGTTCTTATGTAAGTGTGCGTGTCACACACACACACACACACACACACACACACACACACACACACACACACACACACACACACACACACACACACTTGACAGTATCACTAATAGTGAAAAGACGTTAATCTGAAGAACGAACGCGCGCACGCGCGCACACACACACACACACACACACACACACGCACGCGCGCGCGCGCGCGCACACACACACATACACACACTGGAGAGAGAGAGAGAGAGAGAGAGGTGACTGATGGAAAAAAGCTGCCCCTGCCGGTACGAACGAAATATGGACACCGCCAGTGAAAGGGAACGAAAGGACAGAGAGAGGGAACAGGCAGGGGGATCGCTAGGCCGGGAGAGAGGGGTGCAGCTAATTAGCTTTGTTTAATCGCTCATGGACAAAGCAGACTCTTGCAGCAGGGTGATGTTGCACCGAACCACGCCAAACGTCAGAACAGATGATGATCCTTGTGATGATCACACTCCATATCACGATCACTCACTGTCAACGCTCCCGAAACTGATGAAACATTGAAACGTGAAACACGTGGGAAAGTCGGAAGGTAAACACGTGCATTTATTATATTGAATAAGATAAATGTCCTTTTCTTTTCTTCTTCTTTTTTCTTTTAAGAAAAGAAGGGGAAAGCGGGATTGTTTGGGTTGAAAACTGTTTTCTCTCCAAACGAAGATTGATGATGGAATCATATGGTGGGAAGCAGTTGTTTCCCTTGAGTTTTATTCCTCACCCTCGCTTCGTCTGTCTTGGCTTTTGTTCTGTTTTGGTTCGCCGACCTGTGCTTCGCTTGACAACATGTTGTTTTGTTGTGTGTTGTGTTGGTTTTGTTGTGTGTTGTGTTGTTGTGTGTTGTGCCTTTTCATTACTCATTGGTTCTCGTTGAGCAATTCAGTAGTCTCCCCCCCCCCCTCACCCCCAGTGATTTACGTCATGGCTGACCGACGTCAGTGTCTTAGTCATAAGATTTTTTTGCGTCATAGTCATGAAAGTAGAATTTCGTCACAGGCACACTGGTTTGTTTTTCAGTCTTGGGTAAATAAGATTTTTGCGTCATGGTCGGGAGAGTGCACATTGCGTCACAGACTGACGTGTAACTTGAGTCATGTGAGTGGAGTTTGTGTCTGATTACTGGTGTGCCATAGTTATGTGAGTTGATGTTGCGTCAGAGACAGACTGACACACACACACACACACACACATATATATATATATATATATACTTTTTTTTTATAAAAAGAATTATTATTCTTATTTTTCTAATCGTCATGACAGTGGATAACATTGTGTCATTAGGGAGGCAGTGCACACCTTTCGTCGGGAACATTTTGTCGGAACTCCCCGGTTATTTTTAGCGAGAACCGCGTGCGCATGATTGTCTCCATTGCCGGTTTTTCTTGGTCACATAAATGCTGAAATCTAGTAGTGGAAATCACCTGTTCCGACAAAAGGTTTTTGAACTATTTCGGCGAGTATTTTTGCAAGTTTGCAAGTTATTTTTCGTTATTTGCTTTAATCTTCTATGTTTACTTTGAGCGTGTTTCTTTGTCAAATCTCTGCCATTCAAGTTTATTCGAAATGATCCATTTAAAATTCAACACAGACCCTCATCTGGCTTCATTTTATCCACAGCACGCATACTTTTTCATGTTTTTGTGAAATTGAGGGAAAGGAAAATTGTTGTTTTGGACAACTGTCGACGAGATCTATTATAATAGAAGTATGCGACTTCAGCCGGGTTTTCGCGTGCTGCGTCACATAATTATATTCCGTTTCGAGGCAAAGGTTCCAAACCGTAACGTGATCTGCTTTTTGTCACTTGTTTACGCCAGATCAAGATCGGAGGAATCCAAGACAATTTAGTTTTAAAATATGTTAAAGTAATAAATTTACCATGTTGCTTTCTTTTAAAATGCTGTATGTCTTGAGTTCTGAAGACCTTTTCGACGGCATAGTTTTTGTCGTTTGGTTCAGTCTGTGCAAATAAAACGATGTGATCGAACTCTGTCGAAAAGTTGTCCGAAGAAAGGCAGTGCACACCCAGAAAAGCCCATGACGTCATATGACCTTTTCTGTCGCTCCGCAAGCGACGAAAGGTTCCCGACGAAAGCGTGTGCACTATCTCCTTACTGACGGACAGACGTGTAGCTCTGACTTGACTCGTGCCGGCGGTTTGGTGTTGAGGATGATTCATTGACAGTTGGAATCATATCTTGGCCTGCACAGTGCGGGCTTGGCACAGAGCCTTGGCATCAGTTCTCTTCTTCCATATCTCACCACTCTCTGTCTGTCTTTTTCACTGCTTCCTCTCCCTCACCATCTCGCTTTCTCTTTCTCTCACTGTCTCTCTCTTTCTGACTCTCTCACTCAGTGACTCGCCCGCTCTCTCTCCCCCATCCCTCTATCTCTCTCTCCCTCTGACTGTCTCCTTGACTGTCCCTATGTGTCTAACCCCCCCCCCCCCCCCATTCCCCCTCAGTGTCTTTCTCCAGCTTGCTCGCGCTGATCCCCCTCCGGATCTCTCTCAATGATTCTATCTTACTCGCTGACTCTCTAACGCGCTCTGTTCTGCTCTTACACTTTCTCTGAGACTTTCTCTCCCCAACTTCTTCCCCCTCCCACCATCTCCGTCTGTCCCACACCCCCTCTCTGTCCGTCTCTCTGACTGTCTCACTCCCCCCCTATCTGTCTGTCCCCATCACCCCCTCTCTGTCCGTCTCTCTGACTGTCCCACTCCCCCCCTATCTGTCTGTCCCCATCACCCCCTCTCTGTCCGTCTCTCTGACTGTCCCACTCCCCCCCTATCTATCTGTCCCCAACACCCCCTCTCTGTCCGTCTCTCTCACTGTCCCACTCCCCCCCTATCTATCTGTCCCCAACACCCCCTCTCTGTCCGTCTCTCTGACTGTCCCACTCCCCCCTCTCTGTCTGTCCCTTCACCCCTCTCTTCTGTCCCCCCTCTCTGTCTATCCCCCTCACCCCTCTCTGTCTGTCCCCCTCACCCCTCTCTTCTGTCCCCCCTCTCTGTCTATCCCCCCTCACCCCTCTCTGTCTATCCCCCTCACCCCTCTCTATCTGTCCCCCTCACCCCTCTCTGTCTGTCCCCCTCACCCCTCTCTTCTATCCCCCCCTCTCTGTCTGTCCCCCTCACCCCTCTCTGTCTGTCCCCCTCACCCCTCTCTGTCTGTCCCCCTCACCCCTCTCTGTCTGTCCCCCTCACCCCTCTCTTCTATCCCCCCCTCTCTGTCTGTCCCCCTCACCCCTCTCTGTCTATCCCCCTCACCCCTCTCTGTCTGTCCCCCCTCTCTGTCTGTCCCCCTCACCCCTCTCTGTCTGTCCCCCTGACCCCTCTCTGTCTGTCTGTCCCCCCTCTCTGTCTGTCCCCCTCACCCTTCTCTGTCTGTCCCCCTCACCCCTCTCTGTCTGTCTGTCCCCCCTCTCTGTCTGTCCCCCCTCTCTGTCTGTCCCCCTCACCCTTCTCTGTCTGTCCCCCTCACCCCTCTCTGTCTGTCTGTCCCCCCCTCTCTGTCTGTCCCTTCATCCCTCTCTGTCTGTCCCCCCTCTCTGTCTGTCCCTTCACCCCTCTCTGTCTGTCCCCCCTCTCTGTCTGTCCCTTCACCCCTCTCTGTCTGTCCCCCTCACCCCTCTCTGTCTGTCCCTTCACCCCTCTCTGTCTGTCCCCCTCACCCCTCTCTGTCTGTCCCCCCTCTCTGTCTGTCTCCCTCTCCCCTCTCTGTCTGTCACCCCTCTCTGTCTGTCCTCTGTTCCTTCACCCCTCTCTGTCTGTCCCCCTCACCCCTCTCTGTCTGTCCCCCCTCTCTGTCTGTCTCCCTCTCCCCTCTCTGTCTGTCACCCCTCTCTGTCTGTCCCCCTCACCCCTCTCTGTCTATCCCCCTCACCCCTCTCTGTCTGTCCCCCTCACCCCTCTCTGTCTGTCCCCCTCACCCCTCTCTGTCTATCCCCCTCACCCCTCTCTGTCTGTCCCCCTCACCCCTCTCTGTCTACCCCCCTCACCCCTCTCTGTCTATCCCCCTCACCCCTCTCTGTCTATCCCCCTCACCCCTCTCGGTCTGTCCCCCTCACCCCTCTCGGTCTGTCCCCCTCACCCCTCTCTGTCTATCCCCCTCACCCCTCTCGGTCTGTCCCCCTCACCCCTCTCGGTCTGTCCCCCTCACCCCTCTCTGTCTGTCCCCCTCACCCCTCTCTGTCTATCCCCCTCACCCATCTGTCCCCCCCACCCCTCTCTGTCTGTCCCCCCCACCCCTCTCTGTCTGTCCCCCTCACCCCTCTCGGTCTGTCCCCCTCACCCCTCTCTGTCTGTCCCCCTCACCCCTCTCTGTCTATCCCCCTCACCCATCTGTCCCCCTCACCCCTCTCTGTCTATCCCCCTCACCCCTCTCTGTCTGTCCCCCTCACCCCTCTCTGTCTGTCCCCCTCACCCATCTGTCCCCCCCACCCCTCTCTGTCTGTCCCCCTCACCCATCTGTCCCCCCCACCCCTCTCTGTCTGTCCCCCTCACCTCCCCCCTCTCTGTCTGTCCCCCTCACCCCCTCTCTGTCTGTCTGTCCCCCCTCTCTGTCTGTCCCCCTCACCCCCTCTCTGTCTGTCTGTCCCCCCTCTCTGTCTGTCCCCCTCACCCCCTCTCTGTCTGTCTGTCCCCCTCCTCTCTGTCCCCCTCCCCCACCCCCTCTCTGCCTTCCCCCCTCCCCCACCCCCTCCATCTGTCCCTAACCCCCTCTCCGTATGTCCCCCCCTACCCTCCTCTGTCTAGTCCCCCCTCGCACCTCCCCCCCCCCACTCCCCGTTTACGATCTCACTCTCTCTCTTCAACTCAGTCTCCCCCTGTCTCTCCCATCAGATATTTATTATTTCTAGCCGGGAGCCGAGTTGGGAACGACGTGATCAGTGTGCATTGCAGGGAGAAGCTGTGATGTTTTCCCCTGCCCTGCCCGTGTGGCGGCACAGGTAGATAAGGCAGTATCCGTGTCTTCACACGACTCCCGCATGTTCGTGGTGGTGTTCTCCCGACCTGTGGGAGGCGGCGCTTGCTCTCTTTGCTCTGTCTGTTTTCCCCTCCCCCCATGCTTTGTGGCGCCAGTGGAACAATGCTGATATGAAAGACACTCGCGTTAACGTTACAGTACGCCAGTCGATTTACATGTCATCTGTTTTGTACGTCATCATGTTTTGTTTTTGTTTTGCTTTTTTCAGATTTGCTATCCTCACGTTCTGTTGCCCTGCCTCATGTCACCCGATATTTTGTATTTTGTATATGTATGTATGTGTATATATATATATATATATATGTATGTATGTATGTATGTATGTATTCCTGAATTCAGGTACTTATATTAGCATCAACCATTTGCATAGTTGAAACGATATCAACATCAGCAGATGTCACCCATTTTCTGTAGTTTTCGATTCTCTTGGGGGGTTTGTACTTAATTTTGAATCAGTCGCTACATTTGACTTTATCTTGCCAGGTCCACAGAATTGTCAGCATCAGTTTACGAGTTCAAGTTCGTTCAGTCTGTGCCAGTCAGAGACTCGTTCTTTCAGGCTGTTTGTGGGCCTCCATGTATACGTGTCGGTTGGTATTCATGGTGTATCATTCCGCATCATTTGTTCAGACTGACCCTTGATGACAAAGGTGGGTTACACGGTAATGTCTTCTCGCACGTCAACAATGGTTTTGGTCTAAACAGGTCTCCATATGAAATAGGAAGTTGGCCTGCTACTGGTGTGGTGAAGGAATGTTCACAGCGCTTGTTTCTCGCCCGAGAAGAAGATCAAATACTCGCGTTCCAGATCCATGTCAGAGTGCAGTGGGGTGTGGAAAAATAGAACGATAGCCAACATGCACACCCCCAAAACGGAGTGTGGCTGCCTGCATGCTGGGTTTAAAATGGTCATACACGTAAAAACCTACTCGTGCGTTCGAGTGAAGGTGGGAGTTGCAACCCACGAATGCGGAAGAAGAAGAAGAAAGTCCGCACATTTATGATAATAACCTCCCTCCCCCCACTCCCCTCCTGATATGCCTTGGTGCTCTGTGACATTGCTCATGTCCCTCCCTGAGGTGTGAGGTGTGCCGGACTTAGGGAGACAGGACAGTGTGTCTGTGTCCTTTACATTGTTGGAACATCAGCCATGCCTTGACCAGTGACCAGGGGACAGCTTTTCGTTGCTGGTGGAAGGGGGGGGGTTGAGGTGGAGTGGGAGTGAGTGTGCGTGAGAGAGAGACAGAGACAGAGAATGTCATGTGCGTGAAAGACAGTGTATGTGTAAGAGAGAGAGAGAGAGAGAGAGAGAGAGAGAGAGAGAGAGATGTACCTTGTGTGTGGAGAGAGTTACCTTTCTTTACTATTTGTTAATCCACAGCCTTGTTGTGACGGGTGCAAGGTCAGGTCAGTCATCAGTCCTGAAATAAACGGAACAGTGAAATAAAGGCGGCTCTACCAGCTCTGTCTTCGGGGTGTCGACTTGGCAGAAAGCCCTGGCATCAGCTCTGCCCCTCCTCCTCAACAGCCCCCCCCCCCCATCCTTCACCCTTCCTCTCTTCTCTCTCGTCCCATATTTCAGGTGAACAAAGTGTGTTCATGTAAACAGAACAAGCCATCGTCTTCTTGTAGCTGAAGTGGGTGAATATGTGAACACGGAGACAAAACCATCATCGTGTGTGTGTGTGTGTAAAGGGTGGTGGCGTTTTTTGTCTCATCATCTGCGCCGTTCCAGTGGCGTTACTCCCACATCACCGTTCATCTTATACCCCCTCTCGCCACCACCTCCCCTCCACACACACACACACACACACACACGACCCAGGTTCACCTGCTGCAGTCTCAACGCCAGCAGTGCACAGGGAACTGTGTAAGGTCGTCAGGACGGCACACTGTGATGTGTGCCTTTTTACTGGAAATAAAAGAGCAAACTGCAGAAACTTTGCATTACTTTTGACTCTTGAATTCTCCCATACCTTCCAACCCCGGCACACCCTGTCTCACACGATGGAGACGGACTTGTGAAAC
>NC_134876.1:40030311-40057811 GCF_041734735.1 Babylonia areolata
CACCCCTCTCTCTCTCTCGGCTCTGCTGCTGCTGCTGAAATTGGCAGGGTGGCTGGTCTTTTCAGGCTGGTGGCGGGGGTGGGTGCTTCCTTCACAGAGCAGGAGAGCCTGTCTCTCTCACTTTCACTGCTGTCAGTGCTCTCACTTGTCGTGGGGTGAGGAGGAAAAAGAGAGCAGGCAGACCACAAACTACTGACTGACTGACTGCGTAGTCCTGCAGCCTTCTCCTCTGAACGGAGCCCAGCTTCATTTCGCCTGAACGCCGTCGTTGTGCGGAAATGGACTTTGTAGACAACAAAGTGTTAGTCTGTAGTGGATTTATGTCAGAGTGATTAGTTTGGTAAGAAGGGGAGCTATTTTATCATGAAACCTCTATCGATTTTGAGAAGCTCAAGATGGTCTTGTACAATCGTCAGAAAGTTGGGTAACTCTGGCCTGATGGTGGTGATCCTTGTGGTCAGCTGCAACAACAACATCAACTGAACCAAAGGCAAACGTTTTCGACTGTTGATGTTGATGGGTATTTCGGACATTGTGGCTGACCTGGTAGCGGAGACAAAGACATGGATGGGATGCTGCAGCCAGGCTGGTGTCCTGGAAGATGGAACAGAGAGCGATGGCCGATTCAATGGCCTGTGACGCGCAGTGACTGCGAAGAGGAGTTATAGAGATCCGTGTTCTCTCACAGTTTGTCGCAGTTTGTCAAGAGTACGGATTGAGTAACACAGCGTCCGCCGCCGCGTATCGAAAGCGTTAAGAGGACCAGTGAGTCACTGTGTTTCCAGTCAAAGTGTGTGTTTGTCTGTGCGCGTGACATCATCTTAGGTGAACAGACTATAAGTAAATAAACAAAAATGACCAGGTTCACCATAGGTAGGAGGGGTATGAGTAACAAGACCCAGTGCCACCAGAGTGTGAGCAAGCTGCAAGGTGTGTGACACTATGACACCCCCCCTGCCCTCCCAGCCAAACCACGGGTTATGGAGCCAGAACACCACGCCAGAACCAGGACCTTCGTCATCCAGCCAGTGCACTAGTGTGGCCTGGTGACAAACTCTAGCTCTGTGCAGCGAGGATTGTAGACTTAATTACCCCTAATTAGCAGCCGGCTTCAGGCCGAGTTGTGGTAGTGAGGTCACGCCTCCCTGCCTTCTCCCCCCGGAACACAAAGAGTCAACCGTGGATCCTGTGTCGACATGGGAGCAGGGTGAGTGAGTTGTGTGCATGGATTGTTGTTTGTATTGTAGGTATTGTGTCCACGTGGTCAGTACTTCTGGAGATGGCGCACTGACGTTTCGGGCCTCTCGATTTCAGTCAGTGTTCAGTTGTCGTTAGTGCAGTACTTGGCTGCCAGCTGTCATGATAGTTGATGATAGAGTCTGGTGTCTTTGAACAGGAATGCGTCTGGTGGTGAATTGACAGGCCAAGGGTTTAAAAGATCAGTGTACGAAGTGACTGTGTTTTGCTTATTCGCTGGTGTGTGTGTTGGGGGGCGGGGGGAGGTTGGTTGGTTGGTTGGTTTGTGCGCCTTCATTGTTGTTGTGTGACTGTGTATGTGTGCATGTGCGTTTGTCCCGTTCAGTTTAAGTGTTACGAACCTGGCAGGAGCCTGTCATTAAGATATGTCTGTTTCGAGAATCCGTTTAATCGCGAATATAATAATTCTCAGAGTGACGTTATGTGTCGTCGTGTCAGTATAGTTATCGCCCCGTCCCTGTCGTCAGGTTGAAGCATGGAATGTGTGCAGTTCAATTAAATGAACATCAATGTTATATAACTGGAGACCATGGTCGTGGTGACTGATCAAGCACAGCAGTTGTTCAGCCCGTTTTCTCAGCGCGTGCTGAGAGATATGCAGAACGGTTTACGGAGGTCGTCTTTTGCGTTCTGACGTGCGTAGATGGTCGGTTTTTGAAACACCGTATAAAACAGATCCAGCGACTCTTCTTTACATTTTGACTTTGTCCTGTTCTAGTTGTTGATGTGGAACAAGTGTCCAAGCAACGAGCACTGGTGAGGGGAACGCAGTCAGTCATTAGCGACATGGGTTGTGTGTCCTTGCCGTGCTTGGTGATACCAGCTTTTTATGACTGGTGCAAGTATGTTAACACAACACTTTGATAAGATATTGTTTGAGTACTAATTTGTTTTTGGTGATGGTGGTGGTGGTGATTATAGTGATAATGATGGCAAGATGGTGAACAGTGTTATTGAGGGTTGAACCTTCCTAACAAACGGAAAACATAAACCGCTGGAAATGAAAGAAGAACGACGGAATAACCACCGTCCATACCCCTATACCCCACACCGTCCACGCACATTTATACACACACACACACAAACACGCGCGCGCGCACAAACACACACACAAACACACTGACACGCGCGCCCGTGTGTACGCTTTCACTATTGAAGGCATGCACAAAGTGTCACTTCCAGTGGAAACGTAAGCAACAAAAAGGTCAGCCAATGGCAGAGGAACGAAAAAGGAAAACAGTGCAATGCAAACGGTATTCGGAGACATCAGCTACAGTTTTTGAAAGATTTCAGACAATATATTAGTCAAACAAAGTAGTTCGTGCAAGATGGGCGCATGTTCCATGATTGACAAATGATTGCAGCAAGCACGTACTGCAGTAAATAGAAACAGATATAGGGGCAGCAGTCGGGGACGGCCCCAAGCAGGCCAGCTGTGGTAGTCTGTGACGGACATTCACTGACATCCGCTGAGGAAACAGTGATGAAGTTATCTCTGTCGTCCACGTGGTTGTGTGTGTGTGTGTGTGTGTGTGTGTGTGTGTGTGTGTGTGTTTCTGTCTGTCTGTCTGTCTGTCTGTGTCTGTGTGTTTGTATTTGTCTATCTGTCTCGTTGTCTATGCGTGGTGTGATGGCGGTGGTGGTGTGTCTGTGTGGTGTGGCACAGTGTGTGTGTATGTGTGTGTGTGTGTGTGTGTGTGTGTGTGTGTGTGTGTGTGTGTGTGTGTTGGCCTCCTATAAAATTCGCCGAAAAACCAATACGAAATACGCAGGAAAAACACTGACCATTCTCACAGTTTGCAGAGAGATTGCTTTTCTATGTCTGTCTGTCTGTCTCTGTTTGTCTGTCTGTATTTTTGTCTGTCTGTCTGTCTGTCTGTCTGGCTCTCTCTCTGTCTGTCTGTCTGTCTGGCTCTCTCTCTCTCTGTCTGTCTGTCTCTGTTTGTCTGTCTGTATGTATGTCTGTCTGTCTGTCTGTCTGTCTGGCTCTCTCTCTGTCTGTCTGTCTGTCTGTCTGTCTGACTCTCTCTCTCTCTCTCCCCTCCCTCCCACCCTCTATATTTGCTGTTTTCCCAGTAGAGCAAACCACATCCAGCCTGTAGTGGCTGACTGCAGTGCCTTAGCGATGGAATGTTGTGTAATTATTTCGCGTCTCACATGCGAGAAACAACGGGGATGGAAATGATTTGTTACTGAGGGCACGCTGCTATCACTGTTTGAAAAGTGCTTTCATCTGTTGCGCACGTTCGATAGTGTTTTTTTATTTTGTTTCTTGTCTTTGTGTTTGCTTTAAATTACTTGCTTTTTTTTTCTTTTCTTTTTTTTCTTTTTTTTTTTTAGTATGGATCGGGGTGGTGGTTTGGTTTGTTAGTTCTGGTATGGCGTTGGCGGTTGGCCGGGTTGTAACACACACACACACACACACACACACACACACACACATATATATATATATATAAAAGGAAAGCTTGGCGGCAAAGCAGAGAAGACAACGTGGCGTAAATCGTTTGGCATGGCGTGAAGTTCGTACCCTGTGTCAGTGTTCGGATGCTGAGAACGGCAGAATAATCAGTGATACGCATGTCTGTCTGTCTGTGACTTTGTCTGGATTTTGGTGTGTGTGTGTGTGTGTGTGTGGTGCGCCCGCGTCTGTGTGTGTGTGTGTGTCTTCGTGTGTGTATGTGTGTCTTCGTGTGTGTGCGTGTTCGCTTGAGTGGAATGTGTAGGTGTGTGGGTTCGTGTGCATGCTGCGTGCGAATAAACATGTGCCGTGTTTACGCGTGCTTGGGAGTCAGTGTTGCTGTTTTTATTATCTGGGGGAATCGTCGAGAGAGGGTGTGTTTGTGTGGAGGGGGGCGGGGGGGGGGGGGGGTAGTGAGTGTTTCTTGGAGCTCTATGTATCTTCCTCCATCTAACCTACGCCCCCACCCCCTTCACCCCTCGTTCCGTGCACAGAGGATGATGATGATGGTGATGACGACGCATTCTTACTTTCTTCTTGGAACCGTGCCCTGATGATGGTGGACTCGTTACTTTACGTTTCCTACCTCTCCCACCCCCTTCCACACCCATTCTCCTTCCTACTTTCTACTCCCCCCACCACCATCCATCCACATTCCTCCACTACCGGTGTGTCTTCTTCTCCCCCTCCCACACTCCCCCGCCTCCTGCACAGCCGGATCTCCGTGCGTGTGTGTTGTGTCAAAGAGACTGTACCTGTACATAGGTATTGTCTTTTGGGTCCTGTGGACGGAGTGTGTCAGTGTCAGTCAGTCTGTCGGGGAGGAAGGAGGGGTTCAGAGGCTGCAGTGTGGTGCTGCCATTGATGACACTGAGGGAGTGTGGAGTGGTGTGGTGGTGGTGGTGGTAGTGACGGTGCGGTGGTGGTGGTAGTGGTGGCGGTCAGTGGTGGTGGTGGTGGTCAGTGGTGGTGGTGGCGGTCAGTGGTGGGGGTTCGTTTCCGTGCTTGATGGGGAGTGGGGGGGGAGTGGTGTTGTGTTATCGATGTTATTTGTGTGGTGGGGGTTGTGGTGTTGTCGTTAGTTGTGGTGGTGTCACGTGCTGTGTGACACTCCCGGCACGACACGTCAGGAGAAGAAGACAGAGGTGGTGACAGTGACCCCTGGCGCGGGGTGTAATATTCGGGCAGGTATGGTGTGTGTATGTGATGCTGGTAGTGTCTTTCTTTCTGGCGTTTGTCTGTCTGTCTGTCTGCCTCTCCTTTTCCACGGAACCAGGGCTGGGTGGAAAACGTACAGTTGCTTATTTCATAACCTTGGTAAAATAGAAATTTGCCCGTCCAACGCCCCCTTCCGCCCCCATCTCTCTCTGAAACTGACATGTAACAAAGGTGTTCTTATGTTTATAATAATGTCCGGCTGTGCCCCATGTATTCTCAGAAGACTCGAAAGTAAATTAATTCACAAAGTTATCGTTATTATTATATATATCTATCTTGCCCTTTCTGTCTCTCAATCGTTCTGCCGTCTCTCTTTCTCACTCTTTCTCTCTCCCTCCCCCCCCCTCTCTCTCTCAATCTTTCTCACAGAGAGAGAGAGAAAGAGGGGGTAGGAATGGGTAATTGCGAACAGTGTGTAATTCCGAACGACTGATTCCTTGTACCGCCCCACTTCGAAGCGTTCTTAACTGACGGTTGCATTTCACAATTTAACATCTGCTTCGACCTTTTTCTAATACCATAATGAATATCAGTCCATTTCCAAGAACCAGTCAAACATCAGCTATTTCTGGCTACTGTTTCCGCGCTCTTTCTTCTCTTCGCGCACCACTGCCGACCAAGGTTACAAACGTTCTCTCAAAATCCTAAAATCAAGGGAAGCAATTTGTAGGACTGAACATTGACGCAGTTTAAAATGGCTGATGTGATCGGATATGTTGTATGCGCATTACCAGTGCTGGGAGAAATTGAGAAAGCATATTGGTGACAGATCAGAACGTCGGCCTTGACTCGACAGGCATCTGCAGAATTGTGTCGTTTGCAGTTACACCATTGGGTATTTTGATGTGTATATTTGCGAACGATGCTGCACAATTACTGGGTGCTCTCAAAAGGGTGTGTTTGTGTGCTGCTCGGGGTGTGTGTGTTTAAACGTCTGTTTATGTGTTTGTGTGCATGTGTGGCCAAAATAATATGTAATGTCCAATGAGTTAAAGACCTGCTTCTGTCTTAATTTTCGTCGGACATGTACCCAAAGCCATTTTTCGCAATCATTGGACTTGCCCGTTCGCATTTACCCTCAGGCACCCTCGTTACTTCTAACGTCGACAAAACGTTGAAAAGAATGAGCAGACGAACTTTTCCTGGTGCAACCAATCGGAGAAAGCCTTCAAAAACAAAAGAACTACGTTTGACTGTCGTGCGACAAGTTTTATTTGCAGTACACACGTTGAGCTGGTCGCTTCGACTGGATCGTTCGCAATTTGGCATACCTACCCTATATCTATAGCTGCTATATCTATCTATCTATCTATTCGGGCTATCTACCTATCTGTCTGTCTATATATATATATATATATATATATATATATATATATATATAATAATAATAATAATAATAATGGATACTTATATAGCACACTATCCAGAAATCTGCTCTAGGTGCTTTACAAAAACGCTTTTGATAACATAAAACATTATATCTATGTTACATACACACACCAAAATGTGACCACACACACACACACACACGCACGCACGCACGTACGCGCACACACACACGCACGCACGCACACACACACACACACTGCATACATACATTTTAACATACATGTGTATCTAACAGCTACCCTAACAAATACGCACACATAGGCAGGCACAAACTTACATAAACACACGCACACACAATACACATTCATATACATGCATGTAGTTGTGGACCTGCCACAATTGAACTTATTGCTGAGGGAAAAGGTGAGTTTTGAGACGAGATTTAAAAGATGCGAGGGAATCAGAGTGACGGAGGTTATCAGGGAGCTTGTTCCACGTCTTTGGCGATTGAAAAGAAAACGATCTGTGTCCATAGGTCTTACTTCTGACGTGAGGTATCCTGAGAAGTCGAGTATCAGAGGAAGAACGGAGCTGGCGAGACGGGGTATAGATATGGATGAGTTCAGAAAGATACTTGGGGCCAGATCCGTTGACTGCAGAAAAGGTCAGAGTGGATAGCTTATAGTCTATTCGATCAGAAACAGGCAACCAGTGGAGAGACTGAAGGAGAGGAGAAACATGGTCAAATTTAGAAGCTATGCAAATGAGTCTGGCAGCGTTATTCTGAATTCGTTGGAGTCTGTCTAACAGGTATTTGGGAAGGCCGGCCAAAAGAGAGTTGCAGTAATCCAATCTTGAGAGAACCAGAGAGCATACAAGTGTCTTGGTTGCATCGGTTGAGAGATAGTGGCGGATAGAGCTGATTCTACGCAGTTCCAAATAGGCAACTTTACAGATATTCGAAATGTGCTGTTGGAAGGAAAGAGACTGGTCCAGGATTACACCAAGACTGCGAACAGAGGGAGAAAGTGAAACAGGTGTGCTATTGATCAGAACAGAGTCAGGAAAGGAAGGATGTTGACGAACACATATATATATATATAATATTCAAAATAAGTAAATAAATAAACTAGAAGTGACATCTGAAAGACGAAAGACATACTCAGCAGAAAATGAGAAGAAGATGAAAAGCTTTAGCGAAGACAGTCAAGAGAAAAAAAAAACAGCTCCAGCCGTGTTTCACCGTTCCATGGTTCTGGTGAAAACCATGCATGCCAGTTCTCGGAGCAGTTCCAACTGTTGGCTGCTGCGGCTGTCTTACTCTTACCTGCTGCACTGTCTGTCTGGAATGTCCTTGACACATCACTTGTGATGGGGAAGGAAGCTAGTTGGGTTTTTGTTTTTGTTTTTTGTGTTGTTGTTTTTTTTTTGGTGTGTGTGTGTGTGTGTGTGTGTGTGTGTGTGTGTGTGTGTTTTTCCCCTCTGGTCCCACTTTTTGTTGTGAAGGCTGTGGCCTCTCCTCCTCCTCTGCCGCTGATGAGCGCACGGTGCTGGAACAGTCACAGGCGCTTGCTGCCATGCGTGAAATTTGATGTAAGCAATGCACAGGTCATAGGCGCTTGTTGCCATGCTGGAAATTTGATGTAGGCCAAGTACAAGTCATAGGTGCTTGCTGCCAAGCGTGAAATTTGATGTAAACCAAGAACAGGTCACAGGCGCTTGTTTGCCATGCGTAAACTTTGATGATAGCCAAGCACTGGTGACAGCCACTTGTTGCCATGCTGGAAATTTGATGTAGGCCAAGCACAAGTCATAGGTACTTGCTGTCATGTGTGAAACTTGATGTAAAGCAAGCAAACGTCTTCTATGAAATCGGTTTGAGAACGTAAGACGCTCTCAGTGTTCGGGCTCCTGCTTTGCAAGTGTAGCATCATTCAGTACGGGGTCTTAGTATATCACTGAGTGGTGTCTTGGGGTACTACATAATTGTTGAATCTGAACGGGCGCTACCCGATCACCGTCACACTGACCCAACAGAAGTGCGAGGTCTTCTCCAGTGCTGGCATTGTGGTTGCATTACGATGGTCGTTCATTCCAGGTGGTTTGCCGGACCGGGAGCTGAGACTGCGACAGAAGAGACAGCGATGTGTGTGTGTGTTGGGGGAGGTGAGGGGTGGGGGGTGGGGGTGGGGGTTGAAAGCGGCGTTAGGGCATTGCCGCTTAAACAGCACACGTGATAGGACATCAACGGCAACAGCTCCAAACTGACAGCAACAGAAAGAAGAAAAGAAACGAAAGCGAGAGATCAAACTTTGGGTCCAGCCTCAGTCGGGTACCGTGGATTGTTTTCTCCCCCCCCCCCCCCCTCCAGTCCCGGCTTCCCCAACCTGTGCCTGAACCTTGAAAATGGGACGACCTGACGACGTCCTTCGTGTTGTGTGCACGCAGCGTGCATTCACTACGCTTGAAAAGAATGTAAGGCAAGAATTGAAAGGGAGCCAATGGATTACTGTCTTGTCACAACAGATGGCACTGTGTCACATTTTCTGGTTGCCTCTTCAGCACGGCAGCGCCACATTTTCTTCTTTTTTTCTTTCTTTTCCTGTGCCAGTGAATATTTGTCTACTTGTCAAAGTAGATTTCCAGTTGTTGTTGTTTTTTTTATAGTCCAGACGTTTGCCTAAGACAACACGGGACCACGATTTAACATCTCGTCCGAAATGTTGGCATCCACACCACCCCCAGTCAAGCTGTGGTGAAGGGGGCTGGGGGTGGGGGTGGGGGTTGGGGTACAGGGTTCACTCTGTATATGTGTCTGTCACTCACGCTGTCTGTAATCTAACTCTGTGCATACCGATGTATCTCATACAGGGTGGCTTAGGTCTGGCAAGGTGACTGAATGCTGATGTCTTCCTTATGTTCCCTTTCCTTCTAATCCTGTCTTCTCAAACAGAGAGATAGATAAACAAACAAACAATCAAAGAGATAAAAAAAAAAGTTGAAAAATGTCAACAATAAAACCCAGCAACAACAATCAAAAAGCCGCTTCCGTGAGAGCTGTATATGAGAGACCTCAACAATGAAAGTAATGAAGATATTAATATTATCCGACTCCTGCTGCTACTTTTGTTGTTGTTGCTGCAGCTGATCCTGATGATAATTATGATCAAAGTAAATGATGGGGACGATGACAGGAAAATGAAATAGAAACAAACATTTATGCGTTTGTACCAGTGAATGTGAGTGCTGTTGTGTATGCATGTGTGCGTGAGATAGAGAGAGAGGCAGGTAGACAGACAGACATATTTCTGGAGAAATAGATATAGCAGGCACATGATAGTGCAGGTATTTACAGAACGCCTACGCAGCAACATGAAAAAGCATTGAAAATACATCGCCTTGCCGGTGTTACTCGAGAAAAAAATACCCTCCCTTTAACATATAACTTGTTCCACATTTTACGTTATTTGTTAACTTACCTTTGTGCGTGAGGTATGTGTGACTCCGAATGTGTGTCTTATAAACCTTGTTAATTGAAAGTTAATATTGATTCAGATACTTAGTCTGATTCTATACCCTGGGATACAAATTGGTCCACGTCCAAAACATAACTTATGCAATGCAGAAATTAATCAGTGGTGTATGTAGATGTGTATGTTTGTATCCTGGACCTGTCAGTGTTGTTTGTTATCTTTATTTCCGTGTCACCTGTCAGAAACATTCGCCGACGCGTGTTTGTTTTAGAAGAGAGCATGATATGGACGTTTATTTGTGTCGCTATCTGCTGAACGTAATTTTATACACAGTTCTGTGTTTTTCAGATTAGTGAAGCTAGTTGATCTGAAAGTTTTGAAAACATGCCAGGGTGTCTTTTGGTGAGTGGTTAGAAAGGCCAGGGAGTAAATGGAATAGGGGAGGGATGTTATTGGCGAGGTTTCTGGAAGGGATTAACGAACGGTTACACTGACATTCCACACTCCCTTTCTCTTTCTATGGAGAGCTGGGGAAAGGCAAGGAAAGAGGAGCTAGCTGTGTGTGCATGAATTGGTGTGTCTGTCAGTGTGTGTGTGTGTGTTGTTGTTGTTGTTATTATTATAGTATTATTATTATGTTTGCTGTTGTTGTTAGTATTATCATTATCATTGGTGTTGTTGTTGTACAGCAAGTCAACCCCAACACTTTAACGCTGACAAGAAAGAAGCATTCAACGAGGGATGGCCCGGAGAAACTATCGGTCCAGTGACGGGTGCAATAGCCGTTGATTGGAGCGTTAGACTTTCGATGCTAGGATCCGGATTTCCAGACACGTACGGAAGAGCAAACCGCGCGCGTTAGAATATCCCGTAATCTGCCCCAGCGCTCAGTGGGTAGTGGAAACACAAACATACCCAGCATACAGAACTTCCAGAACTATGTGGCTGCCTAAACGTCGGGTAGAAACGATTGTACATATGAAACACCTATTGTACGATGGCATGGTGTTGCAGCCCATATACCCGATGCAGTGTCTAAGTCGAAGTAAATATAATAAATTTAACAAACTGTACTGTTTAAGCTTAGCTCTTTTTGCACTTGGACTGGGGAATTTTTTTTTTTAAATATGTGTCAACGTTATCTTTTGTTTTGTTTTCCCTCTCCGCCTGCTACAGACGAGATGACTTGATAGTGGCATTGTTGGTGAGCCAGAAAGAGGGAGCCATGCTACCCAGATATAATTACGCCATAATTGCTTCGCAGAACAAAAGGCCCGCAATCCGGTTTGTATTATCGTAATCGCAAGCTGTTCTCTTTACAGAAGATGGAAATGGGGTGTTCTTTGTTTTTGTTTTGTTTTTTCCTTATGGTTCCTTTTTCTGCAGTTATCTTTGCGTTACATAAAATATCTCCTGTCTTGTGTTGGTTAATTGCGCCGCTTTTTAAGCCGTGGGTGTTTTGCCAAGTGTCTGTTATTGTTTGTGTGCGGGTTCTGGCTCTCCCAGCTTCTCCAAGTGATGGTTGTGGTAGTTGATGCTGCTGATGTTGTTGTTGTTGTTGTTTCTAACGTGAGCTTTTTCTTGCACGAACACTCATTTTCCTGCTGCCATCGTCCACTTTCAGTTTTCGGGGTCGATGCTTGCTGGAGATGCTCTTGTTTTCGTGACCCATCCACTGCTGATGTGCATGAAATGATTGTGAACGGGGCATAGTTATCCATTGTGAACGCGTTTCACACACGAAGAGGTTGAGAGTGGAGGGTTATCGCAAGGGTAGATGTGCACAGTGTGGACAACTGGGAACTACAGAGACACATCTCCACCCTTGACCTATAGGTGTCACCCAGGATCCAGATCCAGACCTGGAGGTCCACAGAAATACTCACAGGGTAGTGTTGGACTGTTTGGGTAAAAGGCGCCCTCTCTGTCTGTCTGTCTGTCTGTCTGTTTCTCACTATCTCTCTCTCTCTCTCTGTCTGCCTGTCCCCCTCCTCCATCTCTCTCTCTCTCTCTCTCTCTCGTTCTCACAATGAAGAAGAGGTGAGGATGTGCGAGTATGTGGGAGGACGAGGAGTTTAGGTGCAGATGCCTTCATTATTTTACTCAAAACCAAAGTAAGAAGAATTAGAGGGGGCGGGGGATCTTTTTACAACACAATAGGAAGATGGGAAGAATGATAACACTCACAAAATGTGTTGGTTTGAAACATATCGAACGGGTTTTGTGATTGCGAAATCAAATCAAACTCTCTTGTGTTTCCAGCCCAAAGCGGCCATTTCAAGGCTGGCTACCCGTCTGTTCTTAAAGAAGAGAACCCAAAAATAGTGTTGAACGATCAATCAAAGCAAACCTCAAGACCCATTCAACCACGTAGCGTTGAGACCATGTAAACGTTATCCCCTTTTTTGTCCCTCAAAATGAGCGACCTGATTCTTCCTTTCCGTAGAAGCTTTTCAAACTCCTCGGTTATCTGGAAGTCATTTTATCCGTGTTTAATTTGATTCTGTTACTCTCTCTAGATGTCACATTTTTCACGCAGTGAAGTATTTCTTTTGTTCGGGAGTATTTCGATGAGCAATGGACATCGACGTTATTCATGAAAAAGTGTGAAAATACAGCCGAGAAAACACATCAGGATCTGTGTGTGTGTGTGTGTGTGTGTGCGTGAGTGCGTGCGCGCGAATGCACGTGCGCGCTCGGATGGGGACCATGCACTCGCATGAGTTGTAGAACCAGTGACATCCATCCGTCAGTTTCCCGCGCGCTGACATGGAGTCTGGAGGCAGAGTGTTGACAGACGGCTGAAGGGAGGAACTCCTTGCTGGCTGTCAGTACAGTGCCAACATTTACATGGAAAGGCGAGGCAGACACACCAAATCACAACACCCCCCATCCCCACCTTTCTTCTCCCCCCCCCCCCTCCCCCTTCTCCCCCGTGTCCGCCTGCAGCCACAACACAAGAGGACTGGAAGTCTGGTACTGTTACACCTCTCGTGTTCCAAATGCACAAACCGTATCTGCAACAGCGTTCTTTTGCTTATTTATTTATTCATTTCTCTCTGTCTGTCTGTGTCTGTGTGTCTGCGTCTGTGTGTGTCTGTGTTTGTCTGTCTGTCTGTCTGTGTGTCTGCGTCTGTGTGTGTCTGTGTGTGTGACCAACTCCGAACGGAGTGAGCGCGTCACCTAAGAAAAGTACAGTGATATATTTTTAAATAATTAAAAATCGTGCAATTTCATTATCAGGGACATACTTCTCGTGCAAGATTGTGCAGACACGTACGATGTTTCTGTGCTGAGGAAGTAATAAACGAGAGAGAGAGAGGGTGTGTGTGTGGGGGGGGGGGGGGGGGGGAGGGGGGGGGGCGGAAGGTGTGTGTGTGAGGAGGCAGGCGGAGGGGGTCTAGAGAGATTTCCTGGTGACGCCGTCAGAGAGCACGCCAACAGCAGGTTTTGTGATTGGTTGTTTTTCTGCTCTACTTTTCACGTCACGTGGAATCACTCCGCGCCGCTTTGCCAAATGTCCGCACGAACACACACAAGCATATACACGTGCGCGCGCGCGCGCGCACACACACACACACACATACACACGTGATCGTTCTGTCTCCGTCCCAGCGTTGGCATTCTGACTGCCGTCAGTCCACACTCCAGACGAGACCCTGCACTGCACATTGGTGGTGTTCATGGAAGGGAGACTGTTCAGATTCAACAGACGCAAGACACCAGCTAAGACCTCTTACTGGCTGCAGTTTCAGTTTCAGTTCCAAGGAGGTGTCAAAGCGTACAGACTACTACAGACTCGGAGACGCCGCACCACATCTGCGTAAAACCCAAATCAGATACCTGACCATCCAAACAAGCTGGTCGGGCCTTGGGGCGGCAGTGATCGCTCTGTTGCGGAGCTTTTGCCCTGTTTGCCTTTTGTGTATTTCATTTTACTCGTGTGCCCCCATGGGGAAGTTCTGGAACAAATCTTGACTTGGAGCCAGGCACAGCGCGTTAAGTCTAGTGGGGGACCGCCACACCGTCACGTATCTCACATGGGTGTGGCCCAGCTCACAGCCCGTGCAGAACACCGTAGGACAAACTCTCTCCGTACACATGACAGTGGTGGGAAAGTGTCCGGCATGACAGCAGGACATGAAAACTCAACAGATCCAGGACTGTTGGTTGTGACAAGGAGCCGGAAATGTCTGTCTCTGTCTCTGTCTCTCTTTCTCATCCCTGTGACTCTCTCTCTCTCTTTCAGTGTCAGTCTCTCTCTCTCTCTCTCTGTCTCTGTCTCTGTCTCTCTCTCTCTCTGAAATCATCTCTGCCGTTGGGAAAAATAAAGATCAGTCCGGCATTCATTCTTTCATGTCGATTCGTTCTTCCTCTTTCCTAAATGTTTGATGGCTCTTTCCTTTCCATCCACACAAAATAAAAAAACCCGGGAAAAAGCTTTCATCGAGCAAACATTTTACCCTGCACTTTTTATTTCCTCCACCTGCGCGCGCGCACACACACACACACACACAAACACACACACTGACACACACACTCTCACACACACTCACACAAAGAGAGCAAGTCTCATGACAAACAGCTGGATCAAAAGACAAGAGAAGTGAACGAACGATATAAAACTGCTCCACTTAAAATCAAGCATCATGGCAAGCGGTGCGGTTCGCACGTGCACGTTGCAGTCAGAGGACCCAGGCTGTCGGCAGATGAGCTTGTGATGTGATGGGCGGATGGAGCACCGACTCCCCGCCCAGATTTGCGGAAGGTATGCAGGCTGGCAGTCATTGGAGAGAGAGGTCTTGGTGCTAGGGATGGCTTGTTAGGGGTTAACCCCTTGGCTGCTGTTGACGACTGTGCTCGACTGTCAGTGAAGTCTTGTCACCTCACTGAGATGAAACTGGGCTCACCGCTCATGTTGTCAGTCACCGTTCTGAGTTTGGAACTCTTCCCCTCGAGGTGGCCTCATACTTTTCTTCAGTGAAATCAGTCACACAAAAAGTAGTGACTGCCTTGGAAATTCATGCCACCCTGATTCTCATTTCACTACGGTTCAGCATACAAGGGGTTAAATCACGTCAGTGCTGGCTGACTGAAGCTGTGCCGCTGGAGTGAGGATGGCAGGAGTTTCATCGCCGGAATGATGCTGCACTTTCTTTTCCCCCTTCTCCTCCTCCTCCTCCTCCTGTACGGACGCTAGCAAACAGTACAAGAGAGCGCGAGCGCGCGCGCGTACACACACACACACACACACACACACACACACACACACACACACACGCACGCACACACGCACGCACACACACACACACACACACACACACACACACACAGCCACGCATACGCACATACACACACACACACACACACACACACACACACACACACACACACACACACAGCCACGCATACGCACATACACACACACACACACACACACACACACACACACACACACACACACACGCAGCCACGCATACACACACACAAACACTCTCATACGTATACATACACTCATAAATTCACGCATGCACGCAAACAGCGCATTCACGTACACACACACACACACACACACACACACACACACACACGCACGCACGCACGCACGCACGCACGCACGCACGCACACCCCCCCCCCCCCTCACACACACACAGAGCCAGTCGGACCCAAATACCAGCAGGACTGCTGATCCAGACAAAACACATGCCGGGTTTCCGTCCCATCAGATCGGCGCTCTTTTTGCAGGAATCGTGTACAGGTAGGGCGAGTACGCTGTGTGCATTATATACAGCTATGTTGTACAGGTAGGGCGAGTACGCTGTGTGCATTATATACAGCTATGTTGTACAGGTAGGGCAAGTACGCTGTGCGCATTATATACAGCTATGTTGTACAGGTAGGGCGAGTACGCTGTGTGCATTATATACAGCTATGTTGTACAGGTAGGGCGAGTACGCTGTGTGCATTATATACAGCTATGTTGTACAGGTAGGGCAAGTACGCTGTGCGCATTATATACAGCTATGTTGTACAGGTAGGGCGAGTACGCTGTGTGCATTATATACAGCTATGTTGTACAGGTAGGGCGAGTACGCTGTGTGCATTATATACAGCTATGTTGTACAGGTAGGGCGAGTACGCTGTGCGCATTATATACAGCTATGTTGTACAGGTAGGGCGAGTACGCTGTGTGCATTATATACAGCTATGTTGTACAGGTAGGGCGAGTACGCTGTGTGCATTATATACAGCTGTGTTGTACAGGTAGGGCGAGTACGCTGTGTGCATTACGTACAGCTGTGTTGTACAGGTAGGGCGAGTACGCTGTGTGCATTACGTACAGCTGTGTTGTACAGGTAGGGCGAGTACGCTGTGTGCATTACGTACAGCTGTGTTGTACAGGTAGGGCGAGTACGCTGTGTGCATTACGTACAGCTGTGTTGTACAGGTAGGGCGAGTACGCTGTGTACATTGCGTACAGCTGTGTTGTACAGGTAGGGCGAGTACGCTGTGTACATTATGTACAGCTGTGTTGTACAGGTAGGGCGAGTACGCTGTGTGCATTATATACAGCTATGTTGTACAGGTAGGGCGAGTACGCTGTGTACATTACGTACAGCTGTGTTGTACAGGTAGGGCGAGTACGCTGTGTGCATTATATACAGCTATGTTGTACAGGTAGGGCGAGTACGCTGTGTGCATTATATACAGCTGTGTTGTACAGGTAGGGCGAGTACGCTGTGTGCATTATATACAGCTGTGTTGTACAGGTAGGGCGAGTACGCTGTGTGCATTACGTACAGCTGTGTTGTACAGGTAGGGCGAGTACGCTGTGTGCATTACGTACAGCTGTGTTGTACAGGTAGGGCGAGTACGCTGTGTACATTACGTACAGCTGTGTTGTACAGGTAGGGCGAGTACGCTGTGTGCATTACGTACAGCTGTGTTGTACAGGTAGGGCGAGTACGCTGTGTGCATTACGTACAGCTGTGTTGTACACGTAGGGCGAGTACGCAGTGTGCATTACGTACAGCTGTGTTGTACAGGTAGGGCGAGTATGCTGTATGCATTACGTACAGCTGTGTTGTACAGGTAGGGCGAGTACGCAGTGTGCATTACGTACAGCTGTGTTGTACAGGTAGGGCGAGTACGCTGTGTGCATTCCGTACAGCTGTGTTGTGCAGGTAGGCCCGCAGAAAGACGGAGGACAGCTTTCTCTCCTGTCTCTCCTCCATACAGTACAGCACTCGTTCGCTGGTGTCCTGGTCTGTATGAGGTTGACACTGACAATATCATTTGTTTACCCGTCACACAAGAACATGAAGATTCCGATAGCGATCTTTTTTTCCCAGGAAGTCGAATGTAGATATTCTTTCGAGGAAGGTATAATGTGGAAATTGTTCTTTCGTTGAAGGCAGTAAGAAAATAGAATGTAAATATCATTCGTTTAATGGAGATTATAATGTAAATGTTATTCTTTCGAGGAAGATAGGTAGAATGTAGATATTGTTCTTTTTGTGGAGATGGAATGTAATCATATAGACAGAATATAAAGATTATTATTTCAAATAAGGTGTGTAAGAAGGCAGAATGTAAATATCATTAGTAATGATGACGACCATCACAAAGCTCCAGCTATGCTGCTGATGATGATGATCGTTCACGTAATCAGTCTGTTTGTCTTTATACCAAAAAAAAAGTATTGCGCATTCCAAATTTCAGATCAAGCGTATCTTGCTAATATCAATTATCATATTAAAAAAAAAAATCAAGATATTCCCAGTATCACAAGAAACCGAATCCTGTTCAACATCAGAGGCGGACAGACAGACAGACAGACAGAGGTGAACATCATTCTCAGACCTACATGACAGTGAGGTATGAGGGTCCAGTGAAGGAGCACTGGACAACATGCGACAGGTAGGTAGGTATACCTGACAGCAGAAAACAGAACGTACAAGTACTCGTACTGAAGCCGTGAAGAGCTTGAAGAACCATCTCCACACAGTTCTTGTTGAGCACCAGCTATCTCCTCCTTGTCGGCTCATCTTGACCGAGTATTGCTGACGGGTGATGAAGGCAAGGCCCCTCTGGATAAATGAAGACCAGTGTCCGGCATGCTTAACTCTCCCACAGAATCTCCCATATCATTTGCACACTCACAGACAGGCAGACAGACACACACACACACACACATACACACACACACACACACATACACACACACACACACACACACACACACACACAAAGAGAGAGAGAGACATAGAAAGACCGAGAGAGAGGGAGGCCCATAATTCAGACTCTCTCCCCCACGAAAAACAAATCGGTTAGAGCTGTATTTAACGATCTGTTGGCATGCGCCCTTGAGGTCAAGTTGTTGAGGGCTGGGGTATTGTGAAGGTTTGGTTGTTTGAGGGGCTGGAGTCCCGGACAACAAATCCACCCGAAGTACCCGTGCGAATTCCAGCGAAACGTGCTGCTGGAGATTTGGGGGCTGGTGATCCCAGCGTTGAAAGCGATGATATATTGTGTCCCTGGCAGTGGACAGACGGCTTGAGTTAGGAGGAGATAACCGCCAGTTGACAGAGAGCTGAACGAAGATGGCAGCGATGATTATTTTGTCCTCTCGTGTGGGGGGGAGGGGGGTAGAGGACGCATTATTCAACAGGATGGGCTGATGTGCCCCCCCCCCCCCCACCCCCGGCCCCCAGCCATCAGTGTTGTGTTCTTGTGTCGCAGATGTGGGTGGCTGTGGTGTATGTTTTGGTTGGGGTATGTGTGGGGTGGGGATGGATGTGGGGGATGGGTGGGTGTACACAGGTGTATGTGTATACGGAGGTGTGTGTGATAGGGAAGTGTGACTCCTTGAAGGTCATGTGTACAGTTGATGTTGTCTCATCCTGCCCCTGTCGGTCTGCCTGCCTGCCCGTCTGTCTGTCTGTCTGTCTCTCTCTCTCTCTCTCTCTGTATCCACCCGGTAATCCATCTGTCTCTCTCTCTCTCTCCCTCTCTCTCTCTCCCTCTTTCTCCCTCCCCCCCTTCTCTCTCGCTGTCTCCTTTTCTGACCTCTGTGCTCCGTGTCAGATTCCCCATTTTGCATGCCCCATTAACTGTCTTTCATGCTGTGGGTTTTACCCCTCCCCAGCCAGGAATTCTTGCATGTGTTATGTGTGTGTGTGTGTGTGTGTGTGTGTGTGTGTGTGTGTGTGTGTGCGTGTGTGTGTGTGTGCGTGTGTGTGTGCGCGCGCGCGCGCTCTGTGTGTGTGTGTGTGTGAGAGAGTCTGTCTCTGTCTGTCTGTCTGTCTGTCTGTCTGTCTCTCCCCCCCCTGACCCCCCTCCCCCCGCTCTCTCTCTCTGTCCACACCAATCCTTTGTCTTCCCACCCATTGTGCTACAAGTACAACGTAGTTTCAGTTCCCCTTCAGCTTACTTTATGTTCTTCGCATGAGACAGTGGCGACTTAAGAGAGTCACTGGATTCTGTTCACACATATTGAACGATTTGTTGGCTCCTTGCTTCGAAGGACCGCATGAAGTCGTACAGCTGCAAGCTGCTATTGGTAACGCGGTCGGTTTCTTTATGCTGCTCTGGTCCAGCTCCTGGCAGTTGCTTTTTTTTCGCTTGTTTGTTTTGTGAAACTGTGTCCGTGTGTTGTGTAATCGTTGCTGGCCGGGAGGTAGCTGCTTGAGGCTGCAAAGGGAGGGAGTCGACGGTGGTGAATGAAACGAAAGTGATCAATATATTGTCATGACTGTTTGGGCTGTCTTTAGTCTCCAGAACGTAGTAAGAGTTGGAGCAATTATGTCACGCACACGCGCGTGCGTGCGTGCGTGCTTGCGCTCTCTCGCTCTCTCTCTCTCTCTCTCTCTCTCTCTCACACACACACACACACACACACACACATTGCATCGTTCCATGCCCCCTTTTTCACCCATCCTCCTCAACTGACGTTAATGTTTCTCCCCCCCCCCCCTTTTTTTTGGACGTGTTGCAGAGAGAGCAAGGACAAGAAGGAGGAGATGGAGGTGGCCACTCCTACCCTCACCCTCCCCACCCCTCCCGCCCCCTCCCACAGCTTGGTGGCGGAGGGGCAGGTGGTCCGTCTCTGCCCCTCCCCTCCCCTCGTCAAGCCCCCCTCCACCTCCACCCTCGCCACCACCACAACATCAGCAGCAACAACAACAACAGCAGAAACAGCTCCGCCAAGCCAGACATCAACCGACGGGGTGATCACAATCTCTGCTCCTCCCTCCAAAGGAGACCCAGCCAAACGCGACGACAATGACGAGGACGCCAGCAAAGGTTTCTCCTCCTCCTCCTCCAGAAGAGCCGAGGGAGGAAGAGGGGAGGACGTGGGGAAGGAGGAGGTGGCGGCAGGGAGAGGGGCAGGGGGGAGCAGCAAGGAGGTGAGCCCTGACAGCGACAGTGTCTTCCACACGGCCTCGGCCTCCGCGGCCTCCTCGGCCCCGTCCAGCGTGGAGATGCCGCGCCGGAGAGTGCCGCAGGACAAGAGTCAGCTGAGGAAGTCTGAGCTGAACAAGGCCGTCTCCTCCTCCTATCCAGGTCGGTTGGTGTAACGCTTGTGTACCGTGCGTCTTGTTGTTCTTGTTGTGATTGGTGCTTGTGTACCGTGCGTCTTGTTCTTGTTGTGATTGGTGCTTGTGTACCGTGAGTCTTGTTGTTGTTCTGGGTGTTCTTGTTCTGATTGGTGCTTGTGTACCGTGCATCTTGTTTGTTCTTCTTGGTGTACTTGTTCTGATTGGTGCTTGTATACCGTGCGTCTTGTAGTTGTTCTTGGTGTTCTTGTTCTGATTGGTGCTTGTGTACCTTGAGTCTTGTTGTTCTTGGTGTTCTTGTTCTGATTGGTGCTTGTATACCGTGAGTCTTGTTGTTGTTCTTGGTGTTCTTGTTTTGATTGGTGCTTGTGTACGTCTTTTTGTTGTTCGTGATGTTGTTGTTCTGTATTTTCTTATTTTTGTTCTATATCTTCTTCTTTGTCGTCTCTCCCTCCCCCCACTCCTCCTCCACCTCCTCCTCCTCCTTCTTCTTCCTCATTTGTGGGCTTTAACTCCACGTTCATTCATGTGTACGAGTGGACCTTAACTTGTATACATGTCCGTTTTTATCCCGCCTTGTAGCCAGCCATATTCCGCTTTCGGGGATGTGCATACCGTGTGTATTTCCTCATCCCACCAAAAACTGACACGGACTACGGGATGTTCAACGTACGTGCGAAAAACACACGGAAGAGGCTGAGACACCGACACGTCTGTTCCTCTGGTTGACCACCCTTCACCCACCAGGCGCCGCGACCAGGGTTCGAACCCCAGATCCTCAAACTGAAAATCCGACGCTTCAGTCACTCGACTTAGCTACTTAGTTACAAAAAGAAAAAGAAATAAAAAATAACAGTAAACATGAAATAAAAAAAAGAAATGGTTTGTATTATCTGCCAGCCATGTGATCGGTTCTCGAGTTGAATGTGAAAATGAAACGAAGCAAACGGAAAGACAGGAAAGGTGTGCGTGGTTTGGCTTACGTACAGATGTTGCTCAAGTTTGATTTTAAAATCCAAAAGAAAAGCATGAGTGCCATTCGTTATTTTGCATCTTGATGCTCTGAATGACCCATGAAGTGCCGTGCCAAGTTGACAACAGTGAAAATGATAAATGATGAATTTGATGTCACAAAAAATCAACAGCCCCCCCAACCACCTTCCCCCACCCCCAACCACCCTGACTTGTTTGTGAGGGAAGACGGGTGGATAACGGGTGGAGAGATGGGTATCGCTGTCCTGTCAGTATGCCACACTGTGAGGTGTCACTTCCTGGTTTCTGCGTTTTATTTAGTGTTCTGTCACCAGTCCTTCCTTGTAGCTCATTCTCTACTGATCCAGTCACCAGTTCTTGTTGCTGGTTTCTTTTTTTGTTTTGTTTTTTCTTCTCCTCCTCCTCCTCCTTTACTGCTTCTTCTTTTACTTCTTTTTTTGACTTTCTTCGTTCCATCTTTGGGTTGGCAGTCTTGTTGCAGCATCACATCTCGTTGATGATTCCATATCACACTAATACATTCATTCAGAGGTTATGTGCAGAGACAGGGTTTTAAGATTATATATATATATATATATATATATATATATATATTCAGTATTAGATGCGTACATACATAGACTTAAACAAAAAAGACATACGTAAATATAGCCACAAATAAATACGATCACACACACACACACACACACACACACACACACACACGTGCGCGCGCGCGCGCGCTTTTTCTGTTCCTCCTCCTCCCTCATCCCGTGTCTGCTATTCCTCCCTCCAGGCGGTGAGAGATGACATTTGTCTGCTTCTGTCTTGTTTATGTAGGCCTTTTCCAGCCGGGTATGTAAGACAGGGTATTGTTGTTGCTGTTGTTATTGTTGTCCACACCGTTATTGTCATTGTGTGTTGTTCAGAGGTGTGTGTGTGTGTATGTGTGTGTGTGCGTGTATGTGTGTGTGTGCGTGCGTGTGTGTGTGTGCGTGTTTGCGTGTGTGTGCGCGCGTGTATGTGTGTGTGCGTGTGTGTATATGTGTGTGTGTGTGCGTGTGTATGTGTGTGTGTGTGCGTGCGTGTGTGTGTGTGTGCGTGTTTGCGTGTGTGCGCGCGCGTGTATGTGTGTGTGCGTGTGTGTATATGTGTGTATGCGTGTGTGTGTGTGTGTTCAGTGTGTATTATGAAGGTAACCTTGGCGTCATGCGTTTACACTGGTGTGCGTCCGGTGTGCTGAGGATGGAAGAGGTTTGTGTCGGGGGACCTGAATGGTGTGGCGTCACTGTTATGAGGTCGACGGGTGGACCGCAGTTTGGTGAAGGAAAAGCTGCTTGGCTGAATGAAGTCTTGACAGCTCGCCTCAGTGAGAAATGTCAACTACTTTGGTCGATTAGGCAGTACCGCCGTCGCCGCCGCCACCACCACCACAACTGCCACCACTTCAGTAATAAACCGACTTCTTTCAGAGAGAGTGTCTGATCTACAAAGTGTGCAGCGCCTGCGTAAACGCCCCACCCCACCCCACCCCCTTCCACCCCGTTCCCTCCACCCCACACCCTGTTCAGGACAGTGAATATGGCATCACTCATGCGTAATGTTTTAGAATATCGGTAAAACCCCATCTGTGCCAACGTCACTGCCTTTGTCCAGATATTTCTTTAACTGGCGCTTGTTCACCGAGTAAACACACACACAAAAAATATGGTGATTCAATTTGGCATTCTTCGCTTATTATTAGTTGGGTTTTTTTTTTTTTTAATATGTCATACATAAAGTCGGTTGTGATAATGTTAGATGGCGGAGCTTTGGTAAACAGTGTGTGCTTACTCACCCGGCAGAGTAATCCCTCTCGGGGGGGTACACAGCAGAGGACGTCCTACCGCTTTTGTCGTCACAGTGTCTGTCTGTGGGCCACTTTCTTTGCGTTTCTTTCTTTCTTTCTTTCTTCTTTGTCAGCATAACCTACTCCCCACCCTCTTTCTATCTTTCTCTCTGCCCCTCTCCCATCCCTTTCCCTTTCCGTGGGGCTGACAAATTCTGGGTCAGCAGTTGAGGCGCCATGTTTGTTGTCGTGCAGTTGGCTGTTCAGATGGAGATGGCGGGTTGGTTTTGTCAAGGTTCCAGTCCACAGTTCCTGGCACCGCCACTCCTGTTCTCCCCTCCCCACCCCTCTTTCCTCTCTCTCACTTCCGTGTGTGTGTGTGTGTGTGTGTGTGTGTGTGTTGTGCAAGCTTGAGTTTGCATGCTTCTCTCTTTGTGTGCGTGTGTCAGTGTGAGTGTGCGTGTGTACATGTCTGTGTATGCGTGCGTAGGTGCGTGTTTGCTTACGTGTGTCTGTGCGTGTGGACAGCACAGAAACGCGGAGTTCATCGGCGTGCGATATTAAGTATCCAACCCCCAAAGCTTTGCTTAGCTTTTCATACAGCTAGAACCCCCCACGCCCCTCCACCCCCACCCCCACCCCGTCTGACATACAATGTTTTTTTAATGAGATTCTTCCACTCAAGTAGTGATGCCGGCCTCTTCTTTTACCCCATTCAGCCAATGAATGGTTTTTTTCTTCAACCCCTCATGTCGGCCAGCCAGTTGTGAGCCCCTCTTTTCTGCCACTCACAATCAGCCTGTCAGGCACGGCCCCTGAAAGGAGAAGGGGGGACGGGGGGAGGGCGGGGGAGGAGGGGGGATGGGGATGGTGTGTGAGGGGGTCAGGTTGCAGAGTGGGTGAGAGGGTGGATCAGGCAGGGTGAGAAGAGGATCTGGGTGATACAGCCTTGTTATGTCCCCCACCCGGCCAGGTGAAAGACCTGAACGACACTGCAAGGGCAAGCAGGCTGCAGGGGTTGTGCTGTTTTGCTACATACATAACACTGTCTCTGTTTCTTCTTCGTAGTGCGTCGAGAGGATTTGGTGGTGTCCTGGTTCATATACTTTTGTTTATATACATTATGCGCCTGAGAGTGCGTGCGTGTGCATGCACAGACACATTACACACGCGTACACACGCGCGCGCACAGCATGCACGCACCCAAGCAAGCATGCACTCGCGAGTGTACGCACAACAAAGTGGGGCTCAAAATATTATTGTGTAAAGGTTTATTTTTAATGGACGGAGTCTTAAGATTTTATCATTTCCAAGCTGTGTGTGTGTGTTAGTGTGTGTGTGTGTGTTAGTGTGTGTGTGTGTGTGTGTGTGTGTGCGCGCGCGCACACGCGCTTGCTTGTGTGCATGCGTGCGTGCGCGCTCGCGCGTGGGTTTCATTGTGTGTTTGGGAGTGTACGCGCGCCCGGTTGCGGACACATACACGTTGACATACGTGTCCATGTGTGTGACTGCATACATGAACACCTATGCGCATTATTGTTGTGTTCGCAGTCTTGTCTAGTTGCGCACAATAATGCAAGACATTCTTCAAGGGCCGTGATATTTGCATGCACATAACAACGCCGTGTCGTGTCTGGACCACTCATATCACTCTTACCAGGCACAGACAGATACATCTGCACACACGTGACCTGCATGCAACGTCTTGGGGGTTGTAGGGGGAATGGGGGAGGTGGGGGCGAGGGGTGGAGGGGGTGGGGGCTGACAGCTGTTTAAAATGCGCTAACCGTCATGACGAGTGAAGTGAAGTATGAGGCCCCCCTGTGTCGGGTGATCTTGTGCCTCAGCGGACCAACACCTGCACGTTTTGAGCGTCGGAACCTGCTCACCGTGCGCTTGTCTCAGGAGCTGAGTGGTCGCCAGACATTTTGGGTCCAGGAAATTGTTCGTCAGTGGGTTTGGTTTTGAGTAAATGCTCACCAGTTTGGGAAATTGCTCACCATTCTCTTTTTTTTCTATTAAAATATTGCTCATAAGTCACAGATTGCTAACCAGTGTTGTTCTTTTTCTCACAAATAGCTCACCACTTTTTTTTCCAAATTTGCTTCGAGTATATATATATATATATATATATATATATATATATATATATATATATATATATATGTATATATTAACATTGAAATTCTGTACCAGGAAAGTGCTGACTAGACAAATCGTCACCTTTTTTATATGGCATTGCTTGCAAGTTAAATGATAAACGGTCATCAGACACCTGTCAACCAGATTATAAAAAAACAACCAACCAACTACTCCAAAACCCATTGGATAATTTTGGACTGGTACATGCTCACAAGACTATTTTCATAACAAAAATGTGTTTGCATGCGTCTCCGTTTGTGAGTGAGTGTGTGTATGTTTCTGGTCTGTAAAAGCGACTATAAAAGCTACAAAAATTAAAAAAAGAAAACCACCTGAGAAAATGCCAATAAGCTTGTTTTCAAGGTAAGGCAGCACACACACACACACACACACACACACAAACACACAACTAACTCCACCCCAACTCTAAAGTGTACTTAGCAAGCCTGTTAGCCAAATTGACGAGAGAGTAATCAGGTTTGCCTAAGAGTGAAAACACATATATAGAGAGGTAAGCCGTATGGTGGGCAGCACTACCCCCCACCCCTACCCCCGGCACCCAGCCCCCCCGTTCACCCGCACAGAAAACGAAGTGTGTGTTTTACCATCCATAGTACCCCGAGGAGCTCCGATGAAGGTAAATGTTATTTCAGTGCCTAATGAAACCCCAATAGGAGGTCGCTGGTCGAGGCATGTAGACAGACCAGTGTGTTAGTCTCCGACTGGTTGGTGTGCCATCGAAGACAACGTGGTTCTTAGAGGTATTAAAAGGGAAAAAATGGGGGGAGGGGCGGGGAGGGGAGGAGGTGGGGCGGTGATCAGTATGGAAAGGGGATGGAGGGGGTAGGAATGAGAGGGCGGGTGACTGGGAACCCAGGAGGGGGGTAAGAAGGGGATCGCGGTAGATAATCGGATAATTATATGCTATTATCACCACACAGACAGATAACTCATCACTGCATCGTAAAAAAACAACAACACACAACTGTTTCCTCCTTTTCCCCCTCCCCCACGTTCCCTGTCTCAGCCTCTCACCCCCACCCCATTCGGTTTGGTTTTGTCTTTTTTCTCTCCATCCCCTGTGTCACTTCCTCCACTGTCTTGTCCACCACCCTCAGGAGTGACGTCACTGACTGAGAAGGAAATGAACCGGGCGATGAAGCGTCGTGCTGAACGCCAAACGGCAACCGTGACATCAGTTGAAAACACGTGGTGTGTGAAAACAGGGTTAGACTGGAGGAACAGTGTGCACGTGCTGTTCCAACGACTGGTGAGAGGGAGACGTCAGCACAGACAGACGGCGATGAAGGAGCAAGGGAAGTAATTGACACTTGTTGCGTGAAGGAACAAGATGACGAAAGAAGGAATAGTAAGGTGAACAGCCCAGAGAACAGAACTTGAGACGAGAGAACATGGGAAGAAACGCGAGAGACGAAAGAAAAAACAGTATGAGAATCAGTATGACCATGGATGAAAAGAAACAACATCATTAATCACGTACCTTGTGCTGCTTGTACATTATGAATTTGTTCACCTTTGACAGTTAGTATACTGTCCTCACTGACAATAAATATTGTTGTATACCTTTGACAGCTATTATACTGTCCTCACTGACTATAAATATTGTTGTATACCTTTGACAGTTAGTATACTGTCATCACTGACAATAAATATTGTTGTATACCTTTGACAGTTATTATACCGTCATCGCTGACAATAAATATTGTTGTATACCTTTGACAGCTGTTATACCGTCATCGCTGACAATAAATATTGTTGTATACCTTTGACAGTTATTAGACTGTCCTCACTGACAATAAATATTGTTGTATACCTTTGACAGTTAGTATACTGTCATCGCTGACAATAAATATTGTTGTATACCTTTGACAGTTAGTATACTGTCATCACTGACAATAAATATTGTTGTATACCTTTGACAGTTAGTATACTGTCATCACTGACAATAAATATTGTTGTATACCTTTGACAGTTATTATACTGTCCTCACTGACAATAAATATTGTTGTATACCTTTGACAGTTATTATACTGTCATCGCTGACAATAAATATTGTTGTATACCTTTGACAGTTATTATACTGTCATCACTGACAATCAATATTGTTGTATACCTTTGACAGTTATTATACTGTCCTCACTGACAATAAATATTGTTGTATACCTTTGACAGTTATTATACTGTCATCGCTGACAATAAATATTGTTGTATACCTTTGATATTTATTATAGTCATCGCT
>NC_134876.1:40062811-40095311 GCF_041734735.1 Babylonia areolata
GATTGATATTGATTTCATTATCATGAGGTCAACGATCCTAGTTCTCGTGACCCCAGCTCTCTCATCTAGAACAGTGTATCACTATCTTCTTTATCATCATCCAGGCGTCCACTAACGAGACTTTCACTCAGTGCTCATTAATCAAAGCTTCTGTTGTGAATCACACACAGCCCTCTCTCCTATCGCTGGTGACTGGAGTCAGAGAGGGTATCTGACTGATCAGCTGCTGTCCTCGTTTTATTATTATTATTATTTTTTTATTTTTTTTTTTTGTACGTGATCAGCTGATGATGATGACGATGTTGGTAAGGGTCAGTAGATAGTAGAGGCTGGCTGACTGCTGAGGTGCTTTGAGTTGCCTCCTCTTGTCTTGTGGGCTCAAAGGCCATGATGATTTGGAATGGTGCTTTTCTTCTGTTGTTGTCTGAGATACTATGTCTCTTTATCCTTTCATTGTGTGTTTGCCTCTGTGTGTGTGTACAGTTTGTGTGTATATTATGTGAGTGTGTATATGTGAGCGTGAAAGTGTGTGTGTGTGTGTGTGTGTGTGTGTGTGTGTGTGTGTGTGTGTGTGTTGGAAGAAGCCTGACAAGTGGACTGACCACAGCAGGGACTTTGCCAGGCTGGGCTCTAGAGCCCTGTGTGTGTATGTTCCGAGTCACTTACAGAGGATCCAGCCACTCCATTCACCACTCCCACATGCCTTTGATCACGCTCCCACTCTTCTTAGTGCGCTCTCTCTCTCTCTCTCTCTCTCTCTCTCTCTCTCTCTCTCTCTGTGCCTGTCTCTCTCTGTCTCTGTCTGTCTCTCTCACTCTGTCTGTCTCTCTCTCTGTCTGTCTCTCTCACTCTGTCTGTCTCTCTCTCTCTGTCTCTCTGTCTGCCTGTCTGTCTGTCTCTGTCTCTTTCTCTGTGTCGTCTCTCTCTGTCTGTCTCTCTCACTCTGACACTCTCTGTCTGTCTGTCTCTCTGTCCGTCTCTCTGTCTCTCCCCCATGGGTGCCCCTCCCACCCCTTTATGAGGGTTATGGTTTCCCTGTTTCTCTCTCTCTCTCTCTCATTTACTCTGTCTGATATTCTCTCTTATCTTCTCTTTTTCACACTCTCTCTCTCGCTGTCGCTCTCGTGCTCGTTCACTCGCTAGCTCCACTCTGCTCTCTCTATTTCTCTCTCTCTCTCTCGCTCACTCGCTTGCTCTGTCTGTCTGCTCTCTCTCTCTCTCTATTTCTGTCACACATTCGCTAGCACTGTCTCTGTCTCTCTCTCTCTCTCTGTGCTCTCTCTTGCTAGCTTGTCTCTGTATCTTTTCTCAAACTCTCTGTCTCTCTCTCTCTGTATCTCTCTCTCTCTTGCTATTTCTATCTAGCTGTCTCTCTCTCTCTCCCCGTGCCACACCCCCAACCCCTGTCCCTGTGGGGGTTCCCCAGCAGGAAGGCTGGCTTTGTGACAGCGTGTGGGGGGCCGGAGGGTTGTGCAGGCATGAGTCACTCTCTCATTGCCTGCCACCTCACGTCCTCCCTGTGTGCAGAGACAGAGACAGAGACAGCAGCACGACAACACATCCATCCCCCTCCGTCCCCCCCCCCCCTCCCCAACACTCCCCACTCCCATAGTCATGTCTGGTCTGTCGTCTGCCTGTGTGTGCTGTGTGTGCTCATTGTCTTCTCTCTTTAAGTTGATAGCCAACTGTTCTGGTGAGATCAATATCGAAGGTCACTGCTGTGTGCTGGAACTTTCTCTCTCTAGCTCTGTCTGCTTGTCAGCCTGTCTGTATGTATCTCTCTCTCTCTCTCCAACTCTGTCTGTCTGTCTCTTTCTTCCTTTCTCTCTCTGTCTCTCTCTGTCTCTGTCTGTATGTGTATCTCTTGTCTGTCTCTCTACCATGTGTGTGTGAGAGAGACAGAGACAGAGAGCAACATGTATCCCACAGCTTTGGCCCGATTTCAATGCGATTTGCAGCAGTGAGTACAAAATGAATGTTCATAACCTCTTGAAAATGATCAGATGAGTCCTTTGACCATAACCTTATTTGATTCTGTGTGATAAAATAACGGACATGATTTTACTATGTTGTACAATTCTGTCCTGAAACTTTAAAAGAAATGATTGCAATAAAGAAACAAATCTCGATGGTTCCGTTGTTTAGAGAACAGAAGAGACCACACACACACACACACACACACACACACACACACACACACACACACACACATTGAGAGAGAACACACACACACACATTTGTGTTTGTATGCACATACATATATATATATATATATATATATATATATATATATATATATATATATATATTAGAGCTGCCCAGGTGTGACCTTGACCAAAGGAGAACTGACCCGTGTGCAGCCTATGGACACAGGACAGTCGTGATCTTGTTATCTTGCTGGTTGAAGAACCGGTGTTAGCGCAGCTGTGAGTGGACAGCTGTGAGAGGACATTTTCACTTTCCTCACTTATCACTCCGTCCCGTCAAGCCCCGTGCTCACTTAAAAAAAAAAAAGTCTCTCAAAACACGTTTCTTCCGTTCTGCCTGTCTTATTGACTAATATGTGCTTCTTGGACTTTGGTTGGCCGTGTATGTGCGTTGTCGGGTGTGTTATTCAGCATGTATGTGTGTGCTTGTTCGTGTAAGGCGTGCTTGATGCATATATATGGCTGCAACTGCCACGTTCACTCGTATAACTAGTGTGTATGTGTAGGCTTTTACGTGTGTTTTTACCGCGCCTTGTAGGTAGCCATAGTTCAGCAGTTGTAGCCAGTATGTAACAAACGCACACAAGCAAGCAGACACCACACACACACACACACACACACACACACACACACACACACATTTACAGAGATGGCGATAGCCAGTACCTTTACAGAGATGGCGATAGCCAGTACCTTAATTATCTCAAGCCCCCGACACCCCGCACCCCCCTCCCCATCACCTCCTTCCAATGAGGAAGTGAGACAAACCAAGTGAAACGAAAGGGAACAAACAATACAAGTCGCGTGAGACCCGCAGCACGCTGAGCACCCAGAAAGGCACAGGCATGAGCGGGGTCATGGAGACAGCACGTGTCGCACCATCGATGTGATGGGGTCAGAAAGGCCGTGAGTCCAGCTGAACTCTAGACAGACCCAAGGAACGAAGGCAGTGTCAGTTCACAGGTCAGGTAAACCAGTAACGTATATATATAGACATATATATATATATATATATGTGTGTGTGTGTGTGTGTGTGTGTGTGTGTGTTAAAAGAATAAGGTTAAAGGCTATAGGTCCTCCAGCAGTTTTACGGCCATCGGCATATCTACTGTGTGTAGTGCTTGGCACATGAAGGGGGGGGGGAGGGGGGGGGGGAGGTGGATAAAGAAGCACACAAACCCAAACAGTGTTCGACTTCAACAAACCTGTTGGTACACTGTCTGACGTCAACATACATTATAGGCACACAGTCAGACTTCTAAATACCTTATAGGCACACAGTCAGACTTCTAAATACCTTATAGGCACACAGTCAGACTTCTAAATACCTTATAGGCACACAGTCAGACTTCTAAATACCTTATAGGTACACAGTCAGACTTCTAAATACCTTATAGGTACACAGTCCACACAGAGGGGAGTGATGGTCTAGAGGTAACGCGTCCGCATAGGAAGCGAGAGAATCTGAGCGCGCTGGTTCGAATCACGGCTCAGCCGCCGATATTTTCTCCCCCTCCACTAGGCTTTGAGTGGTGGTCTGGACGCTAGTCATACGGATGAGACGATAAACCGAAGTCCTGTGTGCAGCATGCACTTAGCGCACGTAAAAGAACTCATGGCAAATGAATGGTTGTTCCTGGCAAAATTCTGTAGAAAAATCCACTTCGATAGGAAAAACAAATAAAACTGCATGCAGGAAAAAAATACAACAAAAAGGGGTGGCGCTGTAGTGTAGCGACGTGCTCTCCCTGGGGAGAGCAGCCAGAATTTCACACAGAGAAACCTGTTGTGATAAAAAGAAATACAAATACAAATAAAAGGAAATTGGAATGGAATATTTGCTGTTTAAATACATTGTCATACCTTTGCGTATGACCATAACCGCGGCTGCTCAAAGAATCATTGACTACTGCTACTGTCGTTTATGATATGCAGCTGGGAAATATTAACGTCACTGCATTTGGTGTAATGTTCACCAACCGTCAAACTGAAACAAACGATTCTTCTTCTTCGTTCGTTGGCTACAACTTCCACGTTCACTCGTATGTACACGAGTGGGCTTTTACGTGTATGACCGTTTTTACCCCGCTATGTAGGCAGCCATACTCCGTTTTCGGGGTCGTGCATGCTGGGTATGTTGTTTCCATAACCCACCGAATGCTGACATGGATTACAGGAGCTTTAACATGCGTATTTGATCTTCTGTTTTCGTATACACACGAAGGTGGTTCAGGCACATGCAGGTCTGCACATATGTTGATCTGGGATATCGGAAAAATCTCTACCCTTGACCCACCAGACGCCGTTACCGAAATTCGAACCCGAGACCCTCAGATTGAAAGCCCAACGCTTTGGTTTAAACATTTTTAATATCAAGAAACTAGGTGAAATACAGCGTTCAATTAAGAAAACTTGAGCAACAAAAAGCCTGAGCCTATATCGTGCTCATTCATGTGTAACAAGCAGTACACAAACGCAATGTCGAAAATACATACATTATTTGATAATGAAAAGAAAGTTGAAGTGCAAGACAAAACTAAACTAAACAAGAAAAACAACACCAAAAACCACCAAAAAAACAAACTACTGTTACCGCAACTACCACTGACAACAACTTTAACGTTAACCACTCGGCTATTGCGCCCGTCGAACAAACGATTAATAATTCATCGCTTGCTTGAGCACGACATTGGGCTGTTACTTTGTTGCTGCTCCGCTGTTTTGTGTGCACTTATGTGTGATATTTTTGGGTTGTTTTTTTTCGACAAAAGATTTGATCTGTCCACATAAACCCGTTCTTCGTTCACAGCAGTCGTCACGTGGTGTAGTTGCTCCACACCGTTTTGGGATCCGTGGTAGCTCAGCGGCCGAGCACACCAGCTCACCTCGCCGCTTGCGGAACGAGTTTGAACTGATCAGCATAATATGATAAATGACACAGGACTCCAGCTGTGCTAATGACCATACTCTAGCGTGTTGCTCTTAATTAAGCATCACAAATAAACTGCTGTGTTGGGAAGTATGGCAGAAGGTTGGGCCATGAAGAGAAAGGGGGTCACTGACAAAGTGTTGTTGGTGAGGAGGGCTCACAGCTGCTGGAACACAAGTGTGACTGAGAAAATGTGTGAGACAAAGAAAAGAAAAAATACATTACTGTTTGTAAGACTTACTTGAATGACTGTGAAAGTGCGCTTCACGGGTCAAAAAGCCCAAGGTCAGGGCATTGGATTTCCATGTCGTGCAAAAGGTCTGCAGAGTCGGTGGTTCCAGTCGTTATGGATAAGCGCAGAAGATGTTTTGTTTTATTTTATTTGATAATCATATTGTTGCCCCGGTCACACAGAACATGATGATGAATGATATGGATACTTATATACCGCCTATCCTCGGTCGGAGACCAAGCTCTAAGCGCTTTACAAACACGAGGACATTTGCACAACAGGCTGCCTACCTGGGTAGAGCTGACTGACGGCTGCCATTGGGCGCTCATCACTCGTTTCCTATGTGATCCAATCAGATTTCAGGCACGCACACATACACACTCAGGCAGACATGAAATGTTTTGCGCGTATTCATGACCGTTTTGTTTATTTACCCCGCAATACATTATAATCGTAAAATACCTTCTGTTGTCTTCATTAATCTTCTTGTGTGTACATACGCACTTTAAAGATTAAAAATCCTCCTGTTGATTTCATTACTCAGGCCTGTTCTTGTTAGGTGTTGTTTCTTGGATGTGGTTTTTTTTATGGAGACACGAATGTACCCAACATGCACCCAACCCGAAAACGGGATGTAGCTGCCTGAACAATCGGGGTGGAGACGACTATGCATGTGGCACAGAACGACAAGTTGAAAGTAACAGCCAGACCGGCGGTCACCGAGGATACCTGCCTCAAAGCCACGTAAAGGCCCTCGGCGTTATCGCGTTACAGCGGACCCCTTTCGCCTTTCAGAAGACAGGACGAGGTGAGATATAAGTGACCCCCCTTTTCAGCATGCAGAACACAAGATCCTTGTCAGAAGCGACATGGAATACATGCATGAATGGTGTGCGGTGGGAGGGAAATGGAATGGCAGTGTCGGAAAGTGCGAGACGTCAACGGGAGGAGAAAAAAACTCGGTGAGCGGTACGGGGCAAGATCGGTGCGGTTTTTGTTGTTGTTTACTTGCCAGTGAAGGAAAAAGCAATGCACCAAGGTCAGGTCGTCAATATCGCCCACAGTACCAAATCAAAGCACATCATGTTGTGTTGCTTTCAGTCTAGCCAAGCTGTTTCAGGGTTGAGTGCACGTCAGCTTTTAAGTAAATCCAGACAGAGAAAAAGAAGAAGCAAAATTGTGTGAAAAAGTCAATCAAAATAACGTCAAAATAGCAACAACTGTTAACCACGTTTTGTTCAGTTCACGTAATCGCTCACAGTAACTTTCCAAAAATAGAAAATCAATTTGAAAGACGTGCACAGTATGTAAATGGTGTGCTCGATAGCAGGGTAAAAGTTGTCAGCAAAAATGTCCTTCCTCGTAAAGAATGTTGAGCATATTTCGTCAGTCTGTACTGGGGACATTATTGAACATAAAATATGGGATAAACCAGAGATAATGTGTTCAACCCGTTTAACTTAGATGGTGAACGACGTCGTTTGGAACAAATCTATCGCGTACATTAATCGTTATGAAAAACGTCGTTAACCATTCAGTGTAAACACATCTGGACAGATCGTGCTGTGGACGGCTGAGCTCTGAACCAAAGTGGTTTTGAGCCCAGGTCTCCTGGTGGTCGGCTGGGCTGAAAGCAACAAGGAAAGTGAAAGTGGCTGGCTGGAACCCGGAAAAACGGTAGCCCACAAGCCAGTTAAGATCACACATTGAAACGAAAACATTGGTGCAACAAGTGCCGTGTTGTTGGAGAAAAAAAGCAGACGGCCGAGGGAAAGATGTGATGTGGCTGACTGCGGGATGACCCAGACAGTCCAATCACGATCAGACCCTCAGTGTTTACGTTGGCTGGGAACGACCGTTCTCCATGCTGTCACTACTGACGTCACAGTCACTGCTGGGTCGACCTGGGTTCCCTCCCTTCGTCGGTCGCTGAAAGATGCCTCATGGTACTCCTATCAGGTTGCCGCACTGTTTTGGTGGCGCTGATGCACTTTCTTCTGAACGTGGAAATTGTTTCTGCTCTTAATTCATTTGTCGTCAAAAGGTGTTCAAAGGACTGGGTCGGATGTGGGGTTGGGGATTTGCCAGAGCCCTCAGCCTTTCGTGCAGCCCCCCCCCCCACCCACCTCCACACACACACACACTTGCGCGCACGCTCTCTCTCTTATTTGTTTACATCTTCTAATTCTGTCTAAACCAAAAAGAAGTGTACGGAATGCAGGAGCTTCCGTTCCGAAAAGAAAACAAGTGAGGAAGAGGAAAAGAAACAAATGAGTTTGAAGCGCTGTCTCTACTCTTTTGTTGGTGTATTTCTGTCAGTAGACATGTGTAGACAGCTCTGTCATGTCTCTTGCTGCTGTTCATTCACCCATGGAAGAGCAGCTTTCAGGAAGTTCTGTGTGTGTGTGTGTGTGTGTGTGTGTGTGTGTGTGTGTGATACAGTACTGTACATCCCCCTTCAAAGGGGCTGTGGCCTGTATGAATAAACCATCTCAATCTCAATCTCAATCTCAATCTCTCCGTGCCATCGTGTGGGATGTTTACTGTATAGAGGTCCGTTCTGTCTCTTTGTGTTGTTTTCTCTCCTACCTGTCTGCCTGCCTGTCTGTCTCTCCCTCCCTCCCTCCCTCCCTTCCTTCTCGCTCTCTCTGTCATAAGTACAATGTGTACAGAGGCCCGTTTTTATGTCTTTCTGTTATATTGCTTTCTCTGTTAGTATCTCTCTCTCTCTCTCTCTCTCTCTCTCTCTCTCTCTCTCTCTCTCACCTACCACCCACAAGGGCGACGATGCCCTGTGGGTTGCACGATTATTATTTCTCCAACGTCTCGTCATCATGTGCGCATCAGAGAGAAAGGCGAACCTTTTTGCGGAGGTCAACACGCAGTTCTGAGACACTGTGTGGCGATAACGTAATGTCAAAGTGGCTGTGAACAGCGTGGTAGGGACGGGTTGGGGGTGGGATAAAGCCAGTCGCGAATCTGTGTTTAATGTCAAAGGGACGGTGACAAGCGGTTTAAGACGAACCCACCTGTCATGGAAACTAATATTGTGAATATATGAATAAATATATTGTGAATATATTTAAAAACAAACGTGGGCGTCCGTCCGTCCGGTTGTTTATGTCAGTTGTTGAGCATTGATAAAACGGGAGTTTTTTTAGTTCAGTTGCTCGCAGTTGCCATCATGTTTTTCAGATTATTTTTTTTTAAGCTTTCCCTCTTCCTATCAGGGTTCTTTTTGTTCAAATCAACATCACTGAACAATATTAAGATCGCCATAACTATGTACAAACGAAGCAAATCACACACACACACACCCACCCACCCACACACACACACACACACACACACACACACACAACACAACACAACTCAACACAACACACGCGCACGCGCGCGCACAAAACTACCTCCAACCCATCCCCATACCCATACACACACACGAAAATGAAAGAAAGCAGATAGCAAGCAAATCTTTTTGTTGTTGTTTGTTTTTTAATGGGCAGGAGGTTTTTCGTTTATTTTTTGTTGTTTTCGATTAATGTTAGTCTGTGGCTGGTGATCGCAGCTGTGGAACCTCCACGCATGTCTCTGACTCAAGTCGCATCTCCAGCAAGTGGCATCTCCAGCACCGCTCGGTATAAATGTTTTGTGTTTCTAAGTGTCACCGTAATTCTATATGTTCCCCCCTTTTTTAGAGGAAAATAGTTTATTTTGAATTTGTATTAGTATGTAAGATGCCGTTTGATCAAATCGCCGAACAGTGATGAAAATAATGGTAATATGTCACACACACACACACACACACACACACACACACACACACACACACACACACACACACACACACAGATTTAATGTAACAAAGAATATCATTCTCTCTCTCTCTCTCTCTCTCTCTCTCTCTCCCTCTCTCTCTCTCTGTTTCCCCATCCTACAGTACAGACAGACCCAGGTGGTCGCTCTCGCTCCGTCAGTCATGATCAAGGTGAGGGCGAGCATTCAGCGGTGTGATGACAGGGACAGTGTGCTGACCTGTTGGCCTTGAGGACAGGTGAAGGAAGGTTGGGGGCACCAAGTTTTGTGGGGCGGGGGGTAGTGGACAGGGTTTTACCAGTGACCAGGGACATGGAGAGGACAACCTTGTGATGGTGTGCAGGCAAGTTATTTTCTCCACCCTTGACCTCGTTCGTACCGTGTCCGTCTGTCCATTGGGGGAGGGGGGGGGGGGGTCTTTTGTCGTCTGTGACTTTTTAATTCCTTCCTTTACCTCGTTTTCTCTTCTCGTTTTCTTTTCTTCTTCGTCTTCTCTTCTTCTTCTTCCCCTTCTTCTTCGTCTTCTTGTCCTCCTCCTTCTCTAACCCTCTTCCTCCCCCAACCCCTCTTTCTCTGTTAGTCATATCATTGCATAACATCACAGTTTAATCGAGGAACTGTAATTGACCCCGTTACACGTGTACGTCCAAAACGAGATAATGTGACAGAATGCCTATACGCTTGCAAGGAACAGCGTGGCGGAAGGTCTCAATGCTCACCATTAACCTACTAGATACACCTGGTACCAGAAAGTACATTGCTCTTGTTTTGTACTTACAGCTGTCTTTTTTGTTTTCAGTGTATAGAACCGCAACTGTGCTCTGCGGAATCTTGGTGGTTGTTGAGACAGCCGTTTACCTTGCTCTGTGTGTGCGAGTATACAGAGAGGGGGTGGGGGAGAGATTGTCTGAGATCCGATTGGCAGTGGGTGTTATTTCAGCGTTCACATTATTTATGCACCAAAGCTGCTCTCCAGGTTCTGTGATGTCTGACCCCGGGTTCTGTTTGTCTGGTAGCAGTCTGTGTCAGATTGTATGTATGATAAGCAACTGATTCCTATTTTCGTGTTGTTTTTGGTGAAGAAATTTGCAGTGCGTGAGTGCGCGTATGTGTATGTGTGCGTGTTATTTATGTACGTTTGATTTGCTTTCTATGCCTCATGTGGATGTTATTGTGTGTCTGTGATCACCTTGCTTATCGGAGCTAATAGCCTAATTTCTCATGAAACTATAATAAAAGTCATGAGCGGACAAAAGTGTATATTGTACATTGGATATGGAGAATGTGTAGACAGAAAATGGAATTGAATGCTGTGCAACATGGTGGACGGGCTACGCTGGAATTAAACGACATTAATAATGATATATATATTTATATTCATGGTCGATAAGAGGGGCATGGGGTATGTCAAGCGCGTGATGGCACATCCCGTGCCCTGCCGTAAACATTGAAGAGAGTGTGTATTCACTGGCGCCTGGAGCTCAACGACGTGAAGAATGTTTTGGAACAAAAAAACAAAACAGAACAAAATACACACACACAAAAAAGCAACAACAGTGTGTTTTATTGTTGCTTAACACAGAACGTATCGTACTCATTCTCCATCTGCCCCGTACACTCTGTGAAGACAGTGTGGAGCTTTCACAGATCATTGCTGCGTGGTGGGTGATGTCACTTGTGAAAGACCACTAGGCTCTCCTCGGTGCTTCCATCTGTTCAGTCAGAACTGTTTCCATCAGTCAAGTCCCCAGAGCCTGTTATTTGACTCCCGTGTTGGAGGTCAACCCCGACAAAAGTTTTTGTTACGTCAGCGACCTCCCGGTAACAGTGGGTTTCCAAGGTCCGGGTTACAGTTAGGTCGTTTTTTCCCCCTCGCAGGCAGATGAAAGTCTTGTTGTAATGCAGCTCATCTTCCACCTTAGCGGTTACCCATCTGAAGACCAGTGAGACTGAGGTGTGTTAATCACACCTGATGACACTGACCTGACAGCCGTGAGCAGAATCCCTCAGGGTGGCGTGAAGGGTCTCCTTACATTGGGAGACCATTAAACGTGGGTCTTCTTTCTCTTTCCACTGACTTAACACCATGATCAAAGACTGTCCCGGCTGTGGTGTTCTCCTTAATGACGGCTTTCCCACGACCCTCAGTGCGTGCTGTCTGTCGGCATGTCGTTAACCCTTCCCTGATCAAGTTCCTGATGAAAGGGTAAGGAAGGGGGGGGGGAAGGGGGGGGGTTAAGGACAAGTGTTTCCAGAACTTGACAGAGAGTGCGTGAGCTTTGATGGAGCTCGTTTTGGAATGACTCAGTGGTCTGACGTACGGTGTCACTAAGAACAAAATCGTGCTGTGGGTGTGCAAGCGATGTCTGCTCGGCACACAAGTTTCTCGTTTCAAGATCTGTTTTTGATGCTTTCTCTTTGTTGTGCTTTAATGGCAGGACGTGGTAGAACCAATGTTGTTTGACACGATATCTCGTTTCAGAGCAGCTCGTGCGTGGTTAAATGCCCTTCAGAGTCAGACCAATTTGTGAGCTCAATTGCAGAATGGCACGTGTTTTGGTGGCCCATCCCTCTCTGCGCCACCGCGAGAAGACTGGGTATCCCTCGCCTTCTGTGCTTGAACTGGTCTTCTGGTCTGTGGCTGGTTTTTGCTGTTTAATTCGGTCCTTGTCTTCTTTTGTCTTCTCGTTCTTGCCCCCCAGTCTGTTTATCGTAGAATTTGTGGGGGGGGGGGGGGGGGATCTACATTTTCTACATTTTTATTTGTATCTTGACATGGTTAGAAAGGTAAATTTATTTATATCGGACGCCCTGTTCGGCTGCAGGCTAGTTATTGTTGCATCCAGTCGCATGGTGTGAAAGGGGTACTCTTATTTTATCATAACATGTTTGTTGTTTTAGTCATCCGTTGAGGTTGTTCTTGTTTAGTTCTTATGTTTGTAATACTCGTTTGCACAGTCACACGTATTCAGTCAAACCTGTTTTCGTAGACAGGCGCATTGTAACAGGGTATTTCTGTTGTGCGTTCACATGATTATTGTTATTATTTGTAATTGCGTTCACATGATGATGATGATATTATTGTTGTTATCAATCTTTGAAATTGGTTTTCATAAATAAATATTTGTTCCAATTAAAACTGAAATCCTGTCACAGTGAGCGCCAGGTGGCGCCCTTTCCAAATGACATGACAGAAAAGCCAAGAAACATTTATCGAGCAGCGAAAAGACTGGAAGCTGGTTAAGAGATGTCTGTCCATGTACAGGAAACTTAGATTAAATATTCGTCTTCGTCTATTTATTGTTTGATTCATGTTGTATTTTACTGAAAAGTGAAGAGACTATTCATCTGCTGGAAGGTGTTTGCGACGACTTGCAGATTGTCTGCTTTATCTGAACGTCTCTTTCTGTTTGACAAAAAACTTGAACAGGTTAACTTCACACAAGGACTGCACACACAGAGAAAAACACGTTGACAACACACACACACACACACACACACACACACACACACACACACACACAACCTCAAACACATCAGTCGCTTGCACAAAAGGGCTCTAAAACTGAGTAAACTAAAATCTAATACATTGACAGATAATGACTATAAAATTTAGACATTCTTCCGCTGAAAAGTCGACTGTTAGTTAACAAATGTATGTGTGTGCACAGTATAGCGAATGGAACGGCACCAAAGAAAATAACCCAGAATTTTATTACTAATGAAAATAGACACACTCACAAACTGTCTTTTCCACGACCCCGAAACAATTTATATAAATCTAGTTTAACATATTCTGGGGAAGTAAAAAAGCACTTAAGAAATATTTGATGGAAAAAATATGATCCCTTGATGCTTTGATATGACTATCCTTGTATCTGCTGTCTATATACTTGTCTATTTTTCTAACCTTAAACTTTCTCTGTCCTTCTGACTCTCTGTCTCTCTTTTCCATCTCTCGACTGTTACCTTTATCCGTCTGTCTGTTCTCTCTCTCTCTCTCTCTCTCTCTCTCTCTCTCTCTATATATATATATATATATGTGTGTGTGTGTGTGTGTGTGTGTGTGTGTGTATGTATGTATGTGTGTATGTATGTGTATGTATATATATGTATCTTTCTCTCTCGTTCTCTCTCTCTCTCTTTTCTTCCAGAATTAAGTTAATGATGTAAGAATGTCGCACTGCGTGTTGTAATCGTGTCGGTATCATATGTAAATTTATTGCTATTTATGTTTGTATTATTTCTGTTGTTGTTGTTGTTGTTCTCGGTAGAATTTTTGTGTGTTTCTTGTAATTATTTCCATATTATCCTTTCCAGACCCCCACTTCCCCATTTCTTCCTTTTTTAATTAAAAAAAAAAAATTCTTTTTTTTTAATGAGGGCAGGGTGTAAAAAAGCTGTATAAGCTTATTCTTTTACCCTCAGTAAAGATCATTTTGACTTGACTTGACTTGACTTGACAAAACAAAAACAAACAAAAAAACAACAACCCCCCAAAAAAACAAACAAACAAACAAACAAACAAAAAACAACAACAAACAAACAGACACGTAAGACGCTGTTCTCAACCTACTCAAGTTACAGGAAGAGCAGAAAAGAGAAAACAGCGCTTTTGTCAGGGCCAGCCAGGCCACCCAGAATTGCGTGTGAGCGCGTACCCGTTTATCCCGAACACTGCACAGATCTGGGGGACAGATACCATTTGTACCCCCACCCAGCCAGATAACCCCGGGTGAATGAGGGAGGATCACCAACGCTTGCCAAGGATTATTATTTATCCGCCAGGGGATTCTTTCGCCTGGGCTCCTTTTTTTTATGTTTCCTGTCCCTGCAGGGAAGGGGGAGGGGGTCGTCCTGGGGTCAGCTGGATTGTTGATAGACAGTCCGCCTTTAAAAGACCATCACAACATGTGTACGGACAAGAAACGTGGTAGTGGTCGGACATGTTATGGGAGTGCGTGGGGATCTGTGCTTGTGTGTATGTGTCTGTCTGTCTGTCTGTCTGTCTGTCTGACTGTCTGTCTGTCTCTATGTCTGTCTTATTCTTTGTCTCTTTCACTTTTATTTCTCTCTCTCTCTCTCTCTCTCTCTCTCCCATCTCTCTCTTGTCGCTCTATCTGTCTGTCTGTCTCTGCCTCTCGTCCTCTTTCCCTCCCCCTCTCTCTCCTCTGTATCATATCCTCTCCTCTCAGTTCCTCCTTCCTTCTCTTTCTCCCCCCCCCCCACAGAGAGAGAGAGAGAGAGAGAGAGAGATCGTGACATGTGAGAAATGAACAACAAATAACCCCACTCGTGGTGGTCGAGGATGACACTTCACACGTCCTTCATGAACCAGCCAACCAGCCACCTGATTGATGGAGGGGGTGGGGGGGAAGACAGGGTGACCCAGACACCCAGATTGGACAGCAGCAACAACAACAGAGGCAGAGGAGCATCACGGCTCAGACCCTACAGCAGTTGTCACATGGACCTCACAACTGTGGGGTTGAGGGTTTAGTGGGCGGGTAATTTGGGGGAGCCGGTGAGCGATTCAGGGAAGCCACCCCTCCCCCAACCAGATCCCACTGACCTGGTTCATCACCTGGTGGGTGAGGTGACATCCAGGAGCTGTGGGGTGGGGTGGGGTGGGCGTGAGGGTGAGAGAGGGGTAGCTGGGAACCGCCCCCTCCTCTCAGTCCCCCCCTTCCCTCTTCCTCCCCAAATGTCTCCCTGTCTCCCTCCCCCCCCCAGCCCCACCCCTCTCCCCTGCTCTTGTGATTCCACTGAAAGGTGACGCTGCGTTTTTGAGACACGGAAGGGCGTGTGGACACAATGGACATGGGTCTGAGTGCCTGGACTGGACAGGGGGGAGGGGCGTGGGAGGGGTGGGGGGACGTGGAGGTGGGCGGAGGTAGAGGTGGTGGAGTGGGGGGCGTGGGGCAATAACTGTGTTGACGTTTTCACGCATAGTTTGAACAGGTTGTGTCCTTGTGTTTGCGTGTGAAACGGGCAACGTTCTCCCCAACTTTTGTCTGTTTATCTGTTTCGTTTGTCTGTCTGTCTGTCTGCCTGTCTGTCTGTCTGTCTGTCTGTCTGTCTGTCTGCCTGTCTGTCCGTCTTTTTGAGTCTGTCTGAATCTCTGGTGGTCTGTCTTTTGCTTCTCCCCATCTGTCTTTATATCTCTCTTTATGGCTGTCTCTCATTTCATGCCTCTGTCCGTCCGTCTGTCTGTATCTATCTATCTATCTTGTTCTTTCTGTCTAGTTCACTCCCACGTCTCCCTCTGTCCCCCCTCCTTCTAAACCTTCATGTCTGCCATTTATGTCTGTCTTGCAGACTGTACCTGTGTGCAGACAATAACCCAGTCTTGTATAACCCCTCCCACACTTTTGGCTCCCCCCCCCTCCTCCCCCCATCTCTCACCTTCTCCCCTACCCCCTTCCCCGTGTCGTGTCACTAGTGTCAACCCTCTGAGGGAGACAGACCAACCCCATCACGCTGCAGGTCAGCAGTTGGCTGTCTGGCTTGACCAAAACACACGGTGTCTGACCGCACCTGTCTAAAGCTTTTTAACCCCCCCCCCCCACCCCCCCCCATCCCCCCCCCCCCCCCCCCCACACACACGGTGCAAACCAACCAGTGAGGCATGGGAAGAACCTGTCTGCCAGTATGAAAATCTCTTGCTGGAAAATAATGTTAAGAGTTCGGGCAAAAATAGTTTCTGGACAAAAAGAAAAAAAAAAAAGAAAGAAATATGTGTGAGCAGGTATGGGTCATGTGAGGTTGTTAATTTGATCAACCAAACGTTTCTTGTTTTCACAGAGGGAGAGAACTTAGAGAAGTTCTCTGCTGGAGGAAAGTTGTCAGGATTGAACTGAGGTCCAACCCGGCTACTGTCCTTGGTGTGTGACCCCCCCCCCCCCCCCCCCCCCTGCCCCACTTACCCTACCCCTCCCCTTCTCGTTTTTGATGTTCGAAACAGAATTGGATTGCAAGTGTTTAAAATGTTTGGTGCTGTCTCACACACACACGCGCGCGCGCTCGCGAGGGAGATCAACACACACACACACACACACACACACACACACACACACACACACACACACATTCTATCCATTCCAGCTCTCTGTCTGCATGTGTCCCGATCCGCCATCCCTGCTTCCCTCGCTCCATCCACCCCTCCCCCTCCACCCCGCACTTTTCTCTCTTTTCTCTCTCTCTTTTCTATAAATAAACTGTACAACCCCAGCAGAAACCTAAGGGTACTCAACGCCTATGAAATGACTTTACGACAAGTTTTATGTACATGTATGCCTGCATGCATGCGCGTATATGTTCGTGCGTGCGTGCTTTCGTGTGTGTGTGTGTATGTATGTTGATATCCTCTCTCTCTCCCCCCTTCCTCCCCGCCATACTCACACACCTGTTTAAAGCCACAATGCTGAATGACGTTAGCTGGGATCAGTCGTCACTTCGGTTTAGGTTATTGAGAGATTTTTTTTTTTTTTTTTGGGGGGGGTGGGGGGGGGGGGGGGCAGCTGTGACAAAACAGTCATAACTGGTGGTGTGCGCGGCTTATCTCCCAGGCCCGGCCCGTTGTGGCGGTGTTTGCACATGGGGCGGGCGGTCCCTGCTGTTATTAATGGAGCACTGGGCAGCTCGTGTGGGGCTGGCCAGGTTATGAAGTGAGAGTAGGCCTTGACCGTGTCAGGTGTCATCTGAGGTCTGTGATGCCATGCCTGTCAGTCCCCCCCCCCCTCCCACCCACCACAGACACTGTGTTCCTTGCAACGTGGTCACTGTCAGCATGTTGAGCAGTGGGGGGCAGACCGGGGGGTGGGGGGTGGGGTGGGGACATGCGGCTGACCCCACAGGCAGGTCAATGGGCGACCCTAAGGTGTCTGTGAGGATCGGGACTGGAGGTGTACTATTTAGTGCTGTACGCAGCTGTCTGACATTTCATTTCTAGAAACTGTTCGTAATGTTATTAGATTTGAGTACATGATTTGACTTCCTATTTTATGTCGCACCGTTTTGACGGGAATGTTGGCAGTGATATTTGGTAAAAATGTGTTTCATTATTGTGTGTGTGTGTGTGTGTGAGGGGGGTGTATATATATATATATATATATATATATATATGTGTGTGTGTGTGTGTGTGTGTGTGTGTGTGTGTGTTTAATAGTGATAATCAGGAAACCAGACAACTGAAAAAACAATTGAGCAGCGAGCAGGTTTAGAGCTTGTCTTGCTCAAATTTGGTTTTACGGAATTTAAACCGTTGAACATGTTTAGCATTCTGAACAGTTTCTTCGAACTGATGTTTACTGTAGCGCAGAATGTTCCCAGAACAACATGTCGGTTTTGGCTGGCTTTTGGTTACATATATTTTAACTCTGAAACACAACAAAATACTTGGTTGTTAAATACATTGAGAATCGGTAGTAACGTTAGCAACGTGTGTACGAAATAGTTCTTGTTTTTTTGTCGTATTCCTTCATATCATCTATCAGCGGACGGTTTAATCCGTGGGATCACGCGCTGACATTTACTTATCATGCTTCGAGGGGATATATTGTCTGTGTCCCCATGTTATCAGCGACGTCCGTTTTGACGCATTGCGGAATAATGTCCCGGATGGAGCCAGCCTTTCCCAGGGTGGTGTACATACTGTCGGTGTTGGGTAACGACGGACTGTGTGCAGTCTTGCAGTGGGGGGACCTTGGAGAAAACATTGAAGTTTGTTGTTGCCTGATCTCTCATGGAGAAGCTCTTGAGCAGTGCTCCAGACGTGAAGTTGACAAATTGGTATGAACACATGCACTTTGCTTCCATGGGGTGGTTTTGGGAGAGGTGAGAGAGACTTAGTTGGGTGGGGGAAGAAGGAGAAGGGGCTGGTGTGTGTGTTTGGGTGGGGGGGGGGGGACATTTTCAGCAAGATAGTGCAGGGTTATATGAGATGAAAACTTAAAGTCGTGACCAAGCTGTGCTGTTGTTCTGGTCTCCCAGAAGGACCCGTGTAGAAGAAGGGGTGGGGGTGGGGTTAGAAAGAGGGCGCGCGGTAAGGGGAGGGGGGGGGGGGAGTAAGGGGAATCAATCTTCCACTTTTGTACCCCCACCCCCTTCCCTCCTGTGGTCCTTTCACTCTCTGCGCATTTCACTCTGATATTTCAGTCTGCCCCCCCCTCTCCCCAGTCCTGGCGGTGGTTTAATGAGTTGGTGGGACCAACAACGACACACCGCTGACCTGTGTGAACCCCCCGCTCTTACAGTAACTTTCATTCGTGGGCCTGGCAGTGTGAGGTGTTTGATGCACTGGCCTGCTACGTCTGCTCTGCTGCTTTTCCTTTCCTTTCTGCTGCTTGGGTTTCTCTTCTCAAGTGTTACTTTTGTGAAACGGAACCAGGCCTTCGTCTGTCGGCGAAGCTGGGTGTTTGTGCTTCTCCCCTTGGTCACACCGTGGAGAATCAGTGGCGGTGTCGGGTGGAGTTTTCACAGAAAGTGCATGTTTTTTTTGCTGGTTTTTTTTGTTTTTGTTTTTTGTCGCGTGTAACAGCTTCGTGTCTTTGGCATGACGTGAAACGGATGGACTGTTAGTTTGGGAAACCAACAGAGAAACGATACACGCTAACAAAAAAAAAAAAAGTACTTCGCTTCGTTGACAAACATGACTATTCACTGCCGTGCCTTTGCTACTCTTCTCTGTCGTGGCCAGAGATGAGCACAGTTCATGGACAGACCACTGGAACAAGTGTTGGAAGGCACCTCCTTACGTAAGGTCAGCAGGGTCGGGGAACTGAAGGCGGTAGTGACAGCCCGGCACACACTGTCTTGTTTCTGGTCAGAAATCCTGAGAGCCGGACACCGCCCCCACACACCTCAGTACCTCCCACCCCCTCATGTCCATTTCCACATGGAGTGAGGCCCGGGGAGCACTGTTTTTTCTGCCTGTCCGGTGGGGCGTGAAGTCACGCTTGGCCAGTGGTGTGTGTGGGAGGGGGGTGTGTTGTGTGTGATCAAGCGAGGAGCAGGGGAAACCTATCCATTTGCTGTCGTCCATCGCTGGACCATGCCAGTCTGGACATCGCCCACTGTTTGTGGTGGGTGGGTGGACAGACATGCATGCACTTTGTCAACTTCCTAAAAAAACTGGTCGTGGTAGACCGAGACAGGAGCGCCAACAAGCAGGACTGTGGCCTGATTCGTCAGGTTAACGTCGACGAATCTCCTCGTCAGATGACAGACAGTACACACAGGCTGGTAGAGTGACAAGTTTACAGCTACTGAAGACCCTGTTCGTACTTTTTGGAACTACTTTACCAGATTTACATCCGTGGTACTAAACTTGGAGTCTATCAGTGGTTTATTATATACAGCCATTGCCCAAGGTGACAGGTGGACTATCTGGGGCAGGCCAGGTGTGTTCCTTGTGTGTGTCAGTGATTGAGGGGAGGGGAGGGGAGTGAGAGACGTCCCGGATGAGTGGCCGCTGACAAGACAGCTGTGGTGTGTGTGCATCACTGGGAGGATTACAGCACAGACATGGCGGACAGTGAGGATGTGTCTTGGAGCTGGGTGCTGTTTGCTGTCTCTGGTTTCGTCGTCATCGTGCTGGTGGTGGTGGTGGTGGTGAAGATCATGGAAGGCAAGAACCGCTTCTCGAAGTTCTACCTTTTTTGTGGTTTCTTGCTGTTGTGTTGTTGTTTTTGTTTTGTTTATTGGTGTGTTTTTGTGGTGGGGTTGCTGCGATTGTTACAACCTGAATGGGAGGGGGAATGGTGATGGATGTGGTCACAGGTGTTTGGGTCTCGTTTTTCTTGTCCTTTCTTTCGTTCTTTCTTTCTTTCTATTTCTTTTTCTTTATCTCTTTCTTTCTTTCTTCCTTCCTTTCTTCCCTTCTTTCTTTGCTTTTGCTCTTGTTGCGTTGTTCATGTCTTACCCTACTAATTTGTTTAAAAGTAAACTTGATTTGCTCAACACAGCAAGTGTGTGTGAATGTATATATATGTGCTAAAAATGGAAAAAGTAGAAACTGCCTTTTGTAAAACACAAATGCAACAGTAGATAAAGTCAATCAAAGCTTGTACAAATGACGCGTATAAAAAAAAAATAAAAAAAAATCAAATGTGCACACATCCCAGCATAGCCCTTGTGTGTGCATAATGGAGGGTCACGGTGTTTTTACTTTCGCTGAGATCAGGTCGTTTGATCCTGGTCGCAGCTGTTCCACTTGATCAGGTAAGGTGGGGTCAGTGTCCTATCTTTAGTCGTTTATTTTCTATGTTTATTTATTCATTCATTTATGAACCGTCTACTTCTTTATCGGAGTTGACGAACTTATTACTGATATATAATAAGACGATGTGATCGCAAGACCTGGTAGTATTTAAGCGTGGATACACGCTAACGTGCGTGCACATGCGGATAAAAGGCCAGATACTTGCTTCAAGGTTTTCAATTGGTCTTTGAAGTTAGAATAAGTTTAACACACCAGTTTTCTCATTTATCAAAGAAAAGGAGTTATCTGAACCGACTTTGTGGAGTGCTGGTCGAGAGGTTGATTTTGATGTTCTTTAGTGAAACGGATTGTTGGAGACACACTCTCTCTAAACAGATAAGCTGAGAGACCTTCTGTGCATGCGTTGTGCGCGCGCGCGCGCGCGTGTGTGTGTGTGTGTGTGAGAGAGAGAGAGAGAGAGCGAGCTTTCAAGTTTGTTGTACATGTGTGTATGTGTGTGAGAACGCGCGAGCACTCGCGAGTGTGTGTGTGTGTGTGTGTGTGTGTGTGTGAAGGGCATCGATGCCGCATTGATTGATGGGTAACAAATGGCGGCGAGGCGTGGTGCTGCATATCGGTTGGATGAAAGGTCAAGGGAGGTCACTCCAACAGCTGTCAGACGTCTCGTGTCAATAGCCATGGATCGTGATCATGCTTACAGTTATTTGCCCTTTCCGCTTTGTACACTTGTCCATTTCTCTTTGTCTGTCTCTCTCCCTGCCTGTCTTCCTCATACACACACATGGAATATGCACACACAGGTAAGATCATGTCCAATTATGATAGTTTCTGTCCGTTTTTGGTGATCATCTCATTCTCAGATACTGTGTTGGCAAAAAATGGTCGAATAAGACTGGAATAATGGTTGATGTATGTAGAAATTAAAACTTTGATGTAACCCAATGCCAAATGTAAACATTAAAACTTGGATGTAACCCTATGCTTTTTTTAATATATATATATTTTTTTTTTATCTTTCTATCATTTTTGTTTGTTTTTGTATCAGTATGTCTGTGGTGGTTTGGTTGTGTGTCAGTTAGAGAGAGAGGGGGGATGGGGAATTCACAATGTAGAAGCAATTTAACCACACCACAAAAATAAGTCCACGTGTGCAAAAGATATGATTTTAAACTCCGCCTCTCGGTGTCAGCAGCTCTGAGGAGAGGAGACAGTTTGGATTGCCCGAGTGACTCCCCTTGGGCACCTGAAAATGTCACCAAAGAGCGTGAATGGCTGAAAATGGAAAGAAAAGGGACGAAACTGTCAACGTAAGAAAAAAAATTTTTTTTAAAAAGGTATCATAAAAATCCTATTTAAACAAGACTACTTTTGCCTTTAGAAACGAACCAGCGACTTTGAATAGCTAAAGTGTAAAGTGGAAGACAAGACGAAATTTAATCTCCTTGTGAGAAAGAAAGAAAGAAAGAAGACTGCTTTTGCCTTTTGAAATTGACTACCAGGTTGTTGTTTTGAGGGTTCCCCCACCCCCACCCCCCGGAGGAGTTCACAGTCTTTTAAACTGTCTCCCTTGCCACCGCGCACTCGTTCAGTCTTTACCTTCCTTTCACACACAGTCTCTCCCCTGGAGTCACAGGGCAACCTGTTTTCAAGGGTGGTTAGTATGTTCCTTTTAACTCCCAGCCCAGTTTTGATTCGGGTGGATGGGTTCCGCTTGGCTTGCGCGACGGCGGTTTCAACTCTTTTCAGTGGTACACACACACACACACACACACACACACACACACACACACACAAATAAAACAAAACCAAAAAAAAAAAAAAACCCCACCAAACTACAGAAGTTCAAGGGGGATTTTCTGTGGAGTGGCGGTGAAAAAAGTAATTTGTTGTGTCAGGCCTGACTGCTTTTACGTACCACATAGGCACGAGACGGGTGTTGCGCGTTCGTCTAAATAAATGCCTACTACGCAGGCATATGTTTCTTTTCAATTCATCATTTAAGATGAAATCGTTTTTAGAAAGAAAAAAATACAAAGAATGAAAGATTAAAAAAAAAAAAAAAAAAAAAAACCCGCAAGAAGTTTAGTCAGTGTTGATGTGACAAACTGGTTGGTTCAGTTCTGGAGGGTTTTGGGTGTGTGTGTCGATGGGAAATCAGATAATTGTGTGTGTTGTGTGTGTGTGTGTGTGTGTGTGTGTGTGTGCGTGCATATGTGTGCATATGTGTGTGTGTGCATATGTGTGTGTGTGTGTGTGTGATTTGTTAGTTGAATGTCGGAGGGGAAATAGATGTTGAGGGATTGAGGTAGAAAGGAGTGTGTTTACATTGCTTGATTAAACTTTGTGACCTGACTGCCACTCCACCAGTATTGTAAGAACCCCACACCCCAACCCCCTCGCCGCTTTCTCTCTCTCTCCCTTCCCTCTGGTGCGGACAAACATGCACATGCACGCTCGCGTGCTCTTTTTCCATTTACTGTGTATGCCCGTGCAAATGATCAGGATTACAGCGAGCGAACGATCACGCAATACTGAACTGCACGAGCAACAGCAGAACGAAGGAGAATGGACAGTGAAACACCACACTAGTGGCCCGCGTTGGCTGTTGAGAGAGACGGGAATCGAATATGTTGAAGAACAGAAAAATCCGTCAGCCCAGAACATCGCCTTTTTCGTCCCTCGGTCTCTACCTCCAAGCTCGCTATCTCATCGCCCCGCCCGCTTCTGTCTTGTCTTTGTACTCTCTCTGACTGGTGCCATGGTGTGCAGCCACGCACTAAGGCTGAGGTTAATGAGTGCACTTATGCGCTGAGATGATGTTTACTTATCGCAACCGGGTATTGAGCTGATTCTTAACTGTACTCAAGCATGAAGGAAAAGTTTATTATTTTGCACTCACGCATTATGCTGATCCTTAATTGCACTTATGCATCAAGTTGGTGTTTATTTGCATTCATTGATTAAGTTGAAGGTTAACTGTAATCATCCGTTGAGCTGATGCTTAATTGCGCTCATGCACTGAGGTGAAGTTTAATTATTGCATTTGTGCATTACTGTCTTAGGGACTGTTCATCGTGTGACAAGAATGAGAACAATTCTATCCAGAATGCACACACACACACACACACACACACACACACACACACACACACACACACACACACACACACACACACACACACACACACACACACACACACACGAGAGAGAGAGAGAGAGTGTGTGTGTGTGTGTGTGTCTGTGTGTGTGTCACTTTGTGTGAATAGAATAGCATATTGTCATAAACCCGTAAGGTTTACAAGACACAATACAAATTACGGTACAAATATAGAATTACAATGCATTTGTCTGTGTGCATCTATGTGCGTTTCAAGCATCAAGCAGTCTTTTTTCATTGTCGTGTATTTGAACACAGTTGCAAGTTTCGACACGCCCCCCCCCCTACCCCTACCCCCTTCCCCCGCCCCCTCCCCCCCCCCTCCGTCCCACTTAATTGACAATGAAAGAGGGATAGCTGGAAAGTGCTGGTACGTTTTCTTCTTCCCCTTTTCGTGGCTTTTAGGGGAGTTCAGAGATGGTATCGCACTGTGACTGTGAGGGGACACAGTCCAGTCGGCCTGTTGCAGCTTTGTAGGCTTTCCCTTGAAGTGTCGCATGAACAGGTGCCACTGGGTCCGCACCATCCTTTATACGGGAGTGCAGTCGTAGACACTAGCAAATAAAGTTTCGTTTGTACCAAAAGAAACGAAACGAATTTTTATTTCACGAGGGTAGTGGAAGACGGACACTTTGCAGGGTGTACACTGTGTTTAAGATGAAGCTGGACATTCGGGCTGGTCATAACCATGGCCAAGACCAGCTACTTGTAGAGCTGGCTTTTTTCAAGACACCCTTTTCAAGACACGTGCATGCGGTGGTAATTCAGTCAGTGCCCTTCGTTGGTGTGTAGTTCATCACAGACCGAGAGTCGTTGCTTCGTGGTCAGAACACTTGGCTAGTACATAAGATGACGAGGTTCTGCTCATGAATGTTGGTCGAATTTGTTCTTCTTCCCTGCACAACTGGACCTTCATAGGTAGTGGTTCGTGAACTTGTGTTTTGAACCAGATTCCTAAGCACTGTACTTGTTCGTTATTTTCTTTTTCTATTTGTTTTTACTCGCGTTTTACGAGGGATCATTACTGACTGTTCTCAACCCGGGTAAGGCCCTGTGCGATACACTGAGCTGTATGCAATGCAACATTGATAAATGATAAAATAAATGATAAATTTTGAGCGACCTTATTTCCTGCGTGCGAACATGCATTTTGTCATCCTTGGGAAACTGCGCATTATGAAACGAATCATTTGAACTGGGAAAATACTATTCAAACACACACACACACACACACACACACACACACACACACACACACACACACACACGCCCACCACACACACACAAACACACACACACACACACACTCACTCACTTACACACACACACGCCCAACACACACACACACACACACACACACACACACACACGCACACACGCCCGCCCACCACACACACACACACACACACACGCCCGCCCACCACACACACACACACACACACACACACACACACACACACACACACACACACACACACACATGCCCACCCACCACACACACAAACACACACACACACGACCACCACACACACACACACACACACACACACACACACACACACATACACACAAACACACACACACACACACACACACACACACACACACACACACACACACACACACACACACGCATTTAGCCTTACAGGAACGACGGAGCTGAAGTGAACTAAATGATTGACGCCCTTAATTACCAAAGCTCTGCTGACTCGACAAATTCATTGCCCACGAGGGACCCTGGCTGTTGTCCCAATCCAATCGGACGAGTCCAGTGGAAGTCAAGCAAATGGCAGTTCCTCGCCCCGAAGGCTAAAGATAATCACTTCGTTTTCTGGCTGACCGCTGGTCATCTCTCCTTCAGGTGGAAACGGCTTTTGATGTCCACGGCTACCTGTAGACAGGTACATAGCCTACGTTTACCTTAACACGTCCTGACCTTGTTGCCCCTCCCACCCCCTCCTCCTCCCCTGCCCTCTCCTTCCCTATCACGGAGGACGGTTGGATGCGGAAGTGTCAGTGTTTGGATGGTGGTTGGGCGGGTGAGGGTTGGGGGGGGGGGGACACAGTGGGGTGTATTTTGTCCCCTATGTGCTCTTTGATGTGTCCGGAGATGCTGCCTTGGCGTTTTGGTCTGATTTTGGCCAGCCGCTCAGTTCTGGGCATGGCTGGGTCATCGCCCCCACCTTTTCTTCTTCTTTTTTTTTTCCTTCCTTTTTTACGGGCAAGTAGTATAGATGCTGCACTGGTGTAACTTTTGTCTTTGCTTTGGCATTTTCTGATCGTGAACAGGAAAAGGAAAACAACGAAATAGATAAATCAGTAAATTATTAACATATGAATGAATAAATAAATAAGTGAATACGTAAGAAAATAGATTAGTGAAAAAAGAAATAAATGAAGTATTATGGTTTTAACGAACCAGCGAAGATTATGTAGCAAGACAAAATTTTGTGGTTTTACTGGTGTGTCAGACAGCCAGTGAGGTAAGCGGGTAGAGAGGTGGATGGTGTCTGGGTTATTTGACAGATAAGTAAACACTACAGGCGGGCAGAGGTTCGGACAGACAGACCAGCAGGACAGGGTGGTCAGAAAAAACAACGTGGAGTCAAGTACTTGAAATGCAGGGGACCTCGATTTACCGTCTGTACCGTAATGCTTGCGTCCAGACCACCGTTGGAATGCTAACGGAGGAAGGGAGGGAAACAGAAGCCTGACCGTGATTCCTGTGTTTGTGCAGTCAGTCTGTCCATTCATCATCCAGCACAGTCATTCGTGTGCAATGATCCCATTTTATATCGATCGCTGTCTTCCAGTCTCATTTACATCGATGCTGGCTGCTGGTGATATCGAAGCGAAATGGTGCTCCTTTAAATTTCGCAGAGTGAGTCCCTGCTACTTCCGGTCCTCCTGGTAAATCAATTACCTTGTCGATTGTTGGGGCAGAACTTCATCTTCTGCTGAACGAAAGTTTGTTTTCGAGGAGAAGAAGAAGAGGAACAAGGATTGGCAGCAGCAGCAGCAGCAGGAGGAGGAGAGAGACAGGAAGAGAATATAAATTTAATAATCATTTCTGCGAGCATGTGTTGGTGTGTGTGTGGGAATGAGTGTGATGACATGTGTGTGTCAGAGACAGAAAGAGAGAAAGAGAGAGATGTCTGCGCGCGCATGCGTGTGTGTGTGTGTGTGTGTGTGTGTAATCCAAATGAAAGCGATAGAGTTGTAACGGAACAGCCGGTGTTGCCATTCACAGAAAAAAAAGCTGTGACTGTTGAGGTGGTCCGGTCGTGCAGTGTTTGATACAGGGCACAGTGTATGTGTGTGTGTGTGGGGGGGTGGGGGTGGAGGTGGGGTGGCGGGAGAGGGGTGATATCTGTGGGAACGTGTCAACAGCAGATGCACGGGAGGCAGGTACATCGCATAGTCGTGACGTCACGCCATCAGCTGGGAGGAGACCTGTGAATGGTTTATCTGATCGATAGAGACCGTTGTGTTTCTCCCTCCTCAGCAGTGTGTGTGCTGGACACACACGTACAAGCATGTGCAGCCACACGACACGACGGTTTTTGATCGTGGTGGTGACTTAAGTTTCGTTACTGGCGACCCTGTTTTGTGACGTATCCCTATGTGTGTGTGTGTGTGTGTGTGTGTGTGTGTGTGTGTGTGACCACTACAGGGACAGTCATTGTTCCTGAAGCAGCACCATCCATCACAGCTTGTGTCAGGTAGACAGGGAAAGGGGTGTCATCACCACGGACTACCAGCCTCGTGCGGAAAGGACAAAACGTGCGGCGCCGTGTCCCTCGGCGTAGTTCGTACAGTGCTTCCAGTCAAGGGCGGGTCGATGTGAGAAGTCGCCAGTTCTGAAGGTGTGTGAAGAAGAGAGAAAAGGGGATCGATCTTACCACCTGATCACCCATGATGCCTGGAGCTGTGCTGAACTGGGAGGTGGGGATCACAGTGCGAGTGAACAGTGAATGCATCAGTATGTGACGCGTTCCGTGCAGCAACACGTGCGTTCGTCACGTTCGCCAGCCGACTGGGCGGTGGTGGCAGGAGCTTGGTTTCTCTGGGAAGTGGACCCACGGCCCGTACCAGTTGTGTGTGAAGGGATGGAAGTCCCTCTGTGTGTGAAGGGATGGAAGTCCCTCTGTGTGTGAAGGGATGGAAGTCCCTCTGTGTGTGACCCGGTGTTTCGAGTTCCTCAACGATTCGAGAGACGTGGTGGTGTATGTTACAGGTGTTGTATGGTAGGGGAGGCGACACGGGTTTCCCGCTATCTTTTCTCGGGCAGTGGACAGAGGTTTGGTTTGGTTCGGATTTTCAGCTGTGTTACTACACATTCAGTTTCTACTTTATTTGGTTTACTTCAGTGTCTGTGCTTTATTTGCTTCTGGCATCGTCGTGTCCAGTGGAAAGATAAAGTGACTGGAAATGGTCTTGTTTTTGTTTGTTCGTGTGACGGACAGGTGACTTGCTTCCATGTGAAAACCGCTTGGTGGCTGTGTTGTTTGAGAACTGGACCCGTGTTCTCCATCTGTCACCCCTTACTCTGTGGACAAAGTCGTGTTTTAGACCGCACCTTGTATTGCACGTTGTAGCACACAGGTCAGTTTACAGGAGTTCAGTGCCAACTGCAGCAAGCTTTTTCATTTCTAGGTAAACGATTGTTATTTCTGCAGCACCTTGTTATTGTGGCTGAAACGGAGAGGGTTAAGTGATGTGGTCAACCAGTTGTCTCGGTGGGAAGGTAGGGCAGTGGGGTTCTTCCGTTCGTCGTGGTGTCGCCTTCATTTCGGGTCTCCTTGCGTTTGCTGTCGCTCGCTTTGTTGTATATGGGACTGTTCCAGGCGTATCCATTACAAGACTCAAGCATTGGAAAACTAGGCCTTAAGGGCCAAAGCCAATAAGTTGTACAACTAAACTCTGCCATTGCACATTTCTCTCTCTCTCTCTCTCTCTCTCTCTCTCTCTCTCTCTCTCTCTTCCACCCTCATACTCTTCCTCCCCTTTCCCTCCCGACACCCGCTCTCTGTCCCTGTCCTTGTGTCAGTGTCTTTATCCCATGTCCTGGAGCAGTATTGCAGTATCAATAATTCAGGGAACGTATCCTGTGGGAAACGGTAGGATCCTGTAGACAAGAGGATGCATTAATGATGGGCCCACCTTATCACTGTGGGGAGGGTTGGCCCCGAATGGAACAGCTTCGTTCCTCCTTCTGAAGGGGGGGGGGCTCTTCTGAAACAGGATAACGTTTCTCCATGTTCGGTGCTCTGCTGGCAGTTGTTCTCCCTCAGGACGGAATGAGCAGTGTTCACAACAAGGTGTGGACGTTCACTCCGCCAGTCACACAGAGGAGAGGAGGGGAACAAGTGTGGATATAGCCGCTCTTCTGGAACAGGATACCATTGCTACATATAGGATAACCTTTCTAGATACAGAAACTCTAAACAAAAATCTAAAACGTATAACATTTCTGTATAAAGATGCTCTTCTGAAACGGTAACTTCTGTTTGCAGGTGCTCTTCTGAAATGGAATAACTGTTGCTGTCTTTCCGATGAGACCATGACCCGAGGTCCCATGTGGAACATGCACTCAATCAACGCACGTTGAAGAGCTCATGGCAACAAAAGGATTGTCCCTTGCAAAATCCAGTTGAAAATTCCATTTTTATGTTTAAACAAACTACGCTTGCAGACATAAAAAAAGAATCAGGGTGGCGCTGTATTATGTCGACGGCTTGCCTCGAGGATAACACTGTTGTGACAAAAAGTAATACAGAACAATACAATACAAAACAATGCAGTGCAATACAATATAATACTGGTTGCCATGTGAAACGCGTACAGGTTTGGGCTTTCTTGTAGATCCTTTGAAAGCCGTTGTTTTGATACGTGCTCTTGTCCACGAATAAAATCGCTGCTCAGCTCAGTTATGGCGTGTCGGAGTCAGCTGGTCCCTCCACACAATCAATCCCACAATGACAGGCCTCTGTGTTTGAAACACTCGGTCCACCTTACCTCCCCAGCCAGTGATCAGCCCGTGCTGACAGGGACTGTAGACATTTGGGGCTTCGCGGCAGCTGCTGAGCACGCTTGACGTTTTTATCAACCCTGGAGTCATGGTCGTCTGGGTGGTGATCAGTTTTCACGGCGTGCAATTGGAGCCCCACGGTTCAGTGTGTCAGTGCGGTACAGGTCACAGGTCGGGGCCTGGCGACATTATTACGAGTCCGTCTTGTATGGCGTTCGTTCCCTCTCTCTCTCTCTCTGTGTCTCTGTGGTGTTTGTGTGTGACACAGGTAGTGGCGTCATCTTGTGGGATCAGGGGACGAGAGAGAGGAGGGGGGGATGTGGTGGTGGGAAAGGGGGTGGGGAGAGACGAGGAAAATTTTGGAAGGAGGAGAGCGAAGCGATGATGTTGCTGGAAAGTAAAGCAGCATCTTGTATGTATAGAAAAATAAAACTAGATTATACATGTATGTATTTGACTTACGAACACTCGTGCCAGCGCATAGGGACGCACACTCATTTTGCTCTCTCTCTCTCCCTCTCTCTCTTTCTCTCTACTACACTACGCGCCATAGTTCGCGTTTTACACGGGTTGAAGCAAAACAATAGCCCCTTGTTCAGGTTGATGGAAACTGACAAAAGCCTTCTTCACCTTTTTATTTTTCCTTTGGAGACGACGGAAAAAACGAGCCATGTTTGTCAGCCTACATGACACGTGACATAGTCCCGGCCTCACGCCGTTAACCAGGTCAAAAAGAAAGTTGGTGTTTTGAAGAAAAAAAAGACGTAAAAAAGAATAAAACAATCGATGTTCGATGAAAGGATGTGAAAAAAGGAAATTACTGGGTGTATGACATCCTTGCTATCCACCCCGTCCCCTGATCCCTAAAGTCTGAAACTTAACTAAATCAATTGCCGTTGCAATGGCAGATCAAATTGGCAGATTGTATCGATACAACGTGTGTCTCAGTCTGTTGTCAGCACTAAGAATATTGGGATAGATTACTAGTTGTGTGTTGTGTTGTTTTCGTATTGCACTGCTAGTGTTGCAGTTTGTTTGTTTATTTGTTTTGTTGTTGTTGTTTTGTGAATCTTTCGGTTTTGGACGAGTGTGTGTGTGAGAAGTCTGATCATATGAAAAGGACTGCACTTGTTGTTCCCGTGATAACACCATTTACTTACTGTAAACCGTCTTGGGCACAATTCGTGATTCAAAAAGAATATCATGATTAAATTTGACCATTTGGTGCGCTGGTTAGGAAATGTAAGGTGAATAGTTGGGTGTGGCTGGAAGCGACAGCCCATTGTAGATTTGAACCCAGGCACTGTTGCTTCCTGAGTTTCACTCTGTCCGGACGCCGTCCTCTCCTGTTGGTTTTACAGACTAGGATGGATAAGGATTAGGAGCGGGGGTGGTTGGCGTGTCACCAAGCGGAAACAACCGTTGTTTTATTCGTGAGTCACACTCAGGAGCTAGGACAGGTGAACTGTTGACAGAACAGACTTTGCGACAGGTGGAACATGGGTATAAGACACCCCCGGGCAGACAGTGGGTAGTGCAGGGACGAGGTGCACAGCGAGTAACACGGGTGCAGCAGACGTGTCCCAACCTGCACCGGCCTCTGTGTGTTTGGCGAGGAGGGTTTGAAGGGGGACAGAGGGTGGATGAAGGCGGGGCGTGCTGAATACCCCACCAGCTGTGGAGGCTTCAACGAGTGTTTGTTCTTCCCTTGCCACAGAGTTGCCCAGCGTTTGTTGTGGCTGGTGCTTTTCGGGGGGTACGTCAAACAAAATATCGGATGCATTCGATGCGCTGAAGTCTTTTGGCAGATAGTTACAGACCGTGGTTAAGTAGGGTTTTGATGGTACATCAAACAAATCTCAAGTACATTCGAAGATCTTAACAAGCCATTTTTGCTGTGTCTCACCTGCGATCTGAACAGGGGCTCGTGTTGACAGCATTTTTCTTTGACAGCTGTGGCTTCGTCGTTCCAGAAATCTCCCCGATGTGACATGTTTGTTTGGGAACCGGGGGTCACTCGGTTTGACCATCCACAAGTCTCCACAGCAGAGATGCTGTCCTGATCCATCAACCCATTTGGATTAAAGCTGTGGACATAACCCACATGGACACTGCTGAGACAGATACCGAAAAACATTGTTTGGATTCGTCGTGAGAGATAAGCGCTGAGTGAAGACAATACGTGATAAGTCGGGTCGCTGTGTGTCCGATGTGGGCACGTGACGACTGAAGGGGAGGCGATCCCGGGGGATGCGGAAAAGGCTGAAGACAGGCAGGGTGACAGACACCAGTGACCAGGGACACCAGTGACCAGGGACACCAGTGAAGGGAGCATCATGAAGGGAGCCCACACACTGGACACCTTGGCGGCGAACCACTCTGTGCCCACCTTCACCTCCACCTATGTTCACGTGTTTGCATGGCCAGGTACGCTCAGTCCCGCTGTAACGCTGTTAGTACATTGTCACGGGTGTTCAGGGGAACTTAGTTTACACCCAAACGTGTTTACGATACATTTTACATCGTCGTTTTGGTCAACCCTGCTCCGTTTTTGTTGGAGTCGAGTCCACTGATGCTGTATATAATGAATTTGTCTACGTATTTTCGTGACTGCGGGTTACGGGATGTATATTGTTTTACTGTTTTATATATCAGCATTGAACTTGGTTAATTCGTTATAAGTAGTGGATTTTTTTTTTATCTGGTTGTGCGGGTCCACGAAGGGGTCGTGAGCTAACAGCTTGGCGGATGGGGGGAGTGAGAGAGAGAGGAAGAGGGGGAGAGAACTCAACGTTTTTATTCAAGGATTAAGATTTTAGGCACAGAGAGAGAGCACATTTACCAGGCGTTCCCCGATTTCGAACCCAAATATGTTTGGCGCATTAATCACTTATGTTCAGTGGCTTA
>NC_134876.1:40100311-40105311 GCF_041734735.1 Babylonia areolata
ACACGAATGCTTGCCTACATCGATTGACTGACGGAATGGTTTTATACTGTGTGTTGCCTGATGTGCTGATGTTCGTTGTGAACTGAACTTCATGCAGTGTTCTTGCCTTATCGTGGATTTAATGTGGCTGATTTATTTTTCCGTTCGGTTGTCACGAGCGGTATGCTGCTGGCTTGTGTATGTCGCTTCGCCGAATGTTCTTTCTGTCTGTGTCCTTTTTATATTTCTTTTGAGCTGACATTTAAAGGTGGTGGTGGTTGTTTTCATTATGTTTTAACATATCCCAGTTCAACAGAAAGTAAATACATGCAGTTGCTCAGTTTGTCGGACCTTCATTACAACTTCTGTGTGTGTGTGTGTGTGTGTGTCTGTGTCTGTGTGTGTGTGTGTGTGTGTGTGTGCGCGCGCGCGCGCACGTGTGCGTTCATGCGTGTGTGCGCAGGTGAGCGACATTCGCAGTCGTTTCTCTGGGGGTTTGAGCACGGACAAGAGCAGACCCTCAGACACATCTTCCAAGTCCACTGGCGTGGTCCGTCACGCGTCGCGCGGCAAGGAGTTCTCCCAGCTCCTCAGCAAGTTCTCCTCCAGTTCCGAGGCGTCCAGCTCGGAGCGGTCGGACACGGAGGGCAGCCAGCGGCGCCGCGCGACGTCTTTCAAGCGACCGGCGGACAAGGAAGCGAGCAGCAGCAGCGATGACGCCAAGAGCCGGACCAGCAGCAGGAACATTCCAGAACGCACGCAGAGCCTCCGGGTGGCGCGGCCCTCCCCAAGCGGGGACGAGGCCAGGGAGGCGGAAGAGAAGAAGGTGGAGCGGGCCGGCAGCTTCAAGTCGGACTTCATGAAGAAGCGGTTCTCCCCCGTGCCGCAGAGCGACGCGCCCTCTGAAGAACTGTCGGCGGTGCTGACCCGGCGACACCAGGAGGTGGAGCATCAGCAGCTGACCCACGTGACGGACACGGACCTGATCGCCGACAAACGCACGGCGCACGCCGAGCAGTTCAAGTCCTCGGCCATCGAGGAGGTCATCGCCGACTCGGAAGTGGCCTCGGTGCTGAAGGCACGCAGGAAGAAGAGTGAAAGCCCCGAGGACTCCGAGGCCCAGCCTGGCCACAAACCCGCAGACCAAGGTGAGCTGAAGCACCTCAAGGACAAGAACGATTCCAGTGCAGACACAGGAAGTGCGGCTGCTGCGGAGCCACCTTCAGGAAGCAGGAAGGGGTCTGTGGAGAGAGACAGACAGTCTGTCAGTGCTGCCGACACACACCTCACCTCCACGCTTCAGCTGAAGGACACCCCCCACACAGGTCACACTGACAGAGCAACGAAGGAATCATCGCCAGAGTCATCAGCAAGGAGCGACTCTCCCGTGACGGCATCCCTCACACTGTCGCTGCCTGCAGACGACAAGGCCGACAACAAGGCGGCGGTCACGGCATCTGTCGGATCAGGTGAGGTGCAGTTTCACAAAGAACGCTCTCCCAAGGAAGAAATATCCACGACATCTACAGCGCCGGAGGTTTCAGAGATCGCCGTGTTCACGTTAACTCCCCAAGACGTACAGGTCCGCAAGGAGCGAGACACCAGCGCAGAAAAGGAAACGCACAAGGAAACCCAGCCCCCCTCCTCCCCCGCCCCCGCCCCCGCCCCAGCCCCCGCCGTGGCCTCCATCGACCTCAAGCCCTCCACGGACAGCACCACCACCACGTCATCGGCCCTCCGCCGGGCCCATTCGCAGAAGCAGCAGGCTCCCGTGACCCGGAGCGAGTCGTTCGAGCGTCGCAAGGGCATCCTGAAGCGGACGCCGTCCCTGCCCAAACAAGAGGCTCCCCAGCCTCTCATCGACCCCCAGCTACAGGCCATCATGGAGCAGCGGCGGCTGAAGGAGCTGGAGACAGCCAAGAAGGACAAGGAGGGGGATGAGGGGGCCACGGGAGCCACCTCCTCCATCCCCGCCAGGCCGAGGGCCCTGTCTGCCGCAGAGGAGATCGAGGAGAACATCAGGTCAGTGGTAGTGATGTCTGTAGAACATCAGGTCAGTGGTAGTGATGTCTGTAGAACATCAGGTCAGTGGTGGTGATGTCTGTAGAACATCAGGTCAGTGGTAGTGATGTCTGTAGAACATCAGGTCAGTGGTGGTGATGTCTGTAGAACATCAGGTCAGTGGTAGTGATGTCTGTAGAACATCAGGTCAGTGGTGGTGATGTCTGTAGAACATCAGGTTAGTGGTAGTGATGTCGTAGAACATCAGGTCAGTGGTAGTGATGTCTGTAGAACATCAGGTCAGTGGTGGTGATGTCTGTAGAACACTCAGGTCAGTGGTGGTGATGTCTGTAGAACATCAGGTCAGTGGTAGTGATGTCTGTAGAACATCAGGTCAGTGGTGGTGATGTCTGTAGAACATCAGGTCAGTGGTAGTGATGTCTGTAGAACATCAGGTCAGTGGTAGTGATGTCTGTAGAACATCAGGTCAGTGGTGGTGATGTCTGTAGAACATCAGGTCAGTGGTGGTGATGTCTGTAGAACACCAGGTCAGTGGTAGTGATGTCTTTTTCCCTGTCGACTTCATCACTCCAAACGTTCTGGTTCCCCTGTCTGCATCACCCCAGTCACTCTCATTTTCCATTTCCCTATCTTTCTCGGGCCCAGGGAAATGGAAATGGGATCCAGGTGGCTGAGGGTGTAGGTGTGTGCGTGTTGGGGCATGTGTGTAGGATTGGGAAGGATAGAGAGAAGTGGGGCTTGGGGGACTCTTCGCTGGGGGGGGAGGAGGGAGGGAGGACATTTCTCGACTGTTTCATCTGTTCCTAATTAGGACTGCCTCTGCTCTGCTCTCTCTCTCTCTCTCTCTCTCTCTCTCTCTCTCTCTCTTCACACACACACACACACACACACACACACACACACACACTCGATCAAGATGTAAGATCCTGTCACCCTGTTGGGGTGTCGGTAGGATTATTATGAAACGACATCAAACATAAAACAGTGAATGGTACACAGTCACTTGTTGGCAACAAACTCCCATGATACTTCAGGCGACAGTGAGCTACATCTTTCTTGAATTTACTCCATCACTCCAGCACAAAATGGTATGGAACATAATATTATCCTATTTCCAGTATAAGTGATTTTTTTTTGTTATAATGCCGTTGTAAAATTGTATTTCGTCCACTCCAACACCGAGTATTCACGTCACACTACAATTGGGCTCTGTCTCGGTCATCCATAAGATCGACCAGGTTTGTAAGACTGAAACTAAACCAGGCCCATATCTTTGGCCTAGCTGATCTGATTCAAAACACACCCACAACGGTTCTCCCACGCACGCACACATAGTCTCTGACGTAGATGTTCGGTGTAGAAACGGTCAACATGTTATGTGTGGTTGAACATCCACTCCACCCGTTTCTTGACTAATGAACTGCTCGGCCAAGGGGGACAGAAGAATGGAACCGAAGCAGACAAATGAAAACAGCGTCACGACGTGCACGTTGTCACCTCCCGGTGTTTTCTTAAGGCACCTGCCGGAACGGGGGATAGGCCGCGGTCACTGAGGACGTGGTCAGTATTGTGTGAGAGACATTTGGTCAGCACTGCACACTTCTACAGTGACTACCCCACCAGGTCATTGCACGAAGCTGCCCATATCTCGTTGGAGTCAACACGCGCGCGCGCGCGCACGCACGCACGCACACACACACACACACACACACACACACACATGTTGACTGGATGGTTCCAGAGGGTGTCATCATGTGCGGCATGTTTGTGGTGGCGGTGAGCTGACGACTGGATAGTTATGAGATGAGTGGTGAGGTGAGGAAGCACAACACAGAGAGAGGTGTTCTCTCTGCACGGCTGGCTGCACCACATGTGTGCGGAATCTGAGAGGGAGTGGGGGGGGAGGGGCCTTGCGGTGGGGGTGGGGGGTGGGTAGGGTTACCGGGGTCGTTGGCAGTCAGCTCCACACTAAGGCTTCAGGTAGCGGGTAGAGAGGGGGAACAAAGGGGGGTACACAGCACCATGATGTTCCAGTTCTCTTTCCGCCAGCTACCGCCGCTGGCTGGCTGTACTGGGCTGTGCCGTCCGTTTTGCTGTATATAAACAACGGGATGGGTCGCTCTGTTCTGAGTTACTGACTGACCACTGCTACGTTCTCGAACTTGACCACCGATATGTGAAAGAGAATATTGGAGTGAACTGCAGCCTGATTCAACCATTTGAAAAACTTGACATCAAGGGTGAAAGCCGATAGATTTAAAAACTCAACTCTACTAAAGAGTCTACAGACTGTACATGCTCTTTGACTGGTTAATTGTGATGGTAAGGTTTGGGTTGTTGTGTTGTCATCGCCAGTGGCCTTTGTCAGCTGTTCTCCATTTGTGATTCCGTCCACTCTGAGGTACTGGGTGAGCGTGTCTGGTTTCGTCTTCATCACGTGGGGCTGTCTCGCCGAATCGAAGAGCTCGTGTAAGTGTAACTGATGGGAATTTAAGATTCACCTTTCAGTGAACGAGTTAACACACCAGGTTGTGAAGTCTAGTTTGGCATTAGCTCTTGTTGGTGTATAGTGATTGTTCTACTCTGATACGAAGCGCACAATTTCCGTCGTCCTGTTTACTGTGAAGGTATGGTGTTCCGTGGTGAAAGCCAAACCAGTGGGTTGGATTTATTTCGACAGTGCAGTCATGGTGACTGGAGGGGACGCCATATCAGACTCAGTTGGGCGTTGGACCAGTGATCCAGTGTTCACCAGTGACTGGGTTTCCAGACCTCGTATCGGCATGGCGTTGTGTCCTTGGGAGGGCCGGCACTTTACTGCAATTGTCCTCACACTTCCCAGGTGTCAGTGAGTGGCTACCTCATTTGGGTCGGGAAACTGTAAGGTGGCGGAAGGAGATGATTGGGCCCTGCCATATTGGGCTGCCCCTATGGCCCAAACAGGCTGCTGGATCTCTCATCTTTAACCTTGAATTCGGAGATCAGAAAGTGACATCCAC
>NC_134876.1:40110311-40112811 GCF_041734735.1 Babylonia areolata
GCGGGGCCGGCACCAGCGCCACAAGACGCTGCCCGTCACGGCGGAGGAGCTGAACGCCATCCCGGAGGGCGAGCTGCTGGAGCCCGTGCCGCTGCGCGAGACGCAGGAGCTGTGGAAGCGGGACTCGCGCACGGACTCTGGCATCCTGTCCGGGTCGGAGGCGGAGAGCCTGGGGTCTGACAGCCTGCGGAGCCTGAGCCTGGAGATGGACCTGTCGGACAACGACCCCTCCCGCCTCAGCGTGTCCTCCAAGACGTCGCTCTTCAAGACGCTGGACGAGCGCGCGCGGCAGGAGCGCGAGAAGGAGAAGTCGGCCAGCGGGGCCAAGCGCTACATCGACCGCAAGAAGCGCGAGCGCTCGCGCACCCAGCCCGTGACGGACGACGAGGTGCAGACGGCGGCCGAGATGTCTGGCGAGGAGAAGAAGCCAGCCCCCGTGGTGAAGCTGCCCCAGCCCGAGGTGGTCAACAGGCCTAAGTCGCCCTCTGTGGACCTGCAGGAGGAAGCCCTGCCTGAAGAGGACGACCAGCTCACCAAGTGAGTCGGCTTTCCTGTACTTTGTTTTGTTTTCCTTTTCTTGTTTTGTTTTTTCTTGTTGTCTACTTGTAGCCCGCTGTGTGTCTGTGTTCCATGGGGTGTGATGACAGTTTGCTTCCGCACTCTGCTGTCATTGACGCGGTATGAATGACCATCAGTTGGTGTGTGTGTGTGTGTGTGTGTGTGTGTGTGTGTGTGTGTGTTTTATTTCATTGATTTTGTCAGTTGTCATGCATCTCTCTCTTTATCACTTTTTCGTATTCCACATACTCTGCCACGCCCCCTGTCACTCTGTCGTGTTAATACACATATGTACATATGTTATATATATATATATATATAACTACATATCATATATATATATATATATATATATATATATATATATATATATATATATATATATATATATATATATATATGCTATCAGTTGTCTCACACACAAACACACACTCTCACACACAAACACACACACACACACACACACACACACACACACACACACACTGACACACGAGCATTAACGCGCAATCAGTCTTTTTTGATAAGCAGAAAGTATATTCCGCCTCCTGCTGCCAGTTTACCCCCCTACCGTTACCGTACATAATGTCAGCTTGTTTGCCAGTCCAGCCACACAGCGCCTGCATCTCGCTCATCTTTCACTATCAGTCACTCACCGATTACCGCCCCTAGCTGACACCCTCACTCCTGTCCCATTTTAACTCGCTGCCAGACGGCGCTGCTATCAGTGTCTGGGCAGAGACTACACGACTGAGGAAAATCAGCAAACTTAGCAGTCTCGTCAGTTAGTTAACATGCGGGTTAATGAACGTCGTCGCACAACCTCGGGTGATCATGGCTGACAGGGATAACTCACTAGAAAGTAGGAGGAAGGGAGATAATTCATGGAAAAAGTAAGGTGAGGGGAGATAAGTCACTGGAAAAGTAGGGGGGATAACTCATAGAAAAGTAGGGTGAGGGGACTGCTCTGACACTACAGTGACAAAATCAGAACAACGCGCCAAGATGGGCACCGTAAATGTGGGTTTTCATGTTGGGCTTTCTGTGATTTCTCCATGTGAGTCACGCGATCTTTAGCAGGGAGGAAGGTGGCAGGACGGTTACTGGTCAAGCTTATCTGCCAGTGCAGTGCGTCTCTGAGGGTCCGGGTTTGAATCCCGGTGACGCCCTCTCAGTCTCCCAAGTTTGACAGGAAAATCAAACAGAGCGTTAGTCATTCGGATGAGACGATTAAGTCGAGGTCCCGTGTGTAGCAAGCATTAAGTGCATAGAGAGAGAGAAAAAAAAGAATCCACAACAATGTAAGTGTTGTAGAATAAATCCATCCTTAAGCACGCACACACTTACACACTTAACACACACACACACAAACACACACACACACACACACACACACACGGGTTGGTGGTGGGGGGGGGAGGGAGGGGATATTATTACCACGAACCTGTAAATAGATCCATTCTATTTAGGTCTGTGATTGTGACAGAGGGGGCGGGGGGGGAGGGGGTGGAGAGTTTGAGGCTGGTGGACTGAAGGTGGGGTGGTGGGGCCGGAGAGGAGGAGAGTAGAAAGATCAGGGCTGAAGGTGATTGTCCCGATCCGTCAGATGTGAGCTAATCAGTGTGAATGCCCGATACACAGTGTAGCACTCTAGCGTTCTTTCCTCTCTCCATTGACTGTGTGTGTCACCTCCATTATGTTCTACAAGTTCAGGACGAGTAATTGTTTGGGCAGTGGTGTGAGGACTTGAGTGTCCGGGTGAGTGACAGATAATTGTCAGTCTGGCGATACACTTGACAGTCTTGAGATACATGATAGTGATAATGTGTAATGTTTTAGTCATTCATCAGAGAGAGTGAGAAAGAGAGAGAGAGTGTGTGTGTGGTGGGGGGGGAGTGGGGGCGGAGGTGCGGGGGGCATGGACGTATATAGAGACCGTGGT
>NC_134876.1:40115311-40140311 GCF_041734735.1 Babylonia areolata
GCTCGCGCGCGTACACATACACGCGCGCGCGCGAGCGTCAGTTCAAGTTCGGGTGCTCCCATATGAACGGGGTGGACTCCTTGTCATCAGTCACATCTGGGAGACAGAACAGTCGTACCGTTATTGTTGTCTTCAGTTCACCCACGGAATACTGACGACAAGGCAGTGAAGTGTGTACGTGTGCCACAAGAGGTTTTTTTCTTGTTGCTGTTTTTAAGTCAGCATTTTGATACCAGTGCTGTACAGTGACGGATATTGGCTGTAGCCTTCTTTCTGTTATTATCAAGACGCATAACTTCTGTCAGACTGCTTCTGCTGACTCTCTCTCTCTCTCAGTCTGTGTGTGTATGTGTGTTTGTCGCCGTGGAAACTGCGCATGGAAACACGAAGGGTGTGCCGCCGGCCTTGGAGTGTGCGACATGACACGCCGCGCCATCGCGGATCCGATTGAACTCGGCCATTTCAATATGAAGTGAAAATGAAGTGCCGAGTGTGGGATGGTTGTTCAATATATCGGTGTGGTGAATCACAGTGCGAGCATTATCGAAACTTAACGCCCAAAACCGTTACCGAAACCACTTGTTGAGTTCCTGTTTGAGAGATATAAGGAGAAAGTTTTTGTTGTTGTTCTAGTATGAAGAGCTGTCAACAGAAAGTATACGTCAAGATTCAGCAGATCCTTCACCATGTAAGTTACTTTTTTATCCAGCAGAAATGAGGTTGGATCAAAAATACCATCTGTGATGCCGTGGTTTAAACAGATGCCAGTTATTCCAGCTTCAAATCGATCAGCTCCTGTAAATCAGGACCGTCAGCTATGACACGACCCTGACGAACATGATCATGGCTTACTAGTCAGTGTACGGCTTGTTTACACAGTTGCTACAAAGCTACATGACGTCTTTTAAGAGGACACGAAATGCTTGGAAGATTTATCGGTTTACATCATGTGTTTGATATAGTATGACTGCAGCTGAGTTTGTTTTTTTGTTGTGTTTTTTTTCATTGTGTGTGAAAACGTTTGTGTTAAAAAACACACACAAGATCTATAAAGTTTATATGATCTGTGTCAGCAAGTCGATCCTTAGTTAAGGATTTGTCTTTGTCGTGTAAGGTAGCCCGCAACAGACCTGGCTAAACTCCATCGCATAGAATCGTCGATTCTCTGATTGTTGGGCCCAGTCGCTGAACACAGCAGGTGTGGTGTGAGACAGTGTTGACAATGGAAGGACGCAACACCTGCGTAACCTACGACGGTCGCTGAGTGCTCACTTGCCTCCCTTTGTAGAAAGGAAAGAAAGGAGGAACCGCGTGACGTTCAGAGGGACCAGGACAAAGTTTGTGCAGACCAGCGGACAGACGGTCAGTCAGTGCAGCCCTCCCCGCTCCCTATAACCCTTCACCCCACAACTCCCTCCCCACACCCCCACACCCACCCCAACCCACCGTCTGTCTCCCCTAACACGATGTGGGAAGTAGTGGCGTCCCTTTCTGCCCCACTGGCCCCTGTCCAGTCTGCTGGCTGTCCTCGAGGCTCACTGGACTGCACACACCGCGAGTGACCATCATCGCCTCACCCCCACCTCCACCATCACCACCATCACCACCACTGTCCTCACTGACACACTGGAGGAGGAGCGGACCTGGCTGCAGTGGTCGTCATGAGAAGAAACGATCCGTCAAAGTAAGAGGGGAAGGGGGGAGGATCGAGGGGCAGAGGAGTGAGAGTGGGGTGGGGTGGTTGGTCAGGGTGAAACTAAAGAAGCCACTGGGACAGCCGGACAAGGACGATCAAGTATACACCTGTTGAAGTGTCGGTCAGGCTTGAAAGTCCCGGTGTCAGTCGGTGTGTGTGTGTGTGTGTGTGTGCACCTGTTGTGCTGGAACTTGTTTCAGGTTGGTTTATTTTTCTTGATGGTGTGATGTTTTTAGTGTGAAGTGAGCATGAAATTGGTAGGAGAGAAAGATATCTGTTCGCTGTGGTGGAATTACTGAGGTGTTTTCCCACAGCGTCTCTCAAAGAACAGAGTTGTTTTATTTTTTTCTGTGGATGATAAGGAACAGCTTACTGGGGTTGGGTAATAAGGAATGGTTTCTGATGTTTTTCCTTGAAACATTTGGCCTCTTTTCAGACTATTTGATAGGGAGATGTTGTGGTGAGGCTTTCCCCCTTTTTTGTGGTGGATGGTCTGCTTGGTGGCGGCTGACCGCAATGTGATATTCCGTTGTTGAAATGGTTGTGAGATGAGGCTTTCACCGAGTGTGCTTTAGACAAGGTCTTGGTACGTGCTTTCTCTCTCTCTCCCTCACACACACACACAGAGAGAGAGAGAGAGAGAGAGCACTGACATCACACCGCAACATTCATTCTGTCACACATACATTCTTTGTCTGTCGCTCTCTCTCTCTCTCGCTCTCCCTCTCTCTCTCTGTGTCCCATACACAGACACCAGGAAGCAAGCGTGCATGCATGCACAGCCAGGTGACAACAGTCAGAATGTCAGTCAAGGGAAAGGAAAACGTGGAGAGACTCACAGCAGCGTCAGTGTCCTTCAAGTTGAAGTCAACACACCCACAGGCTGTTTGTTCTCAGTCAGGCGTGTCGCTGCCGGCTGGAGTGAGCCCTGTCACAGTGCTGGGCCTTCACACTGTCCTGCTTGCGTCAGTCAACTGAGGCTGCTACAGAATGGATGCGCGCGTGCGAACACACACAAACACACACATGCATGCGGTGTTCGTCCACACACATACAGACACATGTGTACGCAAACACACACTAACACACACACACACACATACACACACGTGCGCACGCACAAACACACACACATGCACACACACGCACATCCACCCAACCACCCACCCACGCACGCACACACATCTCACATACATGCATTTTTACACACACACACACACACACACACACACGCGCACACGCATGTACGTACGCGTGCACACACACACACACACACACACACGGTGTGTGTGTGTGTGTGTGTGAGACAGAGACAGAGAGTGAGTTATTATTTCTCTCTTTTAATGTTTTATTTATTTATTTTTAGAAACTGCGATTTAGGAAGAGGGTCATGATATGAAAGGAAGTCACATGACAACACACCCACCTTTTTAACACATGAAATTGGAAAATTATCTCTGAGGTACTATACACACACATATTGATAAATTGTGTGTGTGCGTGCGTGCGTGTGTACGTGCGCGCGTGCGTGCGCGCGTGTGTGTGTGAGTGTTTGTGTGATTGTGTGTGTGTGTGTGTGTGTGAAAAGCCCTCATTGTGTTTCACCGCTCTCAATGTCGCATGTTTGGAGGACAGACAAAGTGCTGTGTTCTTTGTTCCTTTGTTTTAATGGTCTGTGTGTGGTGTATGGTCATACTGGGGGGGGGGGGGACTTTCGAAACCGTTCTCCCTTGAGTTGCATTGTACAATTATGTACATGTATATATATATATATATATATATATATATATATATTGTGTGTGTGTGTGTGTTTGTGTCTGGTTGCCACCTGCTTGACTGAAGTGGAGCAAAAATACAGCAGCAGCAAGATCTCTGTGAGTGAGTGAGTGAGTGTGTGTGTGTGTGTGTGTGTGTGTGTGTGTGCGCACACACACACGTGTACACACAATGATGAGAACTTAGCCACGTTCCCTCTTCAGCTGTTGTTGTTTTTTTTGTTGTTGTTGTGTTTTCCTATCGTATCTGTCACCTTGAGGCAGACCAGCAGATCTTTCTCACCGGAAAACAACATGTTTTTGATAGCAGGGGAGTGGCGTGAGTCATTGTTTCAACAAGCGGCGTTCTCATTGTGGCACCGTGTCCGATGTGGGGGACTATTATACATAGGAGGTAGCAGTTTTCTAAGTTTGTTTAGTAGACAAAGACCTGCGTTGTTTTATTATAAAACTATATGTCTTTGTAGGCCTCTGTGTGTGTGTGTGTGTGTGTGTGGGAGGTGGGGTGGGTTGGGTGTGTGTGTGTGTGTCTTTTTAGCTCTACTTTCCTAGCAGCTATTGAAAGTAGGACGGCGCTTTGGGGCCACTTTGGTTTCTCCCGGTCTGTCCAGCTTCTTGACCACCACCCCCTCCCCTACACACCTTCTCTCTATCTCCCCTTCTGTAAAAACGAACCACCACCCCCTCCCCTACACACCTTCTCTCTATCTCCCCTTCTGTAAAAACGAACACATATTAAACGGCATTTGGTCTGGGTCAGGAGCATGTTTTCCAATTGTTCTTTGAGGACAGATGTTGATTACTAAAGATAGCGAGCATTACTTTAGTTTCTGATGTGTGCTGTTCAGGAGTACTGCGATGTGTTTGCCATATGCTTCGTGTTTATAGTTTTGAACGCGTGTAGGCACGTACAGAAGCACATACACACGCACGCATACGTACACACACACACACACACACACACACACACACACACACATGCATCCACACACACACTAAGTTAACGCACACGCACGCATATTCACACACAAAAACGCGGCACACACATACACACGCACGCACACACACATTGACACACACACACACTCGCGCGGTTGCGTTCGTGCATTGTCCCGAGATTGGGGGAAGGGTGGCAAGCCAGCCTCAACCTATTTACATTCGAGCGGAGATATCTGATGAAACTTAGCTTTTTTGTTCTTGTTGCTTTTTCCCCCTTTGTACCACCACCCCCCCCCCCCCCCCCAGGCCACACGCCCCCATTCCCCCCAGAACCCCTCCTCTCCCCCCGCCCCCTGCCCTAGCCTCTCATCCCTCCTAATTCCCCCTCCTATCAACTCCCTCATCTCCCTACCCCCACTGACTCCCTCAGTGATTTACACGAAGTACCATTAACAAGCCTTGCTGTTTGGCGTCATCAGTGGTGCTGCACTGCCCGCCTGTCTTTGTCTCTGCTCGAACCCACGTCAGAGCGGCAGGGACTGACTGGTGTTGACACTGGCAGACATAACAGAGCCACAGCTTGAAGTGCTGTGGTAGTGGTGGAGGAGTTCGTTTTATTCAGTCTCTGTTCCGCATGCTGTCAGGTTGTTGACCTCGGTCTTGGCTGTTCCACGCTGTTTTCTGTTTTATTTGTTCGCTTTTTTTGTTTTTTGTTTTGTTTTGTTTTTTAACTCACTCCCTTCTGGCAGTGGATGGAAGGGTTTTGAGGGAAGTGGGCACGTGTGCGTGCACGCACACACACACACACACACACACACACACACACACACACACACACACACACACACTACTATCTCTAACTCTCTCTTTCTCCATCTGGCTGTGTCAGTCTCTGTCTCTCAGTTTCTTTATCAGCTCACTCACTCACATACTCATCTCGCACATACACACACTAAGGCACACACACACACACCGAGGCACACACACACACACACACACACACCAAGGCACACACTGGCACACCAAGGCACACACACACACACACACACACACACACACACACACACACACACACACACACACACCAAGGCACACACACACACAGACACACACACACACACACACACACACACACACCAAGGCACACACACACCAACTTGCATGTACACACACACACACACACACACACACCAAGGCGCGCGCGCACACACACACACACACACACACACATACACACACACACACACACACACACACACACACACACACACACACACACACACACACACACACACACACACACACACACACACTGTGACGCACACACGCAATGTGTGTATGTTTACACAAATACTATATTAGTTCAGGGCTAACGTTTCAGTCTTTGTTCGTGCCTTGTTTTTCTCTTTCTTTTAAGAAAGAAAAAAATCTGTTAACAACTCAAAAGACCCAGGGCAGGACCAGATGTGTATACATTCCAACGTGGTAAGGAAGACTGACATGTGTATATATATATATGTATGTGGTAAACTACATCTCCGTGGTGTCTAGATGCGATCCGATAGCACCATTAACGTTTTCTGGATCCTATGGTCCTGCCTGTCGGTAGTTACCCCCCCCCCCCCCCCCCCACCACACACACACACCCCTTTCTCACTGATGTGCCCGTCACTCCCTCTCTTGCGCGCAGCACTGGTAAAAAATAAGGACACACTTGAGTGATGACAGTGCAGCGTTTCTCTCTGGTTATCAATGTGTGTGGCTGGTTGGCTGACTGACTGACTGACTGACTGGATGTGTGTGTGTGTGTGTGTGTGTGTGTGTGTGTGTGTGCCTGAGGCACACACATTCGCACATACACGGGCCCATAGTACTAAAGTACATACACTATACCTGCCACACACTTGCACGGAATGATACACAACACACACACACACACACACACACACACACACACACACAAACACCGTCGGCACACACACACACACACACACACACACACACACACACACACACGTCGGCAGACACACACACACACACACACACACACACACACACACCGTCGGCACACACACACACACACACACACACACACACCGTCGGCACACACACACACACACACACACACACACACACACACACAAACACACAACCACGTACTAGTACTCAGTGGCACGCGGCACGCTCGAACACATTGGCACACACGCTGCACACAAACACACACGCACGCGTGCGCGCGCACACTCACACACCGTGACACACACACACACACACACACACACACACATACACACACACACACACACACACACACATATCACAACACACACATCACAACACACACACGTGTACAGACCATCCGTCCATGCCATAGCTTACAACGTGACTCAGAAGAAACAGAATTATGAAGAACAGTACTGACCCAGCTGCTGTTGTAAAGTTTCATAAATAACCAGACCACCACTCAAGGTCTAGTGGAAGGAGAAAAAATATTGGCGACTGTACCATGATTCGAACTTGTGCGCTCATATTTTCTCGCTTCCTAGGCGGACGCGTTTCCTCTAGGCCATCGCTCATTTCTGTATGTGCATTTATGTTATTTTTTTATGTACAGGAGGAAACTGAACAGTTGTCTTGTGCCTAATTTTCTTTTCCAGTTGTATGTGTTCTATGGGACCGATCTTGACAGTTACGAGTCCTGATTTTATGGGCTGGGCAATACGCAACAATGATGAATAGAATAGATGTGAATAAATTCAGTGTATGTGCGTGTTTCGCCCCAGGCATCGCAGAACGCACGCAGTTGATGCTACCAGTATGAAGACAATACAGAATCACTTGATTTTCCCCAGTGACTGGACAATTAAGTTGTTTGTTGTTGTTGTTTTTCATTCATGAAGCATGTAATGTCTGCCTGTCATCTATGATAGTATAGTTGATGGACATTTCCTTGCTCGTCCTATTGTCCGGAGTATGTATTGGGGTGTCAGGGGGGTTGGATGGTTTGTGACTTGCCACACGTGGAATGTGGTGGTGATGATGATGATGATGGTGGTGATGATGATGATGATGACGGTGGTGATGATGATGATGATGGTGGTGGTGTTGATGATGATGGTGGTGGTGATGATGATGAAGGTGGTGATGATGATGATGATGGTGGTGGTGTTGATGATGATGGTGGTGATGATGATGATGATGACGGTGGTGATGATGATGATGATGGTGGTGGTGTTGATGATGATGGTGGTGGTGATGATGATGAAGGTGGTGATGATGATGATGATGGTGGTGGTGTTGATGATGATGGTGGTGATGGTGATGGTGGTGGTGATGATGATGGTGGTGATGATGATGGTGGTGGTGATGATGGTGGTGATGATGATGGTGATGGTGGTGGTGATGATGATGGTGGTGATGATGATGGTGGTGGTGATGGTGGTGGTGATGATGATGATGGTGATTATGGTGGTGGTGATGATGGTGATAATGGTGGTGGTGATTATGGTGGTGGTGATGATGGTGGTGATGACGGTGGCGGTGATGATGGTGGTGATGACGGTGGTGGTGATGATGATGATGATGATGAAGGTGGTGATGATGATGGTGGTGGTGTTGATGATGATGGTGGTGATGGTGATGGTGGTGGTGATGATGATGGTGGTGATGATGATGATGGTGGTGGTGGTGATGATGATGATGGTGGTGATTATGGTGGTGGTGATGATGGTGGTGGTGATGATGGTGGTGATGATGATGATGAAGGTGGTGATGATGGTGATGATGACGGTGGTGGTGATGATGGTGGTGATGATGATGGTGGTGATGATGATGATGATGATGAAGGTGGTGATGATGGTGATGATGACGGTGGTGGTGATGATGGTGATGATGACGGTGGTGGTGAAGTGTTGACTCAGCGGGCCCCTGTCTGGCACTGTTGCAGGCTGAGCCTGGCGGAAAAGGTGAAGCTGTTCTCCAAGAAGCAGGAGGAGGAGAGGGAGGCGGCAGCCGCCAAGGTCCCGCCCCGAGCAGAAGGCCCTGTGCCCAAACGCCGGGGGCGCAAGTTCAACTCCCGCTACAACACACAGGTGAGAGAGAGGGGGGAGGGGGATAGAGAGCGAGAGACTGAGAGATTGTGAGAGAGAGGGAGGGGGATAGAGAGCGAGAGACTGAGAGATTGTGAGAGAGAGGGAGGGGGATAGAGAGCGAGAGACAGAGATTGTGAGAGAGAGGGAGGGGGATAGAGAGCGAGAGACAGAGAGATTGTGAGAGAGAGGGAGGGGGATAGAGAGCGAGAGACAGAGAGATTGTGAGAGAGAGGGAGGGGGATAGAGAGCGAGAGACAGAGAGATTGTGAGAGAGAGGGAGGGGGATAGAGAGCGAGAGACTGAGAGATTGTGAGAGAGAGGGAGGGGGATAGAGAGCGAGAGACAGAGAGATTGTGAGAGAGAGGGAGGGGGATAGAGAGCGAGAGACAGAGAGATTGTGAGAGAGAGGGAGGGGGATAGAGAGCGAGAGACAGAGATTGTGAGAGAGAGGGAGGGGGATAGAGAGCGAGAGACAGAGAGATTGTGAGGGAGGGGGATAGAGAGCGAGAGACAGAGAGATTGTGAGAGAGAGGGAGGGGGATAGAGAGCGAGAGACAGAGAGATTGTGAGGGAGGGGGATAGAGAGCGAGAGACAGAGAGATTGTGAGAGAGAGGGAGGGGGATAGAGAGCGAGAGACAGAGAGAGTGAGAAAGAGACACGCAGAAAGGGGGGGGGGGGAGGCGACACGTGCAGAAGCAAAATGACAGACAGACAGACAGACGAGCGGACAGCTGTATGGTAGGCATCAGACTGGCAGACAGGCAGGGAGACAGGAGGACAGGCAGACAAACAAAGCCGACAGAGAGATAGAAAGGGCGGGTAGTTTTGACAGGTGCACATTCAGACAGGCAGATACGCACAGAGAGACAGACAGGCAGGCACACAGGCAGAGAGAGAGGCAAACAGACGCAAACAGAGAGAAGGCTGGCAGTCAAACAGAGATAGGACAGGCAGGCAGGCAGACATGTGGACAGGCAGGCAGACAGGTGGACAGACAGGCATGTGGACAGACAGGCAGGCAGGCAGGTGGACAGACAGGCAGGCAGGCAGGTGGACAGACAGGCAGGCAAACAGGTGGACAGACAGGCAGGAAAACAGGTGGACAGGCAGGCAGACAGGTGGACAGACAGGCAGATAGACAGGAAACAGAGAGAAGTGCATACCGACATGTAGATTTATATAGAACGTGCTGGGCCAGTTGTCTGACTGCCACAATGTGAAGTCGTTAAAATTAATATGATTGTGTGAGTGTATGTGTGTGTGTGTGTGTGTGTAGAGGTATGTATATGGGACTGCGCACGTGTGTGGGTTGGCATGTGCGTCTCGGTTCCTGATTCTGTCTTGTCTCTGTCTCTCTCTCCCACACTCTCGCCCTCTCTCTCTCTCTCTCCTCTCCCCTCCCTCTGAAAGAGAAACATGACAGTTCTGTACAACGCGCACAATGCTACGTGACATCTGTCACGTTTCGTTACTCCGTGAGGAAAAGCAAACACCTTTTTTTGATTTTTAGAACCAGATGACTGACCCGTCGTCAAGTCATACATATAAAAATAGCTTATGACGACACACACAACGAGGAGGATGTGGACGGCGCTGTGTACTGGGAAAGTCCGTGCAGGGGTTGACGTGCACGTTGTGCTGGTAACGAACTGATGACTTGATGACAACAGGAAGAGGACGAACATGAGGGGAGGGGAGCGTGGAGAGGGGAAAGAAGGGGTGGGGGTGGAGGGGAAGAAGAACAAGAACTTAACAGAACACACAATGATGAATATTTGGAGGGATTAAAAAAAGAAAAAGAAGACAGACCCCTCCCGCACTCACAAGAATTGAAAACAACAACAAACAAACACACACACACACACACACACACACACACACATTTGTACGCACATACGCACTGCACACACTCGCACGCCCCCCCCCCCCCCATCCCCCTCCCACACACACGCTTGCTTGCTTGTTGTAAAGGCAGGCATCCAGTCGATGAGGACCTGCAAAAACAAAGACAAAACCAAACCAACAAACAGTTCATTTATGTATGCGCATTGTGTTTTGTACGTTTTGAGTTACGTGTTACGCATTGCACGTTACATTGTAACGCGTTTGTCATCCACTTCGCAGGTGACTTGTGGTGGTGTCCACACACGGTCGGTCTTATTCAAGCAGAAAATATTAGTGCTTCTGCTTCAGCGAACACGAATGATGCTGTTGTCGCTCGTGTGTAACACCCCATCCGCATTACCGTATTACTGATGTGTGTGTGTTCGAGGGCTGGTGGTGGTGGGGGAGGGGGTATTTTGGCCTGACTGGCGTTAGGGTGGGTTCACGACTTTTGGTAAAAACTAAGGATGTTAGCAGTACTTGTGCAAGAGATTCCTTTTGGTTTGAAGCTTGTAACTTCGTGCAAGACGGGGTGGAAGCGTTATGTTTTTCTTACAATAATTCTTCTCATGGACCAGCCCCGAAAGAGACAAAGACATGTCGTGCTGGTTCTCAAACATGTATTCATAAAACGTGTCACACCAGACTGTGTGGTCCTAATCTTTCTGTTTTGTACCCGAAAAACAGATCCGTGTCTTAGCCACCGCACTAGCTCGTCTTCGGAAGAAGTGCAGAAAAAATAACCGTAATAAAATTCTGTTTGAAAAAAAAAAAGACTCATCTTCGTGGAAACTTCAGTTTTGTTTCGTTAGAAATCTTTTTTTTCGTCAGCTGTGAGCATCATAGAAATAACATGTTGTCCACTGTATCGTGTTTACCACAGTCACGTGATGTGAACAAAGAAATTGTGATGTCACCATACACATACCCCTCCGTTCCCCGCCCCCAACCCCCCACACACACCCCACACACACACCCCACACACACATCTGCCATCCCCCCCTCCCCCCTGCCCATGTCCACACCCCTCTCCTGTCCATACAACGTTGACAGGGCGCTGCAGTAAATGTCATACCCGTCATCGATTGTGCATGACGGCCCTGACTGTGTGCTGTTCTTATATGCGTGTAAATTGTACTCCTGTTTTTCGTCACAAGAGAGTTCTCTGTGTGAAAAATCGAGATGCTGTCCACGGGGAGGGGTGGTGGTGGTGGTGGAGCGCTTGGCACAGTGCAGCGCTGTCCATATATTTGTTGACGTGGTTTATTTTTTTTTACATACGATTGTTAGTGAACGCTGCACGCGGGACCTCGTTTTATCGTCTCATCCGAAAGACTAGCATCCAGATCACCACTCATGGTGTAGTGGAGAGCCGGTGGTTTAAAGCATCCCGGTCTGTATTTGGGACTGGAACCCGTGAGCACTCGCTTCCTAGTCGGCTTCGTTACCACTGTACCACAGCTCCCTGTAAACGATGTTTTAAACAGTGTTTTATATACATAAGGACACTACTCAGTTAGGGTCTGTCACCACCATGGCTGGTACTTAAGCCTGTACCCGGTGACAAGTCACAGATGGTAGTGTGTGTTGGGGGGTAGGGGGGCGGTGAGGAGGGCTGTAGTAGGACTGAAGTCAGTGTTACGAGGCATGCTGAGCTTGGCCTTCACTCTATATCGACATAGCTATTGATCCGCATCGCGATGGCGAGTTTTGCTGTGTGTGTGTGTTGGGGGGTGGGGCGACGGAAGGGGGGGGGGGCTACAAGAACGGTCGTAGTTGCCTTTGTTTAGAGGCAGGGGCATGTGGGGCGGGGATGGGGGTGGGGAGGTAGATTGGGGTGAGTGTCGTAACGGGTCATCAGAGCGTGGCCACTGACCGGGTGTGTGAGTGGGTGGCTGGATGACTGTGCAGGGTGTGTATGATCTGTCACTGTATATTGTTGGTGAGAGACAAAGAGGTGTGTGTGTGTGCGTGTGTGTGTGTTTCTCTCTCTCTCTCTCTCTCTCTCTCTCTCTCCCCCCTCTCTCTCTCTCTCCCGTCTCCCCATCTCTCTCCAAGCGTGTGTGTGACTCTCGGTGTAACAGACATCTGCAGGCATGATAAATGTCGCCGATGCAGCAGCATCCATTTACTACACACACACACACACACACACACCACCTGTTGACTGCAAGGTAGGTTGTTGTCACGCAGCGTCTATGTCGGCATTCATGGCTGGGTGATGTGTGTGTGTGTGTGTGAGTGTGGGGGAGGACCATTTTACAGTGGTGATGTAAAACGTTTGGGATGCAGTGGGCGTTGTTATGTGGACATTGTGAGAATGTGGAACTGTGGAGACACACGCTAGTGAGACGGAGTGAGGGAGAGAGCAGGGGGCACTTTTTACAGGTGTCTGACTTTATTCAGTGGATGTCACTCCTTCCTTTCCTCAAGTCTCGTGTTGTATGTTGTTGAGTCAAGTTTCCAGTCGTGTAGTTTGCCAGCGTTGTGCCTGGCGTATTTTCCCCCCCAGGAGGACAGATTGATAGGGGGTGCGTTGACATGGATGTGTTTTCTTGTGTCAGTCGTCAGCTGTGTGTTGTGAATTGCCATTCTCGGTTACTGTGTTTGTATTTGTGAAGTGGTGGTGGTGGTGGTTCGGGTTGAGTGGGTGGGGTAGGGGTAGTAATGTATTTGAATGTGTATTGATACAGACCTCAGGGAGAGAGAGGTGTGTGTGTGTGCATGTGCGTCCGTGCGTGCAATGCCATCTGAGGTGTGAAAGCAGGATAGAAACACCTAGCCATAAGTCACATTTCAAGTCGGCGTAATTAGGGTAGGTGTGGGTAATTACGAACAGCGTGTAATTGCGAACGAGGCGTATACCACCCCACTTCGAAGCGTTCTTAACGGTTGCGTTTCACAATTTAACGTCTGCTACGACCTTTTTCCAATAACTTAATGAATATCCTTTTCCAACAACCACTCAACCATCAGCTATTTCTGTTTCCGCGCTATTTCTTCTCTTCGCGCACCCTTGCTGACCAAGGCTACAAACGTGCTCTCAAAATCCCAAAATCAAGGGAAGCAAGTTGTAGGACTCAATAGTTGATTTGATCGGATATGTTCAACGCGCATTACCAGTGCAGAGTTAATTCAAGAAAGCATATTTGTGACAGATCAGAACGTCAGTTTTGACAGGAATCTTGAAAATAATGGCGTTTGCAATTAGACCATAGGATATTTTGACGTGAGTCTATTTGCGAACGATGCTGCATTGCTACTGATCACTCACAAAAGGGTGTGTTTGTGTGGGGTGTGTGTGTTAAAATGTATGTTTGTGTGTTTGTGAGCATGTGTGATCAAAACCAACAATACAACAGTCTGGTGCGATGTTCCAATAATATACTATGTGTAATGAGTTAAAGACCTGCTTTCAGTTTTAATTGTCTACATGTAACCAAAACCATCGTTCGCAATTAGACTTGCCCGTTCACATTTACCCACAGGCACCCTTGCTATTTCAAAGATCGACAATACGTTGAAAAGAATAAGCAGACGAACTTTTTCTGGTGCAACTGACCAGTCGGAGAAAGCTTTTCAAAAACAAAAGAACTGCGTTTGACTATCCTACGACATGCTATCTTTACAGTACAAATGGTGTGCTGATCGCTTCGACAGGATCGTTCGCAATTAGGCATACCTACCCTGTATACTGTGACGTGTATCGTTGCTGACAAAGAAGGCGCTTTGGCACTCCTCTTTGCAGAGTGATTGTGATGGATAGAGTGAATGAGAGACGCGCGACACATGCTCATCTTACATTCTTTCCTCCTCTTGCCAGGCTGTTACTCTCCACCCCCAACAGGGTCCACACACCCCTACTCCTCTCCCCCTGATAAATACAAAGAAAGCTGGAAAGAAGACTCACGATAAACGTGCCCTACCACCCTGAAGTGACGACAGAATCATTATCGATGTGACTGTTAGCACTTTTGCATCTCAGCTTGTTTGGGACGTAGCGCCTTGAGCAGCAGCAGCAGCAACAGCTGCATCTAAACAATCAATTGAATAGACGACGTGATGCAGTAGTAGTCTTCAGTGACTGTGTGTGCGCGCATGCGTGCGAGTATGTGTGTGTGTCAGTTTATGTGGGCGTGTGTGTGTGTGTGCGGGGGATGGGGGTGGGGGGTGGAGGGGAATTGTGGTCTAATGGCAATGCGTATTGTACTCCACCCTCTACTAGTCCTTGAGTGAGGTTCTGTGTGACAGTCATTCGGATAGGATCATAAAACGGAGATCCTTTGTGCAGTGGTATGCACGTAAAAGAACCCACGGCAACAAAAGGGTTATCCTTGGTAAAATCATGTAGACAATTCCTATTTAACAGTACAAAAAAAACCTCGGTATACACTTGCAGACAAAGAACAAAATGTGCGAGTAGCGCTGCACTGTGGCGGCGACTCGCTCCTCGACCCAGGGAGCTTGGCCCTAAGTTCACACAGAGAAATCCGCCAGTTCTAACAAAAACTGAAGTAAAACAGTACAACACAACACAATTCAAAGCAGCGCAATACCGTGACAACACCAACACAATGCACTACAGTGCAATACAACACAATAATGCACTACAGTATAATAGAACACAGCACTATCCAATACAATACAGCACAATACAATAGTATGCAATACAATACAACGGAATGCAGTGCAGTACTGACAACACAACAGCGCACCAACACAGCACCAACACACAACACATCACAACACAACACTTGGCCAGGGTCACGGTTCAGGCCGGGCAGTACAGTCAGTGCAGACAGACTCTCCAGCAGAGAGGAAAAGTGGTTCGTGCTGACGTGTTCTATTTGGACCGTCACGGCCACCTCATGTCCTGTCTTTATTTCTTTTCTTTTCCTTTTTTTGAAGGTTGGAGGGGGGAGGGGGCGCGACCCAGTGGATTGATATATTCTCGGCCGGGCCCGTTCTGTTGTTGTCGCAGTCGTAGTTCCTTGCATCTGGCTTTCTCCATCCGCTGGGTTGCTAGCAGAGTGCAAGCTTATTTGGACAAATCGTCTTTTATATATATATATATATATATATATATATATCAGTATACATGTGTGGGTGTGTAGTCTGTGTGGGTGTGCCTCTTTAGTGGAGCAATGAAGATTAAAGAATCGCCAGTCGGCTGACTGGGTCGTAATTTGCGAAAGCCAGCGACAGTCAGAACGAAGTTGTTTTTTCGCCACGTGAAGACGTCACCCCGCATGGATGTGTGCAAGCGGGTTGCTCCGCGAACACACACGCACGAAAGGAAATACTGGTTGACAGAAACAAGTGCGCATGTGCACACGCGCTCGAACGCATATTATCAAGGTTTCGTTCACTTTTGCAAGAAACACTCGTCTGAGTACATATGAGCAAGAAAGTTGAGTAGGAATCAAGAAAGAATCGCGTTTTAACACACACACAGAATCACTGAATCGTTCACGCGCGTATGATCGTACACTCGTGCATCGCGCGCATACTCGGCGAGTGCAAACATTCATTGCACAATACAAAACTCCATGCACAATTCGTTAATGAAACCCCACTGTGAAGAACACTACGGCACACGACAAGTCACAGCACAACACCTCTCTTGACACCCAGCAACAACACCATGGACGCCATTACATGTACGTGAACAACACACAGCGGTAGCATTGTACACTGGCGAAAACCTCTCTCGTGTTGAGAGGCGCTCAGTAGGCTAGTTTGGTTTAAGTTCACTTGAATGCAACACACACACACACACACACACACACACATTCTCTCTCTCTCTCTCTCTCTCTCTCTCTCTCTCTCTGGCACACACACACACACACACACACACACACACACACGCACACAGAGGCTGGCGCGAGAGATCGCACACTTGGTAGATACACAGCAGGAAATGAAAACAGGTTTAATTCATCTTTTTATCATGCCCGCCACGGCACATTATACTTCATTAACGTCACCAGCTGAATCTCTATTTTTGTCTCTGTCAGCCGCGCTGTATGTTTGTCTTTTTCTCTGTTTCTGTGTCACTCGATCTTTCTCTCTCTCTCTCCACTCTCCCTCTTTCTCCCTCTCTTTCTCTCTCTCTCTCTCTCTCTCTCTCTCTCACCTCTTTCCCTCTCTTTCTCCCTCTCTTTCTCCCCCCTCTCTCCCTCTCTCTTTCTCTCTCTCCCCCCTCTCTGTCTCCCCCTCTCTCCCCCCTGTCTCTCTCCCTCTCTCTCTCCCACCTCTCTCTCCCTCTCTCCATTTCTTTCTCCCACACTCTCTTTATCCAGAGTATGTCTGTTCCTCTCTGCCGCTCTGTCTTTATGCTGTCTCTCCCTCCCCCCCCCCCCCCAACATATGTCTCTTTCCCTGCCATCTCTTTACTGTGTCTGATGTATCTCACTCTTTCCCTTACTCAAGCCCCACCTCCACCCCCATCCCACCCCCTCTATCCCTGTCTCTCTGCTTCTCTTCCTCAGCTTTCTCAGTCCCTGTCCCTGTCTCACAAAAGCGCGCGCTTTAACACACACACACACACACACACACACACATTCACACTCACGCACACACACATACATGCACACTCGCACGCACACACACACACACACACACACACACACACACACACACACACACACACACACACACACACACACACACACACGTGCGTGCGTGCGTATGCGCTCGTTCATGCATGCTGATTGCACCGAATTGAAAAACATCACGCTTCGTTTCCTGGTGATGAGAAACACGGCCTTGTCGGCTAACTGCACTCTCGTGGGAGTGGAATTATGTAATTAACAGGTAGGGCTGTGTGCGCATGATTCCGTCTCTCTGGTTGCTCCCTGTTTGTGGCGGTTCTTTTGATCATCTCTTATCATTTCCGTGTGAAGTTGATGAATAAACGTCTCTCTGTTGTTTTGTAGCTTCCTCTGTCTGTCTCTGTCTGTCTGTCTGTCTGTCTCTCTCTCTCTCAATGTGTGTGTGTGTGTGTGTGTGTGTGTGTGTGTGTGTGTGTGTGTGTGTCTTCACCTATCTCTGAATCAGCAGTGAGCTGTCAAATTTCAGAACTCCACTCCCTTTCTATCTCCCCCTCCTCCCCCCCCCTCCCTCGCCATCCCCCTCCCCCTCTCTGAATCACCAGTGTGCGGTCATAATTCAGAATTCCCACACTGAAAACGAGGGAACTAGGTCATGTTCTCAGAGTAGTGACGACACACGGCTTCATTAGTGTTGGTGCGCAACAAGTGGGAACAAACTGACACGTGTACAACATACTGTGCTGCAAGCCATTACGTAGGCATCTTGTGCTTAGAGATAGCGGGCCGTGGAAGGGAGGGAGAGGGAGGGAGAGAGAGAGAGGGAGAATGTGTGTGTGGGGGGGGGGGGGACACAAAGATTTTTAACCATCGTTTTCATAATATTATTTGAGTAACGTTTCCGGCTATCCAGAGACAAAAACGTATTTCTTTCCTAAAGGAAAGCAAAAACGGGCATTAAGAAAACAACGATATCAGGAACAACGCGCGCGCGCGCACACACACACACACACACACACACACACACACACACAGAGGAGGAAAGATTCATCCATATTCAACAGAGGAAGAAAGGCAGACATGTCCATGCTCAAGGATTATTCCTTCATAAAGACGGGGAGAAGACATCCATCCATATTCAACGATGTGAGCCGCACAGCCAGTACAGTACAAGGAGCCCCAGTCCTCCCATTCCAGCCTTCACAAACAATGGATGGTTGATGACCAGGCGTGATTCCGGCAGGCCCTGACAGGCCTGTGTGATAGTGTAACGTGTTGTTGTTGCACACTGTGCGCTGATAACTGCGAGGTGGTTGCTGGGCTGCTGCCGTTCTACGGACTCTCGCATGGAGGGAGTGAAGAAGTGGGCGGGGGGAGAAGGGGGGGGGGGGGGGGGGGGGTGAGGAGCGGAGGAAGATCCTGTTATCAGAATGCGGACCTTGGGGAGGAGAAAAAAGTGAGGGGGTTGTTTATTATGGGCAGGGCGGGGAACAAGGAAAGACTTGCTGCCTGGTAGAAAAGAAGAGGGAAGGAGGCGAGACAGGACGCTGATTGTAGGTTGCTTTATTTTTTCTTTCTCCATTAAAAAAAAACCAAACCTTTATCTGTTATCGCTTGTTACCTCAAACCCTGTGATTCTTCTTCACAGCACTCCTCAGCACCGTGCCACGTGCACACACACACACACACACACACACACACACACACACACACACACACACACACACACACACACACACACACACACACACACACACACACACACACATCCGCGCGTGGTGGCGTGCAAGTCAGCTGGTTGGCACCCAGAAGCGTGGTGGTATGAGATGCAATCGGAGGCCAGTTCCAGACTGCTGACGCTTGTTGGCTGAGTGAGAGTGGTGTGCTTTCAGTGCAGCCAGGCAAGACGCAGCCGGAAGCAGCAGTTTGGTGTTGTGAAATGTAGACTGCATGCTGTTGAAAGTGGAAAGGTCTTCAAGGGGTGTGGGGCAAGGCAGCAGGGTGGAGTGTGAGACGGGCCTGGTGGTGGTGCGGTGTTGAACGTGTCCCAGAGAGGGCGTGGGTCAGTGTCCACTGATGCAGGCCCCAGGACGGAAGGTACAGGTATATTTTACTTCTTCATTTTTGCCTTTCACCCATCCTGGGGAACAGGCCGTCATCAAGAGATCTCCGTAGTCCTCTGAGCACTTCCCTGTCCCTGTGATCTCTGATCAAGGTAAAAGGCCCATCTTGTTGGTGTCTGCCTGGGGGTCTCTTCACTATGTCTCGGTCGGTCTTTCTCTTCCCCTTGGACTGAGTTCCTTGTCAAGACCTGTCTGGTGATACATGACGCTGAGTTCCATGTCAACTGAGGCCTGTCTGGTGATACCTGACGCTGAGTTCCACGTCAAGGCCTGTCTGGTGATGTTTACGCTGAGTTCCACGTCAAGGCCTGTCTGATGATGTTTACGCTGAGTTCCATGTCAAGGCCTGTCTGATGATGCTTGACGCTGAGTTCCATGTCAAGGCCTGTCTGATGACGTTTACGCTGAGTTCCATGTCAAGGCCTGTCTGATGATGTTTACGCTGAGTTCCATGTCAAGGCCTGTCTGATGATGCTTGACGCTCAATTCCATGTCAAGGCCTGTCTGATGATGTTTACTCTGAGTTTCGTAGCGTGTGCCCGATCCATCCCGATTTCTTCCAATATCACTTTTATTAGTTTTTTTTTTTGTCTTCTTCCCAGGTCGATCAGTGTAGCTCATCTTGTCTAGAGGTTACAGGTACGCAGGGAGGGAGGAACTCGTGTTTTACAGGCTGTCAGTCTTTATTTTCACCTGATATGGCCCTGTGCGGTCGGAAAGAAACAAGAACAAGAACAAGTCCTTTTTTCGGTTGCTTCATCATGTGCACTGTTTCAGTGACATTACCCCCCGCGCCTCCCATTCCCCCGGAGACCTCTCCCCCACACTGTGGGGCAGCCACACCCGGGTTCGTTTGCTTCCGCAGGTAGTCCACATGGACCATCGATAGTATGTCGTGTCTGATCACGTCGTGCTGATGTGCTAACTCGTAATGTAGTTGACCTTGTTACCTTTAAGCTGTGGAGTAAGGAAGAAACAGTGTGATTGTTGTTTTGCTTCTGCTCCTGCTGCTTTTCTGCCTCTTGGAGACGTCTGTGTTATTTTTTATTTTTTTATTTTTTTTATTTTTTATTTTTTCATGTGACTGCAATCACGACGGGGTGTTTTCTGTAATCTTCCGCGTGGAGTGGTGACTTGTTAGTCATGACTGGACACCAGGGAATGTGTTGTTCGTTCCTGTCCTCAGTGTACCATTTCACTTCCGGAAATCGGGGGACGGGGGTGACACTAACATGATGTGCCAGTGCTTGCCTCGGATTCCGCTCCAGACCGATCCGGATGAATACCAGCCACTCAGTTTCGCTTTTTTTTCTTTTTTTTGTGGAGGGGGGGGGGGGGGGGGGGGAGAAGGAAGAAGATACAATAGCATACTTCCTCGTCAGTCTTGTTATGTGCTTTAGCGAAACATGTTGTATGAAGCCAGCTTGTTCTTTTGGTCGATCATCATTTTCAGCTTTGTCATGTTTAGTCTTTCCTTTTCCCGTGCTTTCCATAGGATGCTCAGCATGTGTTGATTTGTTCTAAAGCTGTCCCATGATGTGTCCACGTGTTCGATATGTCTCTGAGAGGGAGTCTTAGTCACGAGACGCTTCCAAGTAGATGTATGTATACCATTAGGTGAAAGGTTAAAGGTCCTGTTGCCTTTTACGGCCGTCGGGACAGTGGTTTCATAATCAGCGTGTTTAAGGCTCGGCACAGGAAGGCAGGACCCAATCATCTCCTTTTAACCCTCCCCGACAGAAGTCCGGTACCCGTTCACACCTGAGTAGGAATGAGAAAAATCGGAGTGAAGTGCCTTTCCCAAGGACACAGCATCATGCCGAAACGGGGCCTCGAACCCCGATCACTGGCAGACACTGGATCAGAAGTCGAACTATTCTGCCACGGCGCCCTTGTTACGTACAATGTGTGTACAGCACATGACGCCACGGCGCCCTTGTTACGTACAATGTGTGTACAGCACATGACGCCACGGCGCCCTTGTTACGTACAATGTGTGTACAGCACATGACGCCACGGCGCCCTTGTTACGTATAATGTGTGTACAGCACATGACGCCACGGCGCCCTTGTTACGTACAATGTGTGTACAGCACATGACGCCACGGCGCCCTTGTTACGTACAGTGTGTGTACAGCACATGACGCCACGGCGCCCTTGTTACGTACAGTGTGTGTACAGTACATGACGCCACGGCGCCCTTGTTACGTACAATGTGTGTACAGCACATGACGCCACGGCGCCCTTGTTACGTACAATGTGTGTACAGCACATGACGCCACGGCGCCCTTGTTACGTATAATGTATGTAGAGTACATGAAGCCACGGCGCCCTCGTTACGTATAATGTATGTACAGCACATGAAGCCACGGCGCCCTTGTTACGTACAGTGAGTGTACAGCACATGACAGAGGAGCTGGTTGTCCAGTAGACAACAACGAAGTGAAGGGACGCAGTGTGGGGCGGAGCGGACGTGCACGTGTGGTGTCAGTGACTTCTCGGAGAGCGGACGTCCTGTCAGGAACCCCTTCATGTCTGCTGTCCACAGGGCTGTGTTGTGCTCACACTACTGTACAATGATGTGCCAGTGTTTTGATGGTCAGGACAACACCGCCTCGCACACACACACACACACACACACACACACACACAGAGTGGACATAAGCTATCTTCACGAAGGGCTTTTGATGTGTCAAAGGTTTCTTGATGATAAGTTCAAACAGATGCTGTCAGTACATCTTGGTAGAGGTCTGCTGGTGCTGACATAAAAAACAAAGCTTCCATTCCGTTCGTACCAGGTTTGGTTTCTGTGCTTTTCGCTGTAGGACGCCGTAGTATCGATGTATGGAATCTTTCGGGTGTGTCATAGTTCAGGGTGTGTCATAGTTCACTCTTGTAAGCTAGGTGGGTGGAGAAGGATTCTGAGACAAGGACAGCGTTCACAGACCGATACTTGACAGTTTCCCTCACTCCCCTGTCTTTGCTTTGTTGGGGAGCTAGGGAGGGTGTGGCCATATCTGTTGGGACTCGAAAGGAAGAAGGGGAAAAAAGGGTTGATGTTCAAAGTTTTGTTTGTTTTGTTCGTTCGTTTGTTTGTTTGTTTGTTTTTTCTTGTGTGTGTGTGCGCGCGCGCGCGTGTGTGTGTGTATTCGTGTGTTCGTGTGTGTGTGTGTGTGTGTGCGTGTGCATGCGTGTTTGTGTGTGCGTGTGTCTATGTGTCGGTCGTTGAAGACGGGTTCACGCCTTTCTAGGTAAACAGTAGTAGTATCGTTACATCACTTCCAGCCTCCGTTTATCTCTCTTTCTATGTCTGTCTCTCTGTCCCTCTCTCTCGTGCATGCACAAACACACACACAAACACGCACACGCACACACACACACGCACACACACACACACAGATAGACAAAACAGACCGACAGAGTGATAAACAGACGCCCCCCCCCCCCCCCGCCCCCTTTACACTCAATTAGTTTCAGTTTCAAGGAGGCGTTAGAGCGTGTGACTGATCCATATACGCTGCACCACTTCTACAAGACAAAATACAACCATTACAGCCAAAATCAACTCTGAAAAATCAACATCCTCACCACCTCCAGCAAACCACCCCTTCCTTCAATCCTCCCTCCCTTGCTCATTCAAGTATACCTTATGTCACTGATTAAGATGCTTAACTCCCCCTGTGTCCTCTGTCCCCCCACCCACAGCCGGTGACTCCCGAGGAGCTGGAGAAGGCCTCCAAGATCTCCCCGCTGGCCATGTCCCTGGTCAAGCCGCCCGACCCCGAGCTGCTGATGGGGCTCAAGCTGAAGGACCAGCAGGAGCTGATGATGATGCACGCGGAGGCCACGCTGTCCCAGTGCAGCTCGCGCTCTGGGTCCCGCCCCTCCTCCCAGCCCGGCTCACGGCGAGGGTCCTTCACCACCCCGGAGAACCTGGCGGGGTCTGCTGAGCACGAGGAGGACAAGAAGGAGGAGGAGGGGGGAGTTGGGGTTTCGGAGAGAGGTATGGTGTGTTGTTGTTGTTGCTGTTGTTGCTGTGTGTGTGCAGTGTGGATGGGAGATGGATGGGAGCTGGAAAAAGGAATCTGTTCTCGCGTGTGAAGGGTGTGGTATGTGAAGTTGTCCGTGTGGCTGATTTGTGACTGTGTCGGTGTGTGTGTGTGTGTGTGTGTGTGTGTGTGTGTGTGTGTGTCTTTTAGCCCGCGTGTGATGGCAGTAGCTTTGAACATGTGAGATCGCGAGTGTGCTCGTCGTCGTTTGTGTTAGAGAGAGAGAGAGAGAGAGAGAGAGAGAGATGTACAAGGACTGGGAAAAGAAATATAGACACAACAGAACGTAATCCCGACGTCCTCTAAACAACACACTATCCGCTTTCATCCCTGTGACAGGACCAGAAAACATCACCATTACAACCACCACCACCACCAACACCACAACCACCACCACCACCAAGAAAACGGCCGCCAACGGCGAGCTGACCCGCACGGACAGCGAGCCGCGCGGCATCCTGAAGAAGGCCAAGTCCACGGAGAGTATGCCCAGCGACAACAACATCACCGCCACCGTCAGCATCACCGCCAAAGCTCCCCCTCCAGGCGAAAACGCTACCACAGTGGTGTCTAAACCTTGTGAAGAAGAGGACACTACCAGCACAGCAGCTGCAGAGGGTTCTCCCTCCCCTGACAAGGACACGAAGAAGAGTGAGGAGGAGAAGAAGGAGGAGGAGGATAGGGAGGAGGATCGCGCTTCCCCAGTGGCGGAACTCATCCTGCCCGTGGCCGCGGAAGCCGAGGAAGGAAGCGACAGCAACGGCGCCACGGCCACGTTTTTCCTGGCGGACGGGGAGGGGCTGGGAGGGGAGAGCAGCACGGACCCTGCCCAGCACCACGCCCTGGAGAGCTCCGGGGACGAGCTGGAGGACGGGGCGGGGGTGGCGGTGGGGGCCAAGGCCGACAGGAGGAGGACCCGCGCTGCCGACCGCAAGGAGAAGGCGGAGAGGTGAGTTTTGGGGGTGAAATTATGTGCATATCTGTGTGTGTGTGTGGGGGGGGGAGGGATTTGGGGGGTCTGTGAGGTGTTCGTGTGGGTGTGTGTGTGTGTGTGTGTGCTGACGTTTTAATCAGTAGGGTTGCTAAGGTAAACTTTGTTTTTGTTTGATTTCCTTTTGTGACCCCATTCATGGCGCGTTTCTGGCGGAGGTCTGAACGTCTGACGTAGACTGTCAGGTTAATGAAGGTCGTCACCCTTCATACCCATGAAATCCCGCAGGTTAGGCTGAGGCCACGTGCCCCTCATAAAGTGTACGACCGTGGCTAATTGATGTCACCGCCCACCCCTAACCCACTGCCGCTTGATTCATTTCGTGCGTCACAGGGAGCGTGAGACGTCGTTCCTGCCTTTGTTTTCCTCGTGATGGGATGATGATGAAATGCTGGCAGTGTTATTGTTTACCCGGCTTTGTGTTGGAAATACCGAACGGTGTCGGTTATTATTGTGATCTCTCTCTCTCTCTTATTTAACCTTACCTCTCTCTCTCTCATATCAATTCTCTCCCCCCGATCACCTTACCCCCCCCTCCCCCCTTCTATCTCTTTCTCCCTCTGATTCAACCGTACCTTTCTCCCCTCTCTTTCGTCTCTCTCTCTGTCATCAATTCTCTCCCCCTTCTCTCTTTCCGATCACGTTATCTCTTCCCCCCCTCCCCCACTTCTCTCTCTCCCTCTGATTCAACCTTACCTCTCTCCCCTCTCTCTCGCCTCTCTCTCTTTCTCTCTCTGACCAATTCTCTCCCCCTTCTTTCTCGCCGATCACTTTATCTCTCACCCCCCCTCCCCCCCCCCTTCTCTCTCTCTCTCCCTCTCCTCTTCCTCTCTCTTTCTCTCCCCTCCTCCTCCACCTCTCTTCATTTCTCTCCCTTTCTCTCGTCCCCCTCCTCGATCTC